>NC_058378.1:16343571-16648125 GCF_018350175.1 Felis catus
GGGGAGTATATGTTCCGAGACCCGCTGTGTCACAGTTATCCATCGATGCCTCTGTCTTCCTACTGTACTGTTACATCTTGGGCTCAAAGCCTGGGTCTTGCTCAGTTTTGTGCCCCTCCTGCCTAAAACAGAACAAACATTCATTAAAGGCTTATCGAACAAATGCTGAATTAAAGAAAGAAGCACTTGTTTTTGTCCTTGAGAAATAAATTGGTTTCCAGGCAGTGAAATTTTTCTGTATGATACTATATAGTGGATATATGTCATTATAGCCCGTAGAGTATATACCACCAAGAGTGAAGCTTATATTAAGTTTAGATTAAACTATAGCTTCTGGGCGCTAACGATGTGTCAGCGTAGCTTCATCCGTTGCAACAAATTTCCTACTCTGGTGGGGGACACTGACAACGAGGGAGGCTGGTTGTGTGTTGGGGGGGCGGAGGGGAGATGGGAAACCCCTACTCTTCACTCAAGTTTGCTTTGAACCTAAGACAACTCTAACAAAATAAAAAGTCCGTTTGAGGAAAATAAGTCGGGTTTCAACATGGAGTGATGGCAGGTGACAATATGTAAGGCAGAGAAAACAGCAGGAGGGAAAATACTGAGTCCTGGCTGGGATGAGGGGTTAAGAACATAGACTCTGGAAATCAGCGACAATCCCGTTTGGCTTGAGGAAACGATATACGTAAGGCAACTCATTAGAGATAACAGTCTCAGGACAGAGGATGAGGGCCTGGGGTAACATATCAAAAAAGTTTCAACCTAATTGAGGGAGGCATTGAAAGTTTCCCAGGTTATGTTGCAGCAAGGATTAAAATTGAAATCGAATCCGGGTCAAATTGCCAAATTCCTTTATTCCATCTAAATTAGTCGTCTCCGAGAGGACAGCATCAATCACCTCCTTCTGGGGTAAACAAAAGAAGCATCTCAAATGTAGGTGCCTGGGGTCACTCACAAGGACGTGACTCCCCATTATTTTTCTACGTTCAGATCATTTCAAAATGAAATCTTCCTGTGATTACACTCACACTAGGGATTTATCACCTTCCTCCCACTTTTACCTTTACCTTTTAGCCTAAATACAATACCTATCCAAGCTTTCCCATCAGAGGTGCACAGCGTAGAAGGAAGAAAGAAGCATCGATCTGGTGTGGGTGGGGAAGGGGAGGGGTCGTTGAGGGGTAGCAATGGCATGATGCCCAGAAGCTCCACAGCTCTTCGAAGAACAGCAAGAAGGGGCGTCTGGGGGGCTCAGTCGGCAAAGCGTCCAACTCTTGATTTCAGCTCAGGTGATGATCTCACAGTTTGTGAGTTCGAGCCCCGGGCTCTGCACTGACAGCACGGAGCCTGCTTGGGGTTGTCTCTCTCTCTCTCTCTCTCTCTGCCTTTCCCCCACATGTACATGCTCTCTTTCTCTCTCAAAAATAAATAAATAAACATTATTTAAAAAGAAGAAGAAGAAGAAGAAGAAGACGGTCTGTTTCTCACCTACTCCTGCTCCTGGTTCAAATTTCCACAGCCCCACATGTGTGCGTGTGTGAGGGTGCATTCCTTCCGGGCAGGGAGCTACACGCTGTAGCTCTGTGGGCAGATAGTCCCGGCCAACTAACCCCAGATGGCTCTCCTGCTTGGTGTTTGTCTTCATTTTGGAAAACGTTAAGGTATTTAAACGTGGCCTATAGTCACTGGGAAAAAGCTTACAAAGTATCTTCCCCTGAATGCGGCCAGCCTTTGGCCGGCCAATCTCCATTTACAGTGTGTATACACCCTTATGCGGCACAGAGGTAGAGAGATGTGGGCAGGGGTGAGGGTTAGCTGGGAATATGATCACGCAGTCATAAATGAGGCCTCCACATACGTGACCCGGGGCGTCACCATCCCTCCTCCCAATACTGCCCAGAGGGTCTGTTATAAATAAATGGTAGTCTTCTTGGAACCCATCCTGACGTTACCTATAAAGGAGTTTTAAAGAGCCATGGGGCCAGCTGATGAGGTAACTAAGAGAAAACACTGCAGGTACATTTTAAGCATACTAGTGAATGGGACTCAGGATGAACGCTGGCCCCAGAGCCCCAGTGTGGAAGGAGGTGGAAGTCTAAAGCAATATGTCCATCAGGAAGGCTTTAGCTCCATCCACTGTGTTGTCCGTTCTGCAAATACTCCAGCCACCCCTTCCAATTAGGAGCCAGAATTTACCAGTTTACTCTTCACCTTGGGTCGGAAGCTGAGTGGAGGAAGGGTCAGGAATGTGATGCAGCACCTGTTAAGTCCTCGCGAGGAGAGGCGGAGATACAGATCGCATGCAAACACGGACTGGCTCAGCTGGGAAGTCCTGGGATTGTCATCTTGTCATCACCCACCTTCTGCCAGGACCGCGTGTCTGTGAAAGAGGCACAGAACCCAGAAGATGAGTTGCCTGACCATTCTCTCCCAAACGGTACATAACTCAGACCATCTAGACGTAGAGAAGCTAATTTACTATATAATAACACTGCGTCAGGCTGGGTGCTGGGACTTAATTCTTCCCAGGGGGGGGAACCCTGGTTAGAAACTGCCTTCTTTTCCAAATGTCAGGAATATACGGGATATTTATTTAAGGGGGAAAAAAAAATCAACCTTTCAAAACTCCAAGGGCCTAGCAGGGATGTTGAAGGGGCCCGTTCTAACAAAGATGTTACGGGCATTACAGGGGTACAGCGTGACTGGGGCCAGGAAGCCTTATTGTAAGGTTTAGAAGGAACCAGCTCAAAGCCTCCTTCCAGGCCCCACAGAGAACCCGTCACTTTTCCAAGATTCCGCAGCTGGGATTTTGTGACCTCGCACGAGTCTGCTCCCAGGCAGCCAGTCTCAGCTGAATACTTGCCATCATCCACCATGTGGATGTCTAAGTCTTTATTTCTAGCCCGGTGTCAGTAAAAATATAGTGCTTTCCTGGATTCTCCCCTTGAATCAAAGACCCTCACTCAAAGCCTTCGTGCAGAAAGAGAACCTACATGGGAGGGGTTTTAGTAGCAACAATGTCAGCAACTTAAAATCAAACGTTGGGCTTTAGGAGTCTTACACCAGTGCTCTCCTGTCCCTCCTCAGAGCCTTGCTTTCTCCTGGCCCGAGTGCCGGGGGGGCCCCGTGATCTGCCCTCCCAACCTCCCCTGACTCTGGGCAGTTCATGCTCAGACGCAACTGCCGGTGAGGCAAGAACTCCCTTTTCACACCAGGCGCCTCCTTCCTCCTTGGGCCGTGATCGAGGATCCGGAGAAGTAATTTTCTTTTCCAATAACGTAAGACAGAGAACACCATTTCTGTCTTTAAGCGCCTTAAATCCAGGTGGAAAATCATTTAATAATTAACAGAGCAGCATGGAAAGGGGACAGGCGCAGACTTAGAATTGTCTATTCAATCTCCCTGCTCCACGCAGATAAGCTGGGTGACCTTGGACACGTCTCTTCCCTCTTAGTTTTTCACCTGTAGAGTATGGGTCATACCACACAGGGTGGAGAGCTGTTACAGGGGTGAAGTTATATATTTGGGGCTCGTGTCCTGGCAGGCAGAATAAGTGCTGGGGGTTTTCTATTAATTCTTACAGTATCTAGTATCTAACATAGAGTAGACGCATCGTAAGCGTTGGCCACCTTCCTGAGTACAATGTAAGCGCTAATAGAAGCATAAGCAGCAGGCTGAAATGGTGTAGAATAAAGAGTGTCTCTTCCCAATCCAAACTGGTGCAGTCGCTCTGGAAAACAGCATGGAAGGTCTTCAAAAAATTAAAAATAGAACTACTCTATGACCCAGCAATTGCACTGCTAAGTATTTATCCAAAGGATATAAGAGTGCTGCTTCGAAGGGGCACATGCACCCCGCTGTTTATAACAGCACTATCGACAATAGCCAAAATATGGAAAGAGCCTAAATGTCCATCGACTGATGAATGGGTAAAGAAGATGTGGTTTCTATTTACAGTGGAATACTATTCGATGATCAAAAAGAATGAAATCTTGCCATTCGCGCCTACGTGGATGGAACTGGCGGGTATTATGCTAAGCGAAATTAGTCAGGAAAAGACAAATTATCATATGATTCCCCTCATATGAGGAATTTAAGATCCGAAACAGATGAACATAAAGAAAGGGAAGCAAAAGTAAGATAAAAACAGAGAGGGAGACAAACCATAAGAGACCCTTAAAGACAGAGACCAAATGGAGGGGTGCTGGTGGGGGGGTTGGTGGGGGGGATGGGCTAAATGGGTGATGGGCATTAAGGAGGGCACTTGTTGGGAGGGACACTGGGTGTTATATGTAAGTGATGTAGCACCAAATTCTATTCCTGAAATCATTATTACACTATATGTTAACTAACTTGGATTTAAATTAAAAAATAAATTAAAAAAAAAAGAGTGTCCCTTCCCTCCATTAAAAAGGCCTCCAAAATAAAACAAGAATGCATTAAACAGAAGGGCTTCAAGACAAAACAGTCCCTTTGTATCTCCTGGTTCAGTTGAGCAGGTTAACTTAGCGTTTCTCTGACAGGTGGTGACTTTGTGGCCCCAGGATCATATCACACATAAACATTCATAAATGGTTTGTTCAAAGGAAAGGCATTCCAGAACGTGATGAAAGCCTGGGGGGAAACCCATTATTCCCGCCCCCCATTTCTATTCACCCCTCTCTCTTGTCAGCCTCATGTTTTCTGTCCTTTATAAGGTCGGTGGTGCCAGTTCCCTAACTGACGCTGACCCTGAAATTTCAACCCAGTGCAGAAACTAAAGAAGAAATGATAATTTACTCCAAGGAAGTGAGGTCTCCAATTGGCTTTGACTCTGACAGGTCCAGACCGCAGGCAAGCCTGGTGAGGAGGGGCCGGGACCTAGAAACTCAATATCCAGCTGGGCGAGACAGACCTGGGGTCCAGGAGCACAACAGTAAGTGAGGTCAGACAGGCAGTGCTCTAGAGACCTGTGATCCCACTAGGGGGCCGACCAGGCAGGTGGTTGGCACTGGGGGTCCCACAGGTGGTATCATTGCACATAGGCAGAGCCTGGTGACAGGGACACCCCACAGACAAGAGAGCTTAATACTAAGATCTGGCCACAAGATGCAGACCTTCAGTCTCCAGAGAGGAGTTCTAGAAAGACAGGAAGGTAAGATCCCAGCATTGAGGAAACCAAGGAATGAGCAGATTATCGGGGCTTGGGGGGGGGGGGGGGGGACAAGTATAGGAAACAAAGCAGGACCCATTTACCAAGAGTTTTGACCTAAGATGGGGCTTAGTCATGCAAACAAAAGCTGAACCCCGTTAGTTAAACGAAAACTCCGAGCAGAATAAGCCCAGAAGTAACATGAAGGTCGGGTTGGCTCCCCCTCGCCCCCACCCAGTAGCTGAACCACTGCCCGGGGCTCAGCTGGAGGTGGAGACAGGGTCCAGGCAAGTGAATCCAGGGGCAGCTCAGGACACGCCCCTGCCCATCACAGCCCCTGCCCCAGAATTGAGCTGCAGCAGACCCAGAGCCAGAAATGTCTTCGGGCTGCCTGTCACCTCTAGACAACGAGGCGCAGGCTGCAAATCAAAGGTCCTGCCACGTAGGACAAGTCCCCAGGTTAGACTTGTGCAGTTACAGAGGGTGTGGGTCTTGTGGGCCGAGGGCGAGAGGGACCGTAACCCTGAACTCTGAGCAAGAAAACTGAGCATTTGAGCCGGTGCCTCTCTGTACTCTTGAGGACCGGGAAGACACGGAAGGACTCTGCTTGTCAAAAGTGTGGCCACAGAGCATGCCATCCGAATCACCTGGACAAGAAAAGTTCTCAGACCTGGAATTGAATGGGAAGCCGTGGGGTAGGGAACAAGGAGGGCATCCAAACCCATCCCCGGGATTGAGGCTCTGCTTAGGTGGCTGGTGGGTCTGACCCCACAACCCTGTGATCTGTTCCTTGAGCCACAAGCTACGGCCGGGTCACGCCAGGGGGTAGGCCTTCCATGTTTGCCAGTCTGCTTCAGCTGCCGAGTGTGAGCCATCCCAGAGAACCTGCAAAGGTCCCTCCTCGCGCCCTGCCTCCGAGGAAGCGAAAGGAAGCAAATGATCCCAGCTTGGCTCCGCATTAAGTGGAGCCCAGAGTATTTCCCCCAGATCCACCTGTTGAAGAGAGAAGCATAGAAAGAAGTGCTATTGTTGCCATTTCCGCCCACGTCCCGGCTCACATCCCTTTTTGGGGCTGTGCCATCCCAGATGTTGGAGTCGCGAACAGTGTCACCGAAGCGTGAACGCTGATGTCAACCGGTTAAAGGGAAATGATTCTATTTCCTCACTCTTTAGGAACGAGCATTGAGAGAAGGCACGTGGGTGCCTGCGTGTGCCTACTCTGTGTGTCGGTCCTTGTGTCCCAGTGCTGGGCACGATGGGGACACGATAGGCATGTGCTGATGAAGGTAGGAGGCAAGCGGAGTCTGAAACCCCACGGCTACGTTGGCATGATGTTGATTACAAAAGTTAACCTTCTGTCTCAGACCAGGGCCATGTAGCCTAAGAAATACTCCTGCTAGCCAGGGTCAGAGGCATTTATTGGAGGCTACATGGGTGGTTCGCGGAACCCCAGGGCAGGGCACACAGCGGCACCTGTGAGATTCAACCCACCCTTCCCCAGGGCTGCTCAGCTCATCCCTGCACACCTCCCCCCATGTTCTTCCCGTGCCTCTCTCCCCCTGCAAAGCGAAATGTCTTCATTTCTCTGCGTGTGCATCGAACGTGGCCGCCCCAGCCTCCGTGTTGAATCACTTTGCATTTTAAGAACCCGGAGGGCATTATGAGAATCTCTTGGTCCCGATTCCAAATGCTAGGCAACACAATGCGATAAGGCATCTGAGTGAGGGTGTGGGGAGTGTGTATCGTCCAAACCGGCTCGGAGCAACTGTGGCCTGGGGCAGAGTCTCTTTCCCCTCTCTCTCGACCCAGCTGGGGTGCAAAAGACTCACCAAAAAGGGATGTGGAAGATTCCATGAGAAGGGGCTCAGCAAGGGCGGGGGGCGGGGGGGCGGGGTATGACACCGGCTTGGGAAAGTGAACAGTGTCTCTAGGACATTCACATAAAGATGTGACTCTCGGTAGAGCCTACAACGGTCCTGACTGTCAACGACACCACCCTACGGAGAAAAGGCACCCGGGGTCTGCACAGCGCATGTTAGGACATGTGTTGCTTAGGAGAATCTCATGTCATATCATCCCCCTCTTTCCTGCACCTCGCCCCCTCGCCCACAGGACTCTTACTACCCTGAAGGCCTGGGCATGGTCGGAAATAAAGTCCTCACCCTTTTCTGTGGCAGTGATTTTCCAGAGCTCAGAGAAAACAGCTTGAGAACAAAGGTTTATCTGCCATTCTCTCCTTGGCTGGGACCCAATCATATCTGTAGATTTTTCTCTTTTCGTAAAGACTCACGGAGAAACACACATACGTTTTTTTTTAACGCCCGAGGCACCCTCACAAAGTGACCCTTCACAAAGGGTGAGCGCTTGCCTCTGCTGATTTCAGCATCATCGGGTCACCTCCCCTGGCTTGAGTCCAGTCACCCCCGAGCCCAGGAGGTGTGTAAACTCCTCCTGAGTCTGGAATGAATGGAGAGTGGGTTCCATCACACGCTCCCATACACATAACCTGCCGATGCCATTTGGTGTGTGTTTTCTGCACCCTGGGTGTTTCAATATTTTATGAATGACACCTTCCAAGATTTGCTGGCTCACGCTGGGACCGCCTGCCTCCCTGACATCCTGATGTGCTCTCGGGAAGGAGATCGGCCCACTGAGGAGGTCCAGATGGCCCTGGCCATCCTCCACCACCACCATCCCCTTGCCAGGCTAGACAAACACAGGGTTTTGACCTCAGGGAAGTAGGATTATCGGGGTATTTTACCTCCCTGTGGAACGCTTACCTGGCCTGCCACTCAGTCAATGTCACGCTCAGCGGACAGAGTGCTAACTGGAGCTCCTGGGCCCCCGTGTTTCCCGGGGTTCATAGGCCTTCATCAACCCCTCCACCTCTCCTCTCTGACCGGGTATTTCTGCAGAAGGAGCATGCCTTCTAGTGGCCGGCCGTCTGCACCTCGCAAGGCTGTCGAGACCACAGAGCGTTGTTGGAACCGTGCGGTCCCTTGTGATGGAGGGGGCCCCGCGGACAAAATACAGGATCATGTGTCCATCTGCTTTCCCAAATGCCTGAGTCCTCTCCTGAGAATTCCACGTGGGAGCAAAGGACCCTCGTCATCGAAGTGCGCCTGGCACAGCATCTGGAGGCGATCTAGAACCTGATCCCCCGCATGTCCCCCACATGTCCCCCTGGGGGGACATCCTAGGGGTGCACGGAACAACCCACCAAGGGGAGGGAAGAAATACAGAAATGTACTCATTTTTTTTCTATCTTAAAATATGTGAAACGAATTCTGCTTTACTGATATCGATGCACCTAGGGACCAGGGTACACATATAAAATGTATTTGGAAACCCTTTTTTTTTTTCATGTTTATTTTTGAGAGAGAGGGGGCAGAGGAAGGGCAGGCACAGAACCCAAAGCAGGCTCCTGGGCTCTGGGCTGACGCGGGGCTCAAACTCGGGAACCGCGAGAGCGTGACCTGAGCCAAAGTCAGACGCTTAACCGACTGAGCCACCCAGGCGCCCCTAAAATGTAGTTTAAAATTTGCTCATGGTTTCTTTCCTTTTTCTGACGGAGCCCACAGCGCAAAGACCAGTGGACGCAGAGCAGGGGTCTGGGTCCGACAGCTTGCTTGAGCCCCGGCTCTGCTGTTTCACGTGCAGGACCCTGGGCCTCAGAGACGCCTCAACACCCTGCTTCCTCGTTTACAGAATGAACTTGACAGAAGACTCTCCCCCATAAGGATGGAAAGAAACCAGGCAGCCCGATCAAGGGGCCTGGAGCCCGGGGGACCCTGAGGAAGCTTCTGTTATAATTATCACTGTCCCTGTTCAGGTCCATCCTTGTCAAATGGCAAAAGCCACAGGCCTCCAGATGGCTCAAGCTCAGTGGGAGTTTCTAACCCTGCCCCTACGTTCTGACCCCAGGGGGCACCCTGCAGACTCCAGAGCTCTCCTGTGTCCCCCCCACCGTGGTTCAGCCACGTGTCCCCTCTCATGAACAGCACCTGATGCAGAGACAGATGCGGAGCCTGTGCGGGCAGGGGGGACGGGAGCCATCGTGAGGCTTGCGTGGAAAGGGGGTAGACCTGCGTTCTAGGTGCTGGTGGAGACTTGGGCCCATGCGAACGTGTCCCCGGTCTTCTCCTCCACGGGCTGTGTGGCCTTGGCTAAGTGCCTCCACCTCTCTGTTCCAGCTGGGGTAACGCTAGCTGCCGTCTAACATTTACTTGGCATCACAGGAGTTTACTTTTCATTTAGATTTGCATCCCACGGCCCGCGTACCCGATTGGAGCACAGCTTCCCCCCCCCCCCCACCACCAGCCCCCGATCTGGGGCCCCCGGCTCCCTCTGTGTGGCCGCCCTGCCGTCCTCTCGGGCCTGAGATTGGTCAGGGTCCGGTGAGCAGATGGGGAGAGTGCGTGGAGAAAGCACGTTTGAGAAATGTCTTCCCTGGCCCGGAAGCCGCTGCTCAGCAGTAGTCGAGAAATCTACTCCAGAAGGGGAGGAGGGGGACACAGTTTGGTGGACAGTGAGTTACCCGTCTGCCGCACTTTCTGGGCCACCGTTTCTTCGTCAGGAAACTGAAGAGGAGAACGATGCCTGGCTCCTGTGGCTGGCGTGAGACTGAAAGGTCGTCAGGCAACAATTATTAGCTGCTATTGTTAATACTAGGGAGTAGACCTTTTCATCATTGACCAAAGTTGAAAGGCTTGAGGCCTTGAGGATGAATCCAGACACCGTGGGGCCTGGGCTCTGGGGTTTAAGAAACAATTCAGGCGCAAAGGCCCGGCGGAGAGGTTATTTTGGAATGCAGGGCCTTCAACTGGCCACCCTAGGCCCCTGCTGATTTTTACCCACATGTGCTTGGGTTTGGCATGTCTGCTGTCCCCTTCCCTCCCCTCATCATTGTCCCCTGTGGTTCTCCCATCTGCCCATTGGTGTGTGGGTGTCTGTTTGCCACTGTGGCACTCCAGTCCTCACGGTCTTACCTCTAAGCCCACCTAGACAGGGCACTGCCCTCCAGGGACAGACCCTATACCACATGGGTGGCCAGTCTATCAAACTGCCTGAGTCCCCCCACCTTCCCCTCCTGCCCGCAGCCACACTTCTGCGGGGGTCTGGATCGGGAGAAGACCGTCGGCTCTCCCTTCCTCCTCCCCACCGTCTGCTGGGTCTCTCACCTGTAGAGTTCGTTCAGGAAGGAAGCACTGGGAAAAGGACGAGGGTCCCTTACGGGGCTGGCAGGTGCCACCTCGGGCTGGGACGGCTTACCTGAGCGGCAGGGGTGGGAGATGAGTGCTGTCTGTCTTGTGGGCACTGGAGAGCGGACCCAGCCAGTGACGTTCGGCAGCAGCTGCAAGGCCCAAAGAGCCCTCACACTCTCTGTGGGGGGCACAGATGGCCCATGCCTGCCTCCTTTCTCCACCCTTCCCTCTGGGCCCCATCTCCTCCCCACCTGCTGCCCACACAGATACTCACCTGGCTAAGGAAAGGTCCAGCTCATCTTGTGCTATCCCAGTCCCTTCTGTGTCCCGTCCCCCTCCTTTGCTGGGGAGGAGGCACAGCACCGTGGACTTGGCTTCACAAAGAACCTGATTAGATGAGCCCCGCTCTGCCTCCCCCCAGGACACGGCTACCTGTGAACACCCCGTGCTATCCTGGAAAAGTGACAGGAGGCAATGCAGCTCCATTTTGGCATCCGGACCCTCCTGGAACAGGTTTGGCTGGTGCCCGGCCCCCAGCGTGGCCCTACGCTGACCTTTTCTGACCTTCCCTCTGTCTTCCCAGCCAGATTTGCGGGGCTGGCTCCAATCCCTGTCGAAACGAGGGCCAGACAGGCATGTGGACACCCCAGGCAGGCTCGTAACTTGGCACGCCCTCAAGATAAAGCACTTTACATATTTGTTCAATAAAAACTTAGCAGGCCCAAGGAGAAACTGATTTTTTTGCTGACGATCATAGAAACATCTTTCCTCCATCGTCCCTTTCCACTGGCCTAGGAATTGATGTTCCAAAGACAATAAAAAGCCACATATCTGGTAAAACACGTCTCGTTGTTTTCCGTGAATTCTCCCCTTTTCAATCTCCCCCACAGTTTCTGAAAGGCATAAACAAGATTTACAATGTAAGGAACACAAACACATTTTTAATATCACACCAGGCTTTATTTATTTCCAAGATTTCAACTGACTGTGTCTGTTAGCTTTTAGTTGATGGTGACTGCACCGTAATATAAGAGAAAAGGCCGCCTAGATGAGAAATGTGTTTACTTCTTTCTTTTTCTTTTATCTTGGCTTTTTTGTTTTGTTTTGTTTTGTTTCTTTGTTCGCTTGTTTGTGTTTATTTTTTACATTTATTTATTTATTTTTTTGAGAGAGAGAGAGAGAGAGAGAGAGAACATGAGCAGGAGAGAGGCAGAGAGAGAGAAAGAAAGAGAGAGAGAGAGAGAGAGAAAGAGAGAGAGAATCTGAAGCAGGCCCCACACTGTCAGTGCAGAGTTCAACGCAGGGCTTGAACTCACAAACTGCGAGATCATGACCTGAGCCGAAATCAAGAGTCAGACGCTTAACCGACTGAGCCCCCCAGGTGCTCCTGCTTGGTTATGTTTAAATGTCCAGCCCAGCTTAACCCACTGAGGTCAGAGTGAGAGTGACTTACACCCACACAGTTAGGTGAGGCGGGGCTCAGAGGACCTGAGTGTGCCAGGATTTTCCTGAAGATGGCTTTGTGCCCAGCCCCTGTGCTGACCTGTGCCCAGCAGATCCCGGCTTGAGCTGCTTGACTGGGCCACCAGCCCCGCCAAAGTGAGCACTCTCCACTCTCCTGGCCCCTCCCACAACCCGGGGGCTTTTCTTCTCTCTCCGGTTCTTGGGTAGCTGTGCACGGTCCAGCCGCCTCTCTCATGATGAGTTTCTGAATCAAATCCCGCTACTTTAATAACAAATGCAGGAGGGGAAATGATCACCCAGATGCGAACTTGCCTAGCTTGAACCCAGGTCCCGGCCCTTATTAACTACGGAACTTGGAAAGAAATTCAGCCTCCCTGATCCCAGGCTTAGTCAACTATAGGATCCCGACCTCACCGGATTATCCGCAGGACTCGGCTGGCCCCAAGAGGCCGGCAGTACGCAGATACTACCCCCCTTAGCCTCACTAACCCTGTGGCTGTCTTCCTGGAAAGCGGTGTCAAAGTCCCTTACACGTCACGTAAAGATCTCCGGCAGGTAACTCGTGGCAAAGACCGGAAGGCACCCAGCTGTCGGTTCTGCCCTCCCCCCTTCCGTGTGTGATCCCTTTAGGCGGAAGGAAGCTAAGTGACCACGAGTCAGCGTGGAGTTGTTGATGGGGACCCTTCCCCGCACACACCAGCCGGACCCCATCTCCTGCCCATAATGTAATGACGTCAAAGGAGAGAGCTAAGGGAATTGTCACCATCCCAAACTTCGTCCCACTCCAGGGACAAAGGTAAGGACACCTGTCAGTCTCTGCAAAGGACATCTTCCTGTAGCACCGTCCGCTTCCCTGATCTTTTTGTCTTTCCTTTTCCCCATTTCCTTTCATAATTACAGTTGAACCTTAAGCACCATGGGGGTGAGGCAAAGTAATGGTGACCGAGCCCCCGTGCAGTCAAAAACCCATGAGTAATGTTTGACTCCCTTAAAACTTAGCTACTTTTTTTTTTGTTTTTTACTTGACAACCTTTTCATTTTAGCCTTTATATCCCCTTCCCAGGCTGCCTGGTATCTCTGACCCCACCCGACTCCGGAGGCAGACTGACCCCATCTTGTACTCTTTTGGGGTGGGGGGCGGGGGAGATAGGCATTGTACCTTTGCAGAGTTGTAAACCTGCACCGGGATTGGGGTCAACACATCACCCCACCAGCTGGGTCTGGCCAGGACGTGGTCTCTGGGCAGCTCCTAACATCCCTAGAGACCCAGAACCTATGGACAAGAGCCCCGTCCCCACCCCCACCACTCAGGACTTGGGAAGGAGGTGGATGGGAAGCATCCAAAGACCTAGAGGCACCTGTCAGGAGAGGAGGACTTGCTGGGGAGAAGGTAGAGAACCTGATGGGATTCTTGAGGTGACTCTGTCTCCAGCCCAGGCTCCCGGACATGTCCCTTCCCCTCCCCCCAGCCAAGCCCAGAGCTGGGGCACCCCATTCCTTCCCACCAGCCAACAAGAATCAAAACCAGTAAAAACACCCAGCTCTGTTGCTGTTGACCAGAAGCCTTACTGATAACATAAACAGTCCACGATCACAAGTGTCGCATGCTCTACGTATTATATGCTCTATAATGGTGACAGAGTAGAGACGGTCCCTGGAGGCACACAAAAGTCGCAAGGCACTGGGGGACCAGAATTGGGCAGACACTTGAAGAAAGAGAGTGGAAAGGCGGAAGTATTTGTCTATATTTCTCTCAGTTGTGCCTTGGAGACACTCAACGTGACGTTGGGTCCTTGTGACCAGTCGTGGGGCAGAGAACACAAGAGACCAGCGCCCGGTGTGCCCAGGCCTCGTTCATCTCAGAGTCGGGAGGAAGAGGCTCCGTAAGGTCAAGGCTGGCCATGCCACCACGGAGCAGGGCTGACCTCCCAGGGCCGTTGGCTGTCCCGAGAGCCTGGGCGGCATGAGGCAGTGCCACCAAGTTCAACTCCCTGGCGACGCAAACCGATGAGAAGACGGCATACGTGTGCCACATTTCAAAGAAGCAAAGAAAGCCACCAGCCCCAGTGAGCGAAGGCTGTACTGCCGATTGGAATAATCAAGCGTCAGAAAAATCAATTCTACCAGGAACAGAAGACATAAAGAACCCTGAACTGCCCGCTGTGAGTTGGGGATTGATTCTGCACAGGTTTCCCCACGAGAGAAATCCGTGCCGGGAATTAGAGGGGGCAGAACAACCATGAGCTGATACAACAGCTTGTGTGCCTCGTGAGGAAGTTGTAAAGACAGCGCTTCTAAAAAGAGTTAAGGAATACAGGCTTTTGGGGCGCTTGGGTGGCTCAGTCAGTTAGGCACCTGACTTCAGCTCAGGTCACGCTCTCATGGTTCGTGAGTTCGAGCCCCGTGTGGGGCTCTGCACTGACAGCTCAGAACCCGGAGCCTCCTTTGGATTCTGTGTCTCCCTCTCTCTCTGCCTCTCCCCCGCTCGTCTAATATAATTAAACATCCCCCAAAAAAGTTTTTAAAGAAATTGAAAAAAAAAAAAAAAGAATACAGGCTTTTTACTAACGCATACTGTCAGCGAATAGAGAAAGTTCTGAAAGAAGTTGCCCAATAGTCTTGGTAGAAACATTCACAGGAGAGGCAAGGGGGGAGGCAGAAGAAATTATGACCCCAGTGGTCACGTCTGATGTCGGCCACCGGGGAAAATCATCACACACATCGAGGGTCGTCTAAATGCCCCAAAGGCTAAATCCCCATCCTGTTTATTTGAATCCAGCTGTGTTAAAAACGTGGCTTCGTGCCCCCTCTCTCCTACCCCAAATGCCCCGCTGGTAAAGAGAAATACTGCTAACTGGATCTGCTTGAACTTTCAGTGTGTTTCTACCTGCACCGCCCACAGAACATACGAGTAGAAGAATGCCAGAACATCCCTCGCGTTCCCACACGAAATCCCTGAGACAGAAGGCCCACCTCGAGGGTCCTACCGTTATGACGGCCACCCCCGGGTCCTGGAGCTGCTCCCCAACCAGGGTTTGATAGAATTCTTTTTACCTCCTTCCTTTGGCTCCCCTTCTTCTCCCCTACATGCTGGCACATTTATTGCTCTCGGTGTGCCCTGCCCGGATGCCCAGGCTGTTCACTTCACCGGGGCCACCCTTTGTGTCTCTGCAAAGCACCAGCAGCTGGGTCTTGCTCTAATCTTACGCCCTTAGGACCAAGCTTGCTACAGGGTGATGAACTAAATTAAGAGTGGGTTAATGGGGATGGTTTAGGGATGGAGAGTCTGTTGGGAATCTCACATTGGAGACGCTGCCTGTAAGGTTGACTCAGATGGCAAGTGTTTCTTATGGTTCGACGCAGGGCGAAAGTTGTGGCTTCATTAGCAGCCCCATGTATGTGTATTAGAGACACAAAGGAGGAAGTCTAACTCAATATCTCTATTAGGTTCTACTTAATATCTCATTTATCTCATTACTGATCTTTCAAAGGGAGGGATGGCAGTGAATTAAGCTCACTTGTGCGAATCCCTACATATTATCACCAAAAATTATCGTGTTGGGTAATACATTTATTTATTTGGCTGTAAATTACGGAATTGATTTTGCTGAAACGTAATTAGGCGTGCCTGTAAAATCCATACACACACTGCAGCTTATGTACGAGAAAAATTATATGTAATAGGTGTACTCTTGAAAAGTCATATATAAATACAAATAGGTACTGGGGTTTTTTTCAGTTTTTTTTTCTTATGTTTTATATTTGAGAAAGAGACAGAGAGCGAGTAAGGGAGAGGCAGAGGGACAGAGACAGAATCTGAAGCAGCCTCCAGGCTCTGAGCTGTCAGCACAGAGCCTGACGTGGGACTCAAACCCACAAACCGTGAGATTGTGACCTGAGCCGAAGTCAGACGTTTAATGGAGGGAGCCACCCAGGCGTCCCTAAATAGGTCCTGGTTTTAAATGCACTAAGGAATATCACTGTTTAAACAAAGCCTATAATTATGCCTATTAAAGAGTGAGGATCCTTTATAAAATGATTAATCACCTCTAAATTTAGAATCTTGAAGCTGTTATTTATGGTACATTTCACCTAAATGTGCATACACGCCGTAACTACATACATGTGGGCATGTGTATACATACGTACTATGTGATATGGTAGCTTCAGAGACTTAAGGAAGTGGTGAATTTCTCTCCTCTAGTCCTTGCTTTTTTTTTTTTTTTTTTTTTTTTTAATTCCTGCCCTGGGAACCATCCAGGTCCTACTGAAGGCCAGTTTATTTGGCTCCCCAACCTTCCATAAGAGGGATGCTCCCTGGGGACAGGTCACACAAACAAATCAGTCTTGCTCCCCATGGCCAGTAATTACAAAGGAGTAGGACCTCGTGGAAACGGAGTCCTATTGTTATAACATTTCGTTCCTTGCAAATTGTTCTTCTCATTTTGCTTCTGATTTTGTCTGGGATCGGGGAGCCCTGAGCAGACCATTTCAGACCCAAATGCTGCTAGTTCAGCTTGGTTGGGAAAAGGGAGACCTGTAACCTCATAGATTTGACTGCAATTTCCTGCCCAGCTTCCAGAACAGAGGCTTTCAGATTCTTTTAGCCAACTTATTTATTCTTTGGGCTGACGGTATCTGTAGGTCACTGACTGTTACTTTATTGCTGTTTTTATGAGGGAGTCCAAAAACTTTCAAGCTTAAAAATGGGAGACAATTACATCTATAATTTCTGGGCTGGCTGTAACTGCCACATAAGAATATGTTTTAGAAACACTCTTCTAGGGGCGCCTGGGTGGCGCAGTCGGTTAAGCGTCCGACTTCAGCCAGGTCACGATCTCGCGGTCCGTGAGTTCGAACCCCGCGTCGGGCTCTGGGCTGATGCTGATGGCTCAGAGCCTGGAGCCTGTTTCCGATTCTGTGTCTCCCTCTCTCTCTGCCCCTCCCCCGTTCATGCTCTGTCTCTCTCTGTCCCAAAAATAAATTAAAAAAAAAAAAGTTAAAAAAAAATTAAAAAAAAAAAAAGAAACACTCTTCTAATTAAGACGTCTGATTTACAGAAAATACTGTGCGACAATCACAAAGTCAGTAGAAAAGGGGGGGGGGCGGAATGGCTAGATTTTTCATTTTATACCTTTTTGACTAAATGATAACATTTTGGCAATGCTTTTTGGCTTTTCTTTGGAAAGAGAGTCTCTGGGCCTTGAGAGATGATCCCTTCCCACTGAATTAAATTCTGTGCCTTGGATGTTGTTTCTTGTCGATTACCAGGAAAGGCCTCTTGGATGTTGTCCTTGACCCCAAATATCTCCTTGCACTTTCTTGTCTACCTAAAGATCACCCTCCATATGGGTCATTACAACTTCTAACAGTCCTAGTCGTTACCAGTCATAGGAAACCCAGGGAGCTCTTATACACCCTGAGTGGAGATTTGGAAAATGTAATCACGAGATTTGTAAACAAGGAAGCTCCAAGTAAAAACAGTAGCAGAAGAGGTAGAGACTCAGCCAGTGTAGAGATACGCAGCTACACGGAATAATGTTCAGTAATGTCGGCTTCCTCGGCACCCCCATCTGCGGCTACCCGGGGGGATGACCACCAGCGACCAGCCCCAACTGACTCTCTTAACCCACACTGGGAACAAGCCTGGGGTTACATATTCCTCGGAGCAGGAAAGGAAATGCTGCACCTTCTTGCAGCATTTTCTTGCAGAAAAATGCCCTAAAGGCGTTTCACATAATATTCTGAATATGGGGGGAGAAGAGCTAATCAGATTTTTGTTCGTAAATTGTTGAGCTGGTGCATTTATTTGTACGGTAGAGTTAAAGTGTTAACGATATTCAAAATGGATGGCGTGCGATGAATTTATAAATCACCTCATTTATATTTCATAGGCATTGAATTTTGGTCCTTCCTTTCCAACCGTCTCTCCTTGATCCAAAAGATCTGTAATGTAATGACACCGGAGGAGCCCAGCATTGCCTACTGTCCGTTCCTTTTTTAGACACATTTATTGATTATTACTCTAATGCGCATTGCCTCCTTCGTAGTATGGGCAATTCTGATGCGGTAGGAGCATTTGGTCAGAACGGCGGCATCCAGATGTCTACAGAGCATCTCCTTCTAGATCAGCTGGGTTCTTGTGCTAAAAAGACAATTCTGGATACAGCATAGGACAGATGCAGAAAGAATGCTGAATTAAGAGGTAAGAGTCCCGGGTTTGAATCCTGGCCCCACCACTAACTAGCTGTGACTCTGGACACAGTCATCTGAGACCCCTCATTTGGCAAATGAAAGGACAAGACTTCCTAGTCCTCATAGATCCCTTACAGCTCTGAAATGTTATGTTCTTGTGACATGGAAGTTTTAATAATAGGGCACAGGGAGAAATCAGCAGTGGCAAAATGTCTCTGATTTCCTTCGGGAGGTCCGGGAGAGCTGAGTGGGAGAGCCATCTGGCCATGCTGGGAACCCCCTGGAGACGTGTTAAATCAGAAGAGTCACAGATGGGGTTGGGGGGGGGTTGGGAAACTAGAATTATCACCAAAGGGATCCAAGGTTTTGATGAGAAAATAGGCACGGAGCAGTGCAGCACTGGTGATTTGGGGTGACCCTGGGTTATGGGTCTGAGCTTGTTGACCTCAGGTTGAGGACTGACTCCAGGAGAATGGAT
The DNA here is from genome assembly GCF_018350175.1 of Felis catus. Taxonomy (NCBI): domain Eukaryota; kingdom Metazoa; phylum Chordata; class Mammalia; order Carnivora; family Felidae; genus Felis; species Felis catus. The sequence continues at coordinate 16,362,044 of NC_058378.1, forward strand.
CAGAACCGAGCCCACAGGTGCTGGGTGTATCCTGGGGCCCCCACTCCAGCAGATCCAGGTTGGTTAGCATGGAATGGACATCACTTCTTAATAGAACTGCAGGTGCTATACAACAATACCTTATTTTTTGAAATCCAGAATGACAATGACTGCCGGGGCTCCTGGGGACTGCTTTCAGAGTGGTATTTCAGCATCGGAGGCTGGCTGAATCAACCTATTTATGCCACCCAGTTCTCACTGATGAAGGGCACGGCGTTAGCAATTAGTCTTTTGAGGGAAAGACGGATGATTCAATAAATGATGCTAGGATTTTGGAGAGAGGAAGCTAAGCATGTGGGGAAAAAAATTAGATTCCTTACTTCATATCCTATGCCAAAATAAATTCCAAAAGAATTAAATATTTAAGTGAAAAAAAAGGGCAAAGTGGGAAAAAAATTGAATTATCTCTTAAGACAAAGTTTAATATCTTTATTATACGAAACCTGCTTATAAATAATAAAAGAATTCCCTAATGAAAAAGGAAACAAAAGAACAGAGACAGGCAACTCGTAAATGAAGACATAAAATTGACCAGTAAACAGATGAAAAATGTCCACCCTCATAAAGAAATCCAAGTAAATGCAAATGGAGACGTTTGCAACACCACTTTAGTCCACAAGATTTTACTTTAAATAGTACTTACTGTTGGTAACGATTTGCGGGAAGCACGAACCCCCTGTATGGGAGTCACGGCCCCTGGGTTGCATTCACATGGAATATACTGGTAGCTGGGGATGGAGACTGGCCAGCTGTTGACCAAACCCGTTTTCCTTTCTTCTGGGCTTAGAGCTACTGTCCATTTCTCAGCCTTCCTTGAAGAGAGGTGTGGCCATGCCACTAAATTTTGGTCAAAGGGATGTGGCCAGAAGTGAGGCCCACCAACTTCTAGGCCTACTTGTAGACATCAGACCTGTGACCCCATCCCCTCTCTCTCCCTTGTCTGCTTACCAGAAGCAGAGGACCCAACAGAAAACCCCCAGACCCTAGGAAGCCACAAGATAGAAAATCCCTGAGGAGAACAAGCTCCATCTCATTACCCTTGCACCGTTTTGTTCTTCGTGGACAAGGAATAAAATGCTTCTGTGTTAAAACATTGAGGATGGAGGTTTATTATTACGTAAACTAATAAGCACTGCTGTCAGGGATTTTCTTTTAAATCCTCCAAGTCAGGTGCTGTAATGAAAAACTTAAATACTTGACAATGACTTAGTGGTTGAGTGACAGGTTGAGAAGAAGATCGATGTGGTAGGCCGTGGTAAGACGTGGCCAATATTTAGTGAGTCTGTGGCCTGGAATGTCTTGGAAGGGAGACCTCAGGCCTCCTGAGCTCTCAGTTCCAGAAAAAGTGATGGCAGGAGTTCAAGTCACCTGCTAAATCTGAAGTTGGACAATTTTAATCCAGTGAAGAAATGGGCAGAAGGCATGAATAGACACTTTTCCAAAGGAGACGTCCAGATGGTCAACAGACACATGAAACGATGCTCAATGTCATGCCTCATCAGGGAAATACAAGTCAAAGCCACACTGAGATATCACCTCACACCGGTCAGAGTGGCTAAAATGAACAAATCAAGAGACTATAGATGCTGGCGAGGATGTGGAGAAATGGGAGCCCTCTTGCACTGTTGGTGGAGATGCAGGTGCAGCCACTATGCAAAACAGAGTGGAGGTTCCTCAAAAAATTAAAAATAGATCTACCCTACGACCCAGCAATAGCACTACTAGGTATTTATCCAAGCGATGCAGGAGTGCTGATGCATAGGGGCACATATACCCCAATGTTTATAGCAGCACTTTCAACAATAGCCAAATTATGGAAAGAGCCCAAATGTCCATCGGCTGAGGAATGGATAAAGAAGATGTGGTTTATATGTACAATGGAATACTACTTGGCAATGAGAAAGATGAAATCTGGCCATTTGCAACAACGTGGATGGAACTGGAGGGTATTATGCTAAGTGAAATAACTCAGTCAATGAAAGACAGATCCATATGTTTTCACTCATGTGTGGATCTTGAGAAACTTAACAGAAGACCATGGGGTAAGGGAAGGAGGAAAAATAAGTTACAGAGAGGCGGGGAGGCAAACCATAAGAGACTCTTAAATACAGAGAACAAACTTAGGGTGGATGGGGGGTGTGGGAGAGGGGAAAGTGGGTGATGGGCATTGAAGAGGGCACTTGTTGGGATGAGCACTGGGTGTTGTATGGAAGCCAATTTGACAATAAATTACATTAAAAATTAATTAATTTATTAATTAACTAAATTGGATAGTTTTTATAAAGTATTATAGGAAAGAGCTGACCTCCAGCAATAATCACTTGGTTTTCCGGCAGAGATAGAAGACATGAGAAACGTCTACAAGTAAAAACTGAAAGGTAGAAGGGCACCTGGGTGGCTCAGTCGGTTAAAAGTCTGACTTCGGCTCAGGTCATGATCTCGCGGTTCATGAGCTCAAGCCCCACATTGGGCTCTGTGTTGACAACTCAGAGCCTGAGCCTGCTTTGGATTCTGTGTATTCCTCTCTCTCTTCCCTTCCTCCACTCTCTCTCTGTCTCTCTCAAAAATAAATAAACATTAAATTTTGTTTTCAAAAACCTGAAAGGTGGAAAAGTTGATATTTCTGGTCCCCAAACAATAAGAGATAAGACTGGAAAGTTCCAGTCAGTCTTCCCAGTGAAACAGAGATTTGGATGGTGGCAATGATCCAATCACCCCAAATCACATCCGGGTGGGGTGCCCGGGGGGCTCAGTCAGTTAAGCATCAGATCTCACAGTTCATGAGATCAAGCCCTGTGTCGGGCTCTGTGCTCACAGCATGGAGCCTGCTTCGAATTCTGTGTCTCCCTCTCTCTCTGCCCCTCCCCTGCGTGCACTCTGTCTCTCTCAGAAGTAAACAGACATTAAAAAATAAAAATAAAAATTACATCTGGGTAGTCATGAGCTTGAGAGTAGAGGAGGCACAGAGAAAAGGTAGACTGGAGGGCTCTTCGAGGAAAGGCCCTCAGTGGGGCTGCTGGTCCATGGAACTGTCTGGAAAAAGAGAGTAAGCAGCCACTAACGATTTGAGGAAAGTGTCCTACCATAGAAACCAGAAGACTAGACCATAAAGGTCTTTCATTTGAGACCAAAACAACTCTTGAGTCTTCACATTTGCCCTGTCACAGTTGGGCGGTCTCCTATCCTAACCTCGTCTTCTAGTTTCTGTGCTGTGATGCCAACCCAGCAAGGATTGCCCCACCCAGGGTTAGCTGATTGCTGGACACAGTAAACAACTCAAAAGGCTGCCTTTCGAATGCAGGCTCATCAGTCCAGAGCCCATGCCTCCAGCCACCTCCTCTGTCAGGTTTTCACTCTTGCGGACACTATGCCCCCGCCCTAATCGCCCAGGGCCAGGTCCCAGACAACCAGAAACGGCCCACACACCCAGTCTCCTGAAACTATTCCAGCTGGCCAATCCTGAGCCTGCTTGCCCTGCCTCCCCCATTTCTTCTGGTGGAAACCACCGTAAAGACTCTCGGCCATGTCTCCTCTCACTCCCCCTGCCTTCCGGCTGACCCTGGTGCTTTCCTATGTGTCTCCCCCATGGCTTAGTGTGTCCCCTCCTCCTGAGATCTGTGACCAACAAACTCTCTTTTCAATGGCCGTGGTCTCCTGATCCGTTGGCCTTACTACACCTCAAATTTTCTATCAATACACAGTATCTTACAACAACTCCGGGGAGGCCAACTCATGAATACGAATTTTAGATGTTGCCATAGAGAAAAATGCACCAATGGGTTCCTTCCAACGAACATAACCTGGTGTAATTGAGGAACCTCCCCTGTCCCCAGGGTAGGGTGACTTTATAACGCCCACCTGCTGGGGTTTCAAAATTGCTACGAGCAGGTGGCTGCTCTGTGTGTCCGTGTTCTCCCCTCTGTTGAATGGGAGTTTTATTGTGTTATCCTGTCCCTGGTCCACAATTAGCTATTGGATGTGAGGAGGGGAAGACAACTTGTCTTTTGAATTCACAGGTTTCTGGGGTCATGAGCAGCCGCACAGGGTTCTGCATAGGAGGAGGGCTCATCCTAATCTCCGGCGACTGGGTGGGTCTTTGAGTTGTTCCCCACGGAAAGGTTAAGTTTGTCCCACGTGGCAAAGAAAAAGAGAAGAGAAATAAATCATTGGCGATCAGAAGGGCAGACCATGGCCCAGATGACCAAGTTCTTTTTAAGATTCTTTCCATGTCCTGGCCTCACCACTAATCTATATTTCGGTTTCCATTGGCAACGGTCCCAGCTCAAGCATGCGAGGGGATTGAAAAGATACATGTGAGTCCCAGCCCTGGCCCGGCCTCCTAACTATCTTTTCCTAAGCAGGAGGTACGTGCAAAGGATCCAGTACAGGAAGCAAAGGCCCTGGAGACACAGAACCACGGGATCGAAGGAGCCTCAGTCCCCATACGACTGAGGCAGAGCCCTCTCAGCTGCCAGCTGACCCTTTATGTGAACGAAAACACTGTTTTCCCCCAAATTTATGTCACATGGTGAGTACAGTCTGGAAACATACCACAAAACTCACAGCCTGATAAATGTTTGATCCATTGCAGAGTAGTTAAGATCATAGGCTCTAAAGGCAGGTGTCCTCGGACATATTAGGTCTGCGACCTTGTGTGAGTTACTCAATCACTCTGTGCCTCTGTTTCCTCACTCATATGATAGGTATTCTGATAGGTATCTGTTTCCAAGGGCGGTGGGGAGGATTCAGTGAATTAATATCTGTAAAGCTTTTAGAACAGTTAGGCTTCAAGATACTATATAAGTTAACCACTTTTATATTATCCTAAGATCATAGTCATCGGTTTTATTTACTTATTCAACAAATGTGTATGGAGCTCTGACCATCTGCCAGGCATTCTGATGGGCACTGAGTAAACAGTAGTGAAAAACGGATGTGACCAAGGATTTATAAATAAGAATTTTTCTGCTATATTCTTGGTGCCAAGAAAAAAAAAAAAAAAAGAACAACGTGGCTATCCTTAAAAAAGAGATTATCAAATAAATTATGTTATATCCACGAAGGGGAATAAAATGTTGACGCTGAACGGACCCAATCGAAAAGCTTCAGAATCTGTGAAAATACGGAAAACACTCACAATGCAAATGCCTGCCTCAGGGCCTTTTTGTCTACTCAGCTTGCTGGTTGGAAAACTTGAAACAGAGGAATGGCTCCATAAGTCATCTTTGAATGGGGCATCTGGATGGCTCAGTTGGTTAAGCATCCGACTTCAGCTCAGGTCATGATCTCGCGGTTCGTGAGTTCGAGCCCCGCGTCGGGCTCTGTGCTGACATCTCGGAGCCTAGAGCCTGCTTCGGATTCTGTGTCTCCCTCTCTCTCTCTGCCCCTCCCCCACTTGCCAAAAATAAACAAACATTAAAAGTTTTTAATGTAATTTTTTAATATTTATTTATTTTTGAGAGAGAGAGAGAGTGAGCAGCGGAGGAGCACAGAGAGAAGGAGACAGAGGATCCAAAGCGGGCTCGGTACTGACGGCAGGGAGCCTGATGCAGGGCTCGAACTCATGAACTGTGCGATCATGACCTGGGCCAAAGTCAGCACCTAACTGACTGAGCCACCCAGGGGCTCCCACCATCTACCATTTTAATCATTTTTAAGTGCATAGTTCAGCGGCATGAGGCACATGTACACTGCTCTGTAAACATACATCATCCTCACCCACCTCCAGAACTTTTCATCTTCCGGGACTTCAACTCTGTCCCCGTTAAACACTAACTCCCCATTCCTCCTTGACTTCAAGCCCCCGGCTGCCACCACCCTACTTCCTGTCTCCACGAATGTGACTCCTCTAAGTACCTCTTGTAAGTGGAATCACAGTATTGGCCCTCTCGTGACTGGCTAACTTCACTTAGCACGTCTTTGGAGTTCATCCATGTCAGAATTTCCTTCCTTTTTAATTTTTTTAATGTCTACTTATTTCTGAGAGAGAGAAAGAGACTGAGTCTGAGTGGGGGACGGGCAGCGAGAGAGGGAGACACAGAATCCAAAGCAGCTCCAGGCTCTGAGATGTCAGCACAGAGCCCGACGAGGGGCTCGAACCCACAGACCAGGAGATCATGACCTGAGCCGAAGCCGGACGCCCAACCCACTGAGCCACCCAGGCGCCCTGGCTTCCACCTTTTTTTGTTGTAAATAATATTGCTGTGAATATGGATGTGGGGATATGCGCTCAGGTCCCTGCTTTCCATCCTTTGTGCATACAGCCAGAAGGGGCATTGCCGGGTCAGACAGTAACGCTTTCGTAACTTTTTGAGGAATTGACATACTGTTTTCCATAGTGACTGTTCCAAATCCTAGGACTCCGAGGAAGCCAGTCTGGTGACAGTTTTCTTAGTGCTTCTCCTTTCTGCCTTGGCCTCCCAACACTCCTCGTCTTAGCCCCCTCCCCCGCACCCCTGCTTTCCTCCACCCTGTGGAGAGGGCCACACAGGAGAAGCAAAATGGTCTTACAGCTGCAGGAGCGCGGTGTCACATTGAAGGCAAGACACTTTTGTGATTACTCTCTTCCTGCAGGAGGGGGCTAAGACCCTGTGGTTCTTTCTGTGAGTTATAGGAAAACGGCCGTGGCGTTGGAATCCTAGCCCTGACTCCACAGACTACTAAGAGCATCCCTGAGAAAAGTCAGTAGCTCAGTTTCCCTCTCGATAAAATGCCTTTTCTTTCTGGAACTCCGAACTGGGCTCCCGTTGATGACGCTAGCTCTAAGCATGCTTAGACAAGAACAAAACGCTGTACAAACTCTCTCCGTTTTGTTAAAACGCTATCCTGAGCAAGGAGTTCCATCTCACCGTTGCGCTAACGCTCTTGACCACACATTGCATCCGGTAGGGGGCAGGCGGGTCATAACGCACCCAATGCTCCGTCCCCCTCCACCACCACCGGGGACGGGGATCCAGGGTGCCACCAACACCCTTTCTCTCCCTTCTGCAGGAAGGTTGCCTCTGTCTGCGGCGCCTCGTCAGATTTTTTATGCTTCGAGGATTAAGCCTCCGAGGTGACACTTGCAATGTAGCTGAATCAGAGAAACAACAGCAACGCCACCGACCGACCGCAGCCAACAAGGGAACTGGGAACTGAAAGGAAAATTGTCTTCTTTGTATCCAATGCCGAGCAGGTTTCTTTCATACTCCAGGTATCTCTTCTCCTTTCCTCCCTTCTCAGAGGAAGTGAGGTTACACGCCACCATGTGCAACTGATCCCAGTTACGTGATCACGTGAGCCTCTCTCCCCGGTCCGGGAATGATGGATTTGCATGAGGTTGGGGGCGGGGCATCCCAAATGACCTCCGAAGTTGGACCCGGGAGATTTCCCAGGGACCGTCCCAACCCCGGCCGGGAACGGAGATGGCTGGGCTAGTGATTTCTCTTACAGGCGTCTATTTTTCAGCTTTACTCGGGTCGATCTTCAGAATGCGCAGCCGCCTGAACCGTGAGCCCCTCCAAGGCTGGGTGTAAACCCGACGACCTCCCCTAATTCATGGCCTCGGATCCACACACCGCCAGAGACACACGGAGCAGTGTGGCGGCCGCCCCCGTCCCACGGCCTTCTGCGGCATTGTTACGACTTGATGCCTTGGCAATAAATGACGTGCCTGCTCAACACCCTCCCCAGTCTTCTTTCTGCTCCAGGAACAGAGACGAGTCGGCTGTGGATGGAAACTAATGACCTACAAACCTGGCCCTTGTGGCCACCGGCCTTTACAACTTCATTGCTGAAAACTTTTGCCGACTCCCGATTTTTCTAGGCGACGATGGCCTGATGGCTGAACCTGGACCTGTGGCACTGTTGCATTTTTGTCCCAGTTTACGTTTTTGGCCCCCGCCCCACCCCCACACCAGTTTCCCATTTGACTCGCTGCCGAGATTCTCCAGTGGAGTCTTGTCTTACTCATCTTGGTGGCATGGGATCAGTTGCCCAAGAACGATGGTTGGGAAAAGAAATGAACGCCCCCGATCCCCACCATGACCTCCGAGCACTGTGGCTGTGGGGAGGGTCTGGAAGCAGAGGTCCTCATACTAGTGAGCAGGTGCGTCAGGAGTGTGCGAAACGCCATGTGAGTCAGAACCCTCCAGCTGTAGAGTGTGGAAGAGTGGTCTCTCAGGCAGGGGTACTTTCACACTAGCCAAGGGGGGAGGGTCTGGCTTACACCTGTTAATGCTTTCTCCCCGCAAGTTCAGGAGCCTTTGCCAATCTCGTCAAACCCAGCCTTCAGCTTCTCGGCCTTGAAGGCTCCCAGTCTTGCAGGTGGTCTGGCTTCCGGCACAGATGAGGCCGTGCATCGAAATCCCCTTTGGTGTTCTCTACCTCCTTTCCGAGCTCAAGAAAATGAGCACTAACGTCATCGCTATTTATGTTTTGCAATGCTAATGCCACAGTATGTCATACACAGTGTAAAACAAACGCATTTACCTGTGAGAATGCATTCGCTTAATTTCGATGCTAAATACGAAATGAATAATGTGATAAACACGATGTTGGATGATTAAAATGAATCCGTAATTTCTCGCAAGCGTTCGAGAAGGAAATTACAGGAAAATATTAATGCTTTTTATAATGATTACTTCGCTTGGGGCAAGCAGAAAGCCACTATTTCCTCCTGGGGTATCATTTGTTCCAATTCAAAATAATAAATTTAATTGAAGGCCCTCGTGCCATTAAAAAAAAAATAAACCATTCTTGGGGCGCCTGGGGGGTTCTTTCAGTTGAGCGTCTGACTCAGGGCATTTTCCAGCGGTTCGTGAGCTCGAGCCCCGCATCGGGCTCTCTGCTGTCTGCACAGAGCCTGCTTCAGATCCTCTGTCCCCCCGTCTCTCTGCCCCTCCCCTGCTTGCTCTCTCTCAAAAAATAACTACACATAAAAAATAAAACCATTCTTCTCCCCGGTTTTAGCACATGGACAACGTTTTTAGCTTTCATGCGGATCCGTGGAATTTTAGAACTAGAAATAACCGTTGACGTCATATGGTCCGATAGCTTGCAAAGAAGCAGAAACCCCGTCCATTCAATAACTTGTCCGTGGCCCTACAGGTAATTAGTGGCGGAGTAGCGTTCTGGCACATTTTAGGGAGAAATAATGAGAGAATAGATTTCCTTCATTGGTGTGTATGTCACAAAAGGTCTCAGCAATCATAAAAGAAAATGTTTTCTCGGGGTTAATTAATCTCTGGCCAAATGAATGTCTTTAATGTGGTGATACAGAGCGCTTCTCTCTCACGTGGCTTTCCCAAGCTCATTCTCCGCACCAGATCTCTCTCTGACACCCTCAAAGCATGTGAGGTGTGAGACTGCATATACTCTATAGGAAGATTCATCAGGGAAGGACACCAGCAGGTGCCCATGACAGTGTCTCCCACCCTCCTCCACATTATGTGCCATAGAAACCACTTTCCACAGGGGCGCCTGGGTGGCTCAGTCAGTTAACCGCCTGCCTCTTGGTTTCCGCTCAGGTCACGATCTCACAGTTTGCGAGTTCGAGCCCTGCGTCAGGCGCGGCGCTGACCGCGTGGGTCCACTTGGGATTCTGTCTCCCTCTTTCTCTGCCCTGCCCCTGCTTGCTCCCTCTCTCTCTCTCTCTCTCTCAAAAATAAACATTTTAAAAAAAGCTGACGAGGCTGCTCCTGGTTGGGGGCGGCTAATTCTGGAGGTCAGGGTGCCCCAAAATCCAAGGACTCAGCCCCAAGGACTCAGCCCCAAGGACTCAGAGGATCGACACTTCACAACACCCTACCTGTTCCTGGCTATGCCATAGCTTGGTACAGGTAAGAAATGTGCCTGGACCACCGATGCCCAGTTCTGTGGGGTCATTCCCAAGACCCGCTCCTTGCAATATATATGTGGTAGGAACGAACGTATTTCCTGTTCCCTCTGTGTTCACATTTAGTGATCAGAAACTGAATTAAGGCTTAGGCATAATCTTTACTTAACCAGAGCCGAGCTGCTGAATACCCTGTGAGGTCACGTACAGAAAATTATTCTGGGGCTGAGTAGATTTAAATATTTCATTATTCACAGTGACCTTGGGCATGTCTCAAAGACAGCCAGGTGAGAGCGCCAAAAGAAAAAAAAAAATTAACCCTGTAGGGGAAGAGTTGGACAAGGAGCTGCCCCCGAAAGGCTTATTTATTTTATTCCTCTCTTGGTTCCCTGGGTAAGATATGTCTTTAAGAATTTTCCTAGCCACAAGAGACGGCATTTGTGAAAAACTGCGGTGTGAGACACAGCCCCTAACAGGCGCACTATAGAGGCAACTTCCTTCTTTTCTGTCTGCATCTTTATATAGTTTTTTTGTTTAGGGGCGCCTGTGTGATTCAGTCGGTTAAGCATCTGACTTGGGCTCAGGTCATGATCTCTCAGCTCGTGAGTTCGAGCCCCGCATCGGGCTCTGTGCTGACAGCTCGCAACCTGGAGCCTGCTTCTGACTCTGTGTCTCCCTCGCTCTCTGCTCCTCTCCCGCTCGTGTTCTGTCTGTTATATATATATATATATATATATATATATATATATAGTTTTTGTTTTTACAGACAAATGCATCTTTTGCCTTAAAGCCTTCAGTGATATGAGGAAGGATGTAGCATTAAAATGGGTCAGGTCAGTGAAGTGGGAAAAACAGTATATAAAAAATGTTAGGGGTCCCTGGGTGACTCAGTCCTTTGAGCATCCAACCCTCGATTTTGGCTCAGGTCGTGATCCCAGGGTGGTGGGATCGAGCCCCTCATCAGGCCGTGCACTGGCCATGGAGCCTGCTTAAGATTCTCTCTCTGTCTCTCTCTCTGTCTCTCTCTGTCTCTCTCTGCCTCTTTCTCCCTCTGGTTCCCTTCTCTGCTTGTGGTCTCTCTGCCTCCCTAAAATAAAATAAAAACATAAAATGTAAGAATTTATTCAGGGCTTACTTATAGGCTAGCCACTAGTCTAGTTTCTCTGCCCATTGCTACATATACGGCAAATCGCTGTACTCAATATCTATTCCAACTTTGCTCTGTACTACAGAGGCTGGAAGGCAAGCTGTATTTGCCAAACTTCCTGCCAGGTAAGTCTGGGAGATGGCCATGCACGATGCGAGCAGGGGAAGTTCGTTGTCTGCTGGAGCAAACAGACTGTCCTTGGCCGGCATGGCAGAATTTCTGGTGCGCAGTGTGCATCGTCAAATTAGCTGAATGGTGGGAGCTCATGGTAGTTGTTCCCTGCGAAATCAGTCCTGTGCCACATTGGGGCATTTTTCTTGGCCAGCTATGGTTGTCTGGCACTCCCAGAAATTCTCAAAGCTAATAAATAACTTTAATTTCCCATTTGCTTACAGTAGCTAACATTTATGCTGGGTTTTGTTGTTGTTGTTGTTCTGTTAAAAAAAACCCAAAACCCTAACTAGTGCTACAGTTAGTATCAGAAATGGCTGTAGGTGATAGAGCGCTGAGAAAACGGGCATCTAGGATTGGTGACGTAAGGGTCCAGTTGACATCAGAAGGTGAAGCAGTTCATGGGATGCCCTGGTGGAGCATTTTCTTCCATTCTTGTCGATGTTCATCTGAAATGAAAAGCCACTGAAGGCAAGCTTCCTGCTGTAGACCAATATGAAGGACAGAAAGGATATTAGAACGTTATGGGGTGCCTGGCTGGCTCAGTCAGTTAAGTGTCCGACTCTGGACTTCAGCTCAGTTCATGATCTCACAGTTCATAGGACCGAACCCCGCATTGGGCTCTCCTCTGGCAAGATGGAACCTGCTTGGGTTTCTCTCTCTCCCTTGCTCTCCGCCTCTCTCTCAAAATAAGTAAATAAAATTAAAAAAAAAAGAAAGTGAGATAGACTGGTTATTTCTAACCGCTTGAAAGCTTAATGAAAGAAATCAAAAAGCTCAAGGTTTTGAACTCAACTCAATGCATAGTGTGCGGTCGGCTGCCTCCAGGGTGGCCTCACTGATCCTCATCTTCTGATATTCATACCTTGTATGATCCCCTCCCCTTGAGTGTGGGCTGGATTTGTTGACTCATTTCTAATGAATGGAATATGGCAAAGGTGATGGGATGCCACTTCTAAGATGAGGTTATGAAAACATCGTGGCTTCCATTTTGGGTGCAATCTCTTCCTCTCTTGGATGGCTCACCTGGAAGGAGCCGAGTGACATATCATGAGGCAACCCTGTGGAGAGTCCCATGTGTTTAGGGACCAGGCCCTGTCGACAACCACAGGAGTAAGCTTGGATGCAGACTCCTCCCGCCAACCCAAGTGAGTCTTTCGATAAAGGCAGAGCTCGAGCCCACAGCCTGACTGAAATATCACGAAAAACCTTGAGCCAGACACCCTTAGCTGAGCCACTTGGATTCATGACCCACAAGAAAGCTACTAGGTAATAAATATTTGTTGCTTTAGGCCACTGAGTTTTGGGTAATTTGTTACACAGCAATAGATAACTAATACAGATGTCTTTGAAGACGAAGTCGTTTCTTTGGTCGTCTTCAAAGAATCCCTTTCCTGTGGTAGCCACGGGGGAGACACAGCTGAAAACTGAATTCTGAATTTGATTTTTCAAGGTGATGGGTTATAAAAGTCCCCCCCTGCAGAGGGTCCCTAAATACTCAGGTGGACAAGAGGAATGTCCGCACATCTCTTTGCTCAGCCAATCCAGCGCTCACGCAGTGGGTTCCTGAATCAAGTGGCCATGAAAGCAGGAGGGACAGGGGGTCCCATGGGCTCTAAAACTGAACTGAGCTTTTGGGTTTCCCCAGCTACTTCCCAGCGGAAAGAAAATTGAGTACAACACCTTACGCCATGGGCACCTAGCTGACCTAGAGGCAGGTTTTATTTTTTACCCCTTCTGCCTTTGAGGAAAAAGGGATTCGTTCTAGATTTATATGTATTCTCGACATCTATCCTATATTTAAATTTGTCTTATTCTCCTGCCGTGCTTCCACGTGGAACACAATCCCGATTATTCACCATGATAGTGTCTTCCACCATATGGCTCCTGTTCGAGGAACTCACTTTACAGCGAGCAAATGAAGGCAGGGAGCTGATACGGATGATGTTTTAAAATGTAGGCTTCGTTATTAGTCGGGGATGGTGAGGCCAAAAGATCGGGAGACAATTGCCACCGAAAAGACAGCTTGTTTCCTACAGCCCCCCAAACCATGGGATGCGGATGGGGCGTCACACGGGGTTGCACCAGGGTCAGCCAGGAGACAGAGAGCAAGAGCGAAATCATTGTTGACGGTCTTTCTTGTGGCCTCCTGTGGGGCGGGATAAGAGGGCTCACTCAGGATTGGCTGGTTTGAATGATTTCAGCAAGCTCTGAGGTATAGGGATGTCCCTAGTTGTCTGACGCCTGGCTCTGAGATGACCAGGGCGGGGAAGCTTGGCCTGTAATGGAACAGCCAGATATAAGAGGCAGGGCTTGGGGGTGGGGGGAGTGGAGTGTGGGCTCTGGGTTGGTTGGCTTGCGTATGAAAAGGACCTCAGAGACTAGTCATTTACTATCTCTAAAAACTAGCTAATTTGGCAGGAACAGTCTCTTCGGGGTCAGTAAGACTTCAAACGTCAAAGTGTCAGAATACCCAAAATAAAAAAGGCATGACGGGTACAGATAGCAATCTCTGCCCCAGCATGCATCCTTTTCCCTAGACAGTCTTGGAGAACATACAAATTAATGTGTTAAAGACTGAGTTAATTACAGCGCCGGGGAGACATTGCACGAAGTTGAAGTTTCCTCGTATAGGATGTAGTATACGCTTTTTATCGCTATTCTTTTTTTCACAGCCAGAATACAAGAATCCAGATACCACGGGGTAGAAGTGGGGGTGGCTTCCTGTGCTATTACAGTTAGTGACTTACTTGCAAAATGTTCAGGTCTTATCTCCAGGCCTCTAGGCATTCCTGGATTAGAGTTGAAAAAAATAAAAAAGGGAGTTCATTCCCTGGGGTCACGGTGTTCACTCTGTTGATCTGGAAGTTAAGATTGCCACCAAGTTTGTGACCTTCCTCATGCCATGCAATGGAAGGCAATCAATGGCAGGATGTTGGATTCTGACCATCAAAGGAAAATGAACAGGGGTCAGTATGAATGGAGCCAGGCAGTCCCTTAGGAAGCTTCCCTACACTGTCCTGTTGAGCTGTAAAAAACAGAAGGCGTTGGCAACTTATACCACCAAACAAAAACAAAAACAAAAACAAAAACAAACCAAGGGGCAAGAGCATTTAGGAAGCAAAGTCTGGGTCACTTAGTAATAACCTCAGCCAATTGAGGCCATAGCTGAAGGCAGAGAGAAAATGGAATGAATAGTAGAAAAAGAAGTTGTAAATTCCAGCTCGAGGCTTATGACCAGTTGTAGACACGAGGACTATAAAAAAAACTAGCCACCTTGTCTTTCATGCTTTTCCTTCCCATTTCCTCTGCTGTCTCTCAGTAGGATGCCAGTGTTGCCCAGACGCACAAGATATTTTGGAGGGAAAGGTTGGAAGATGGTTTCATTCATAGTAAGGATGGTTAAGTAGGTGCATATTAGCCTGTCATCTTAAGTATGAGGAAAAGAATATGAGAACTACCATTAATATCCCAAAAGTATGGACTGGGGCACAGAAGTATGAGCAGAGGAGGGGCAGAGAGAGAGGGAGACACAGAATCCCAAGCAGGCTCCAGGCTCCAAGCTGTCAGCACAGAGCCCGATGCGGGGCTAGAACTCGTGAACCGTGAGATCAGGACCTGAGCCAAAGTCAGACACTTAACCGACTGAGCCACCCAGGCACCACCTAGTGAGAATGGATATTTTTCTCCAACAAATGGCTCTATTCCATTCAAACAGATCCTTATAGTAATTCTTTGAGGGATGTTCTATTATCATTGCTGTCATTTTATTACGAAGAAATGGAGGCACAAAGTAGCTCAAGGTCCCCAAGCTAGGAAGCAGGAAGGTAGGATCTGAATTTAGGTGATTTAACATTAAAGCCCATATTATGGTCCTCTGTGTTATGTTACCTCTACAAATCTAGCAGACCAGGAGTAGAAGAGGAGAGGGAAGAAAAGGGGGGTTAGGAGAAACAGGTGAAAAAAACAGATGCTCCGAGAGTTTAAAACATTTATCCACAGCCCAGACTGTAAGTGATAGATACCAGGTTCAAACACAAGTTTATCAATTCAAATCCTGTATTCTTTTCACTGCACCACATTCAAGTTACTAATCATGCTTATTTCAAGTTCGGAGCTTAATTTGAAGGGAAGGCTATAGATCAGTCTAAGGGCAGGAGGAATCTTAGCATGGTGGGATCAGCTGGTTACTTCTGATGGTGTTGGAAAGCTTGATGAAAGAAAATAACAAAGTCAAGTTTTGAAGTCTTCACTCAAGGCATGGTTTGAGAACCAGAGAATCGAAAGAGTATTCATTCTCCATCCGGGCACCAATTTGGCAATTAATTTATTAAAGGTATGATTCGTCTGCATTTAAGAATATTAGATGCAATTGAACATGATCTGAATCAGCTCTCTCCACCACCTTTAAGCCCATTTCACACCTGCTTTCATATTGCCATGAATTCCACACAGTTTCTGGTCCGTTATTGGGACTTTTTGTGTTTTCTAGAATTGTTATGTTTAATTAAAAAGAAACTACATTCTGTCCTTCAGAATTCTGTTTAATTAAAAAGACACTACAGGGGCGCCTGGGTGGCGCAGTCGGTTAAGCGTCTGACTTCAACCAGGTCATGATCTCGCGGTCCGTGAGTTCGAGCCCCGCGTCAGGCTCTGGGCTGATGGCTCAGAGCCTGGAGCCTGTTTCCGATTCTGTGTCTCCCTCTCTCTCTGCCCCTCCCCTGTTCATGCTGTCTCTCTCTGTCCCAAAAATAAAAATAAACGTTGCAAAAAAAAAAAAATTTAAAAATAAATAAATAAATAAATAAAAAGACACTACATTCTGTCCTTCACCTTCATTCAAGGTGAACCTTGAAAAGATAAGGAAATGGATAAGCTCCATCTGCCATCTTATGCTAAAACATCGTAAGTAGCTTCTTTCTAGTGCAGTCAAGAAAATAAACTTGCCCAGAATACAAATATTTTATTAAAATGCCATGGTTTCTGAGAATGTGAATCAGTGAGATACGTCAGCTAAAAGTATATCTAGTTACTTTTTTTTTTTTAATTTTTTTTTTCAACGTTTATTTATTTTTGGGACAGAGAGAGACAGAGCATGAACGGGGGAGGGGCAGAGAGAGAGGGAGACACAGAATCGGAAACAGGCTCCAGGCTCTGAGCCATCAGCCCAGAGCCCGATGCGGGGCTCGAACCCACGGACCGCGAGATCGTGACCTGGCTGAAGTCGGACGCTTAACCGACTGCGCCACCCAGGCGCCCCTCTAGTTACTTTTTAAAATAGCAATTTGGGCTCTGGTTATGGGTCATAACCCATTGGGATTCGTTCTTTTTCTCAAATTGTCCCTGATTTGACCATGAAGAGAAACTTGAGGTTGGGTCCTCGTCCTTTTGTTAGGTCCCCATCATTTCTTCAGATCTTCCTTATTTTCTGCCACTTCAAGACGTTCCAGGCTTCTCTGGTACTTACCCTGCCCTAGGACTGGATCTGAGTGGGACAGAAGCTTGGGGCACTAGAGCTCCTCATGGGTATTGGGGTGCTTTTGTTTCCCCGCCCTCGTAGCTAATGGGACTAGGACTACATGCACAGTTCCGTACTGAATAAAGAAACCAGTGCAGAAGGGGAAGCTCTTCGTTGAGTGGATCTTCAACTAACAAACGTAGAAGAAATGAAGAATGGAAAACCACTGTTTGGCAAACCCCACAGAGATGATCGCTTCAAGGGAGAATCATCAGTGGAGGCTAAAATCAATGGGCAAGAGTATGATGAGAAACAGGAAGTTTACATTACCTCAAGGTGTCTCCCCACAAGCCACTAGTACTTACAAAGAGAAAAATAATCTCTTTGCAGTGAAGGGGCTGGCAACCTAACCAAGTGGTCAAAGTCGCCTCACCAGGAGTGGGACAGGCAAATTGATATTGAGCTCTCCCTAACGAGGCACACTAAATACACACGTGACGTCCACGGTGTGTCTGCCCAGAGTTCAGAATCTGACTCTGCTTACAAAGAAAAAGCAGGCAAGCCCAAATTGAGGAATATCATCCAAATAACTGGCCAGGACTCTTGGAAAGTGTCCTGGTCATACCAAAAGAAGACCAAAGGACTGTTCCAGGGTAAATGACAACCAAACGCAATGGGTGATCCCGAATTGGATCTCAGATTAGAAAAACCTCATGAGATGCTTGGTGAAATTTGAAGAGCGCCTATAGATTACACGCCAGTAGCAAATCAGTCTCACCTCCTGATTTCGAGAATTATCTTGTGGGTCAAAGAAAATCTTAACGTTTGGGGAATTGGGATAAGGGCTATCCCAAACATTCCCTTACTATTTGGTACCTTTTCCCTATATCTGAAATCATTTTAAATGAAGGGCTAAAGTATTACAAACATTTTAAAATGACATCCAGAAAAAACCATACAAGAGGAACCAAATGCCTGTTACGAAACGCTGCTGGCTACGTGGTTGATGGCGGCTCACACCGAGACCAGGGGGGACCCGTGAGCTGTTATGTCCGACCCTCACCATTACTCTTACCAGCTACTCTTTTTCTTATCATTCTTTTTTTTAAATTAATTTTATTCTTTTAATTTACATCTAAATTAGTTAGCATAGAGGGCAACAATGATTTCAGGAGTAGATTCCTTAATGCCCTTTACCCATTTAGCCCATCCCCCCTCCCACAACCCCCTCCAGTAACCCTCTGTTTGTTCTCCACATTTGTGAGTCTCTTTTGTTTGGTCCCCCTCCCTGTTTTTATATTATTTTTGTGTCCCTTCCCTTATGTCCATCTGTTCTGTGTCTTAAAGTCCTCATATGAGTGAAGTCATATGATTTTTGTCTTTCTCTAATTTCGCTTAGCATAATACCCTCCAGTTCCATCCACGTAGTTGCAAATGGCAAGATTTCATTCTTTTTGATTGCCAAGTAATACTCCATTGTATATATACACCACATCTTCTTTATCCATTCATCCATCGATGGACATTTGGGCTCTTTCCATACTTTGGCTATTGTCGATAGTGCTGCTATAAACATTGTACCCTCTACTCTTACTTGTGAGTTACACATATTAGCAGCGAAAAATCAGTCCCTGCATGATCACAGCAGAATCTGGGGGGCTAGACTCTCCAGAAGACCAGGGAGGGGGAGATTTTTACATATCCCCGAGAGTACCCTAGGGCATATTTATACTAGAAAAGACAGTCTGAAATGTCTTATTGTGTCCTTTTTGTCCGACAGTGTTTCAAAATATCATTTTGTTTGAAATACCTTTTTTAAAGTTTTATACTAAAAACAAACGTTAATCCCACCTCCAGCTACCAGAACCGCTCGCGACATTATAGATTTTGAGGTCATATTGAAACGCACAATCACTGCCGCTATTTTGATGAGCTATCATGTGTTCATTTTTATTTTATGCAGCTTGGCTGCTATGGCCTGGATACGTGGTAATATCTGAAGTAAGGGATATCTGGCGTAGGTTAGATTTACAATACGAAGAATAAACACTTTTTTTCAGGGTGAGAAAATGTTTTCTGGGTTCAAGTGCTCGTAATAAAATGCAAAATCAGTGACATGGTGATATTATTATCGAATCCCTGAGGGAAGAGATTTTCAGGACTCGGGCTTTAACCCTGATGTCTTGTACAGAACCAGACTCATGACAGGTCCTCAAGGAGATTTGAAAATGATTTAATATTTGCTTGCCCTCAAAGTTCATTTGTTTTGGAATATTTGCCTCTACGTTGGCTTTTTTTTTTTTTTTTTTTTAACACCTGCCCTGGTTGTTCCTATTGGAATAAATATCTAATGCAACACCAGTAGGAGTCAGTCTTCTTTGAACACTAACTTATTTTTTAATTTAAGTGTCCAAACTTTTTAATTTAACTACCAGACTTTTGGTAGTTTTCAGTGACTGCAACCTCCAGGGAGGGAGTCTTGATGAGGTCCTGCTTCTCTGGCCTCTCCTCAAACCCTCCTGGATGGGGCCACGGTTGTCAGACATTCCCTCTTTCTCCAGTAGGTCTATACACACTCAGACTATCATTTTTTAACCTTTTAAAATAGGGGCCATCTGCCACACTGAGTATACTTAATAAAGTCCGCAAGCCAACTGTTAATCTGTAGGACATACACAGGATGTTTAAGATATTTTTGTAAATTATAAACCATATCGCCGATTTAGCATAAGTACATACTCATGCCCATGTACGTTATGCATACAATTTTGGGTGTATATATGCATACAGCTAGGAACCAAGTGGGGGAAGCTTGCACAGATGACATAGACACTTTGCTGAAATCATAGTGTCTTAGCTGTAATAGGAGCGGTAAAATCCCTGATTGCTCACAAAAGCTCCATTAGAACAAATGTATTTAATAGATTTAAGTGTCTGACACATTTTAACTATTGGCGACTGGCACTGTGGAATAATGAAAGGCATATTGGATGTGAATTTAAAATACACGAATTCAAATCTGAGTTCTACCACTTTTTTTAATGTTATTTATTTTGGAGAGAGAGACAGACAGAGCGCGAGCAGGGGAGGGGCAGAGAGAGAGGGAGACACAGAATCCCAAGCAGGCTCCGGGCTCTGAGCTGTCAGCACAGAGCCTGATGCGGGGCTCGAACCCACGAATCACCAGATCATCACCTGAGCTGAAGTTGGACGCCTAACCAACTGAGCCACCCAGGCTCCCCATAGCTCGACCACTTTTTAAGGAGTCATTTAACTTTTCTGAGTTCCAGTTTTCTGTATCTATAGGATGAAGTGAGTAGGCCTGTCTTCCAAGTTCAAGTGCTTTAAAGAGGAAATGGATGTAGCGATTTTTTGTACATGTTTAATTGTTTTATTCAGGCATTCCTTAAAAAGGTATCGAGTGCCTCTACATTAATTGCTGGGGACACAGCCATGGGTAGGTGAGAGATTGTCCTGTCAGATGGATGGGAATCTTCTGGTAGAAGGTAGATATCAAACAAGAACCTTTTATGAGGAGGACCTAACCTAGCCCAGTCCGGGGAATCAGGAGAAGCTTTTTTGGGTTGGTGCCTATGGGGCCGAGTAAGAATTAGAGATGGGGGTGGGAGGACAGAGGAGAGCATTCCAGGCAAAGAGGGACAGCATGTGCAAGGGTACAGTGCCTTGCCCTCACTGTAGTGACAATGATAATGCATTTATCCTAAACACAATGGGAAGCCAATTGCAATGTCACTGCTGTTGTTTCAACAGACTTTATTTTTTTAGAGCTGTTTTGGGTTTGGCTCTGAACAAACATTTCAGAGTTTCCAGTTTCCAGCTGTTATGCATTCTATGGGCTTTGATAAATGTATGATGTGTACATTCACCATTACAGTATCACACAGAAGAGTTTCACTGTCCTGATGTTTTGATAAGGGGAGAAACAGGTTCACAATTGCATTTTAACAAGACCTTTCTAATAGCAGTGTGCAGAATGGTTTGAAAATGGCCAAGAGTCAATGCAGGAAGTTGATCCGAAAGAGAGAAAATGTAAAAATAGACATTCACCACCTTGGGGGTTGACGGCGATGAGAAGACAAACCATCAGGACAAGGGAGGGCGACAAGATGAAGGAGAGTAAGACAGGAGCAGAGCCCAACGAGGATGGTGATGGCGGGAGTTGGAGCCCAGCAGGAAGGCAGGCAGGAGGTCCCACGGAGTTAGGTCTTCCTCTAACAGGAAGTTTCATGACTGCCTTCTGGAACATTCAAATCATGCTGGCAGTTCACATACCTTGTCTTAGTGAGTACCCTGTGGGTCCACACACTGCGGATTCAAAAGCCCGTCGTGCCTGTGGAGACTTGTGTGATAATTTCACCACTGCTCACATACATTTTCTCCTTGTTTGCTTTTCAAGACCTTTGGAAAGCTCCTCAGCCTTTCTTAGGTTTGACTCTTCTATCTAGTCCCCAGGTCCAGAAAACTGGCCTCAAGAACGATTTTCTTTCAGCTTTAGCTTCCCCAGAAAGCCAGGAGGAATGGTGAAGCCCTGCATGAAGGAGGAAGCTCACATTTAACCACGGAGGGAGGGAGAGGATACAACCCAAGACTAGAATTGTCTTCATCTCAAACTTCAGATTTGGTAAGAAAAACCCTAAGGTGGGCAGATAAGTAGAAGGCAACAAATGCAAAGCTTTCGAATAATCCGAAGAACTCCCTGAATCACACACCTGCGATGGTGACCGCTCATCTCCAGAAAAAACACATTTAATTATTAGATGTGAAAAACTTGGCTTTCAGAGGAGGTTGTTTGTTTGACAAGTACTTATTGAGCACCTGCAAATAGAAAGTAGACAAATTCTTTCTTCAGTCTTCCCTTTATTAGATTTCCTAAACTGGGAATAAATACTGGAGGGGAGGGGGTCTTTCCTCTTCCTTCCTTCCTTCCTTCCTTCCTTCCTTCCTTCCTTCCTCATTTCCTCTGTATTTTTTCCCTCTCTTCCTGTCATTTTATGTTATATTCCCACTCCCCGCAAGGGCCTAGTGTTCTAATGTGTCTCCTACCTGAAAATTTCAACGGCTCTTTTCTCACCCAAAATATTCCAAAAATGGCCTACAAGGGATTATGCAGAGAGGCCCAGAGGTGAGGTAGAGAAATCTTGAGGGAGTGCTTTCTCAGTGTCCTTGACTTCCTCTCTCCACTCCGCTTTGCCCCAGGTCACCACTGAAAGACCTTTCAGCCTCTCCTTTGTCTTGTGCAGGTGGAGCTATTTGGAAGGGAGGAGGGATCAAGGAGACACGTGTGTCCACCACACTAAATAAATAAGACACGAAGGAAGGACAAAATACTTGCTTTAGCTGTAAAAAGCATGGGACACCAACTAGAAACAGGCTCTGGGGCCCCCCCGCTCAATTCAATTCCTGCTTCCTCCAATGATCGACTGTGTGATCTCAGGTACCCCATTTAACTTCTCTGTGCCTCGGATTACCCAAGGTGCTTAGAATAAACATGTCGGCCCCATCCGGTTGCAGCAAGGGCAGTGTTGGTCACGTGATAAGTAGACCATCCTCACTGCCGCTGGAGGAGAAGTGGTCTGACCCCTTGAGTGAACTGGCCAAGGCAGCACAAGGCAGAATCAGATGGAGGTGCCATGTCCTCTCTCTAAAAATGCCACGCTCTCCACCGTTTCTGCACAAGTGGAAGCCCCCCTGGGAGAGGCTTGGATTCAGGACTCTGCATTCCCTGCAGAGCTTACGCACAGGTGCACCTCTCTCTCTCTCTCTCTCTCTCTCTCTCTCTCTCTCTCTCTCTCCTTTGGACCACCTTTTCCTTATCATGTTCTACTTCTTTGCTTTCCAAAACTGGAATGTGTTTTCAACCAAAGTTCCCCTCAATTAAAAATACCACACAGCACATTTTCCTGGCTTGTGAGGAGTAATTTATGCCATTCACAGAGTAAGCGAAATATGTGGTTAAAATCTTTGAATGGCTCTGTAAGCAGAGTGTCTGCTCATTAGACAAGCAGATACATCGTGTGTCACTCCTCCTTAATAACTCATTCATTAACCACCAGCTCCAGCAATCTGAAATAATTATTTTTTTAGTTTGAATCTTACAAACAATATTAAGGGACAAGAGGAAGTCATGTTAATGGGCTGGTGACGATAAACGTAATGGAATGCTAGACCACCGTGACACAGTTGTGCAAGGCCCACGTACCAAGGTGAAGTGTAACAAGGTGCCCCACTGGCTCTCGAAGACACAATCGGTACAATCAATTTCACCTCACATTTATCTTGTCTTGACAATTATTGAGTCATTAATCTTCGCAGTGTCGAGGCATTGCCATCAATGGACCCGACTAAATGAGTATACATGGAGATAGAGTGGAGTACACAACCTTGGCAAGGAGATGCACAACGTCGCCTAAGAAATCCATGGGAAATGTAGAGTCAAACCAGTGAGCAGAAAGGAGAGATCAGAAGCTTTGGTGCCCCGATCTCATGAGTTCTTCCCACCAAATCAGCTTTGGTTCCTGCTTCCTTTCCAAAGCTCCAGCATGATAAGAACTTCTGCTAGATTAACCACAGGGAGGCTAAGCAAATTGACAGCAAATCAGGGACACCAAAACCCGAAAAACCACGAGCCAGTGTTTTGGGAATAAAACTTGATGTAGATTATTAAACAAACAAACAAACAAACAAACCCACCTCTAAGTCATCAAACAGAATCACATTCCATTTCTTCCACTATATTTTAATTACAGTTGGGAGGTCGGGGGGTTCGTCACCTTATTTTATGTGCATAGAACCTATGGAAGCTAAACATGGCCCCAGGGAGAATGGAATGGATGTCAGAATGAGCAGAGGGGCAGAGCAATGATGGCCAAGGTTTGGGTGAATACTTAGGATTACTATTGTTCCAAAAGGACATTTATTAAGGCACCAAGCCTGCCGTGTGTTACTATGGTGTCACATCTAATGGGAAGATCCCCATCAGACAGGATTCTAGATATTATTATGAATTGGATCCTCTAAAGACTGGCCGTCTAGACAAGGTCATCCCATCCTTCATCTTACAGGCCCCCCAAAGCTGCTCTTTACCCAGAGGTGTATGGTAGGTGGGCCATTTTTCCTGTTCCCTGCCTCCACCCAAAAGGATGAGTTATTTCTAGGCACACAGTCTAAAGCAGTGAACTCCCGACTTTTCTGATTGTGTATCCCTATTAGTAAAAACTGTTTGAGTGTGGGGTCCCCATGTATTACTCTAAATGTAAACAAATACATTATGTTATGGACATTTGTTCAAAAATAGAAAATGTAAACACAACGGGGAAAAAGGAAATGAACCATTTCAACTCCTCCACCTTCTGGTTTAGTTCCTGCAGAGACCACAGAGGCCATAGGTTTGGGGGGGAGTCATCAGACTGGACATGGGCTCTGCTGGGGTTCCCACTGTTTGAAGTCTGGCATTCACCCCCTGGGGTAGGAAGGACAGCAGGGAGAGTTGGGGACGAGGGGAGGTGGCTGCCAGGGTCCTCCATGGAGCAAGGCCCTAGAAGGGGGGCTGAATGCCTCAAAGCAGATGCATTTAACTGGGTCTGGTGTCATCACAGATAATGGGATTTGGGGAGGAGAGACACATAACTTCTGGAAAAATGAATCACATAACCCATGGAAATAGTTGCAGACTGATCTCTCTCCACCACGAGATGCTCCTGAAAAGCATTTCCTTTTGCACTGTTAAACTGTCACCTCCACACTGTGTGCACATGCATTCTCCCGTGTGCATGTTTTGTTTTGTTTTAAAAACATAACATCTTACTGACAATGATGTCATCACCAAATATTCCCCAGATTTGGACCACTGGTCTTTTCTTGTAGGTGAAAAATGTCTAACTCACCATTGAACTTTACAACTCCAATCTATTTGCCCTGAGATTACTTATGAACTTTTAAGAGGTGTAAATTATTTTCGTGGTCATTCCCCCACCCCATTACAAAATATTACAATGAGTCTCTTTTCTAAGCCAGTATCTGTGGGACTATTGACAAAGATCTTGCCTTTGCCCAAACTCTAGCCGGGCTCCTCTGAGCTCTCTTCTCAAATAGGGCTCAATCTGGGCCTATACAAACATGAATAAAGACGGCTTCTAATAGCTCAAGGCCACATCCATAGGATGACCTTAACCCCCCTTGCAGTGCCTGCCGGAGAAGACTCAAGGTTGCCATAAGACGTTACTATTTGTTCCCTCTAAAACCTGAAGATAGGGCTCCTGTCTTCCGTTTCCTGTGGGAGGGGAGAGGTCTCGCTCGGTAACTGGCAGTTAGCAAACTCTGATGGGTTTCATATGAACCAACCCCCTCCTTTCAGTTCTTTGTAACTTTTCCTCTCCCTGACTCTACCTCCTGGCCCCCTGTTCAGCCCCACCTCTCTTCCCTCATTTTCCCTTTAGAATACCCAGTTGCCTCTGTACACGTTCAAGTGGAGTTCAGCTCCCTATCACAGTAGTATATTACTGATTAAAATCTCTCCTTACCACTTTAACTAGCATCCGGCTTTGTCTATCTTGGACACTGTTTAAGCCAAAAATAAGTTAACTTCAGTGGATCACAACATAGAAAAAATAAATAAACCCAGGAGATTTCTACCATCCGTGTGGATTTCCAGGGAGGGATAATTGTCTGATACAGACTGAGCCAAGATGCCAATATCAATCTACATATAAAATATCAGTAAGGCTTAATTTCCTCGTTATGTTCATTAGCCAAAAAATTCATGTAAATTGACCGTCTAGTATTTTCCTTCTGCACCCCCATGGACCATCTTGCCCATCCACCAGTGCACACACCATACTTTCAGGCCCAGTGGTCTGAAGAGCAAACTTCTGTGCAGAGTAGCCAAATTAACATTCATGCCCCACGGACCACACCTCATAGGAGATGGATTCCATACGGGGTGATTCAGACTTTACCCCAGTTAGCCCTGGCCCAGAAATGCCAAGCTCTTTCACGGGCATGGCATCATCAGTACAGATGGTATTCCCATCTGACAAACAGGGCTTTCTTGGATCCACTGGCACTGTGCCCAGTAGATGAAAAACGCAAGCAGGACAGATTCAAGCCACTGTTGTCTTCTTAAAATAAGCAATTCATTTTTTAGGGAGGGAGAGCTATTTTTAATAGCATTAGTTACTTGGCAGCTGTTTCCAAAATGGCTCCCACAATTCTAAGAAGCTGTGATTCATCCTTTGGCCTGGCAAGGTCCTGGGTACATGGAAATTCCAGCAGGAGTTATAAATGTCACTTTTCATGCTCAGAGCTCACAAAGTCCTCTGTAGAGCCAAGAGTGAGAGTCGGCAAATTCCCTAACAATGGCAAACAAGAGCCAGTATTCAGCTGGGGGCTGGTCAAACGCTCTTGTGTTACCCAGTGTCCTGTGGGAATCACAGACGTTAGGGACAGGAAAGCCACTGAGGTCTTTGAGTCCGGTCTCTGTGGTCTGGATAGAACGATTTCCTCACGGCTTGTCTTCTGGCGGGCATTTGTCTTTGCATTGGCTTGCATTACTTTTTTTCTTTTATTTTTATGACATAAACATATTTTAGAAAGTGATACCGCATGGGTAACTTCTTTTGGGGTTTTGAATATTCTGATGATTTTTATTTGCTTTTCATATTTAGCATAAAAATTCTTAAACAGTACAAAAGCATGGAGAGTGGGAAGCAAAAGTCCCCCTCCCCCCCGCCAACAAAACCTTCCTCCCTCACATTTTGCAGTTATCGCTGCTGTAATTTGTCTTGTTTTGCTTTTTGCGTGTGAGTTCATTATGCCATATGGAAGACAGATAAGGTGACCATTGTTACCAATTTGTTAGAGATTTTCCAAGCTTGTAGATGCATGCACATATATTTGCATATTTAATAGACTTCTGTTTATGTTTTTAATGGGATTATACTCGTGCGTATTGATCTGCAGTTGTTATTTTTAACTTGGCCTTTCTTCCCACGTTGGCACAATTGCCTTTATAAGGGTTGCATAGCATATCTTTTAGGGAAGCATCATGATCTATTTAATGGCCTCCTATTAATGGAAATTCGGGTCGCTCCAGGTTTTGACTAATGACAATGTGGGACAATAAACACCTTAACGCTCAGTAATCTTAGCAGGTTGGTGAATGTCTAGCCAAGGGATCATTGGTAAGAGAACTGTAAGTACACTAAATCTAAATATCATCCAAAAGCATTTGGAGGAAATTTCACCTTTATGGCCCCACCAACCGTCATCCCTGGGAGCACTGAGAATTATGTTTAATTTGCTTTTAATTTTTAAAACACACATGACAACAAACCCTACCATCGTAAACATTTGTAAGTGCACAGTTCCGTGGCATTAAGTACCTCCGTACTGTTGCGCTCCGTCACCACCCTCCATCCACAGAGCTCTTTCGTCTTGCATAAATCAGACTCTAACTATCAAGCATGAACTTCTCATCCCCTCTCTCACAGCTCTTGGCAACTCCCATTCTTCTTTCTGCACCTACGGCTTGTATTCTTCCAGGAACCTCATATGAGAGGAATCGTACAGTATTTGTCTTTTTGTCCCTGGCTTATTTCACTTGGCATCCCTGTCCTCAAAGTTCATCCATGTTGTAGCCTATGTCAGAGTTTCCTTCCTTTTTAAGGCTGAGTAACATTCCATCGGATGGATGTACTGCATGTGTTTTCCACTTATCCATCCATGACACTTGTTTAACGCATTGGAATACTGACTTCACTGGAAAGCATCTGATTCTTGCTTTCAGCTCAGGTCGTGGTCTCACGGTTCGTGGTTTCGAGTCCCATGTTGGGCTTCGTGCTGACAGCATGGAGCCTGCTTGGGATTCTCTCCCTTCCTCTCTCTCTGCCCCTTCCCACTCACAATGTCTCACTCTCTCTCAAAATAAATACAAAAACTTAAAAAATAATACTAAGATGGATAGATCTGAGAAAAACATACACCAGGCAATCACAGGTTTATCGTCCCACTGCCTTCCCTAAGCTCCGCCCTTTTCCCATAAAAGTACCTTAGCCAAACTCCTTCCATTGGAGAAGCCATCACCACCCTCCTCACCGAACAAGGGGATTCTGCCTTCACCTCAGGCCCACGTGGTGGGCATAGTTCCTGCCACTGAGTCAGAGGAATGCATCTGGGACGTTGTCAATACGTAATAAGAGGTCACTGAATGGCGTGATTATTCTGGTATTGTATTCTTGTGCATTTCTTTTTAAATTTCCATGAGACTTCTCAGCGCAATGTAAGAAATGCAGTCAAAGGACCTGAAGTTCAATTTGGAGCCCACTGCCTGTCTTCAGAGGGATGCGGTGGGTTTCAGCTACCCATGGCTTTGTCGGGTTAGATTTGGGGAACTCATTTTGTCAAAATTCCTGTGGGATTTTTGTCTGAATAACTCATATTGATTTTTTTTAAGTAAAACCTCCCCTCCCAAATAGTTATAGTTATATACCACAGAATCTTGGTTCCTTCTGACTTAGTGCCCCCAAACTCCCGACCCCACCTCATGGTCAGACTCAGAAATGGCAAAAGTGAGATGGACTATAAATTATAAATGTAACCCAGCTGCCGTGAGATGGAAAACAATAAATCTGACTTTCAAATAAAGCAAAGAACATTATTTTTTAGTTATAACCGAGTAGAAATAGAGTGCTACTTAATTATTTTTATTGTCCCGAAAGCTCAGGCTTTTCTATAGATACTGCCCCCAAGTCCTTTTGTTTATTTTTTAAAAATTTATTTATTTATTTTGAGAGAGACAGAGACAGAGACAGAGACAGAGAAGCAGAGAGAGAGGGAGAGAGAATTCCAAGCAGGCTCCGAGCTGTCAGCACAGAGCCCGACGCGGGGCTCAAACTCACAAACGGTGAGATCATGACCTGTGCCGAAGTCAGATGCTTAACTGACTGAGCCACACAGGCACCCCATCCCCAAATTCCTTTTAACAGCACTCTGAAATTAACAAAATACATTAGGGCTGAGAGGACCATCGAGGCTTTGAGCAGCCCCTGGCACACTGCATGCAGCCAGTAGGTAACTACGTGCTGAAGAAAAAGGTGAAATGTGGACCACGTCATGTTACAAACCACAAAAGCGATTTATTCTGCCACTCTGTAGGAACCTCCATATTTAAAGCCACAGGCTTTCCCACGTATGCATTTTGCCAGAACAGAAGACATTGAAGTAATTACATTAGTTGATCAGAAATAATTTAGAAAAGATATTCATAGGAAAGAGCCCCCCCCAGCACACTAAAGACATTACTTCATATAGTTTACATACAACTGTTCAGAAATGTATCTAGCACCAAAAACAGTACACAATTACACCGCATTTTCTCACAGATGGTTTCCTGTTCTTTCATAATTTTTTTTCCGGTTACCATTTTAATTTCTTATTATAAAGTTTTCTTAGAAAAGCTGACGGCCCTTCTTTCAGGGAAATTAACTTTTTTTTTTAAGGGTACAGGCTAAAGGAAATTAAGAACTTCCTGGTGAAATGACAAGTATTTATTTAGATCCATGGATCCAAAAGAAATCTGGAAATAACACTGAAAATGTTTTTCAAGGTCCACCAGTGCTGGCCAGCCTGAGGTAGGCAGAAAGCAGACAAAACTGCTGGATAGGAGCCTGCCAAACGATGACTTTGCAAAGTCGTCCCAAAGACAGTGGCCCCTGCACACAGAGCAGAGGCAGGAGAGGGGAACGGGGGCAGAATAGAGGCAACAGGACTCGGGCTTCTGTGGCAGTGCTCCTACAAGCCAAGTGCTGAAAAGAAAAGAACTCTGCCCAGCCAGCGGATTTTTGGTGGCAACGGACTCATCGACACAGCAGTGAAATGACCAAGAAATAGGCAGGCGCTGCCCACTTTTATACCCATCTCATTTTGTCTCCATTTCGGAGCAGCTAACATTTTTGCCAGTAATCGGTTACAGGCGATTATGAAAATGGACGCATAGGCTTATGTTTTTATATACATCATGGATGGATCAAGGCACTCTTTAAGACAGAAAGAAGATGGGGCTCCTGGGTGGCGCAGTCGGTTAAGCGTCCGACTTCAGCCAGGTCACGATCTCGCGGTCCGGGAGTTCGAGCCCCGCGTCAGGCTTTGGGCTGATGGCTCAGAGCCTGGAGCCTGTTTCCGATTCTGTGTCTCCCTCTCTCTCTGCCCCTCCCCCGTTCATGCTCTGTCTCTCTCTGTCCCAAAAATAAATAAAAACGTTGAAAAAAAAATTAAAAAAAAAAAAAAAGACAGAAAGAAGAAATCAAACCAAATAAAACAGGCAGGTAGGTCCTCTTTATCTCCAGAGTAACAGTCTTTGGGGGGACCATAATCCACAAAGAAAGCCCATCACAGTGAAACCTTGGCTTGCGAGCATAATTCGTTCCGGAAACACGCTTCGAATGCAAAACACTTGTATGTCGGGGCGCCTGGGTGGCTCAGTCGGTTAAGCATCCGACTTCGGCTCAGGTCACGATCTCGCGGTATGTGAGTTCGAGCCCCGCGTCGGGCTCTGTGCTGACTTCTCGGAGCCTGGAGCCTGTTTCAGATTCTGTGTCTCCCTCTCTCTCTGACCCTCCCCCTTTCATGCTCTGTCTCTCTCTGTCTCAAAAATAAATAAAAACGTTAAAAAAAATTAAAAAAAAACACACTTGTTTGTCAAAGCGAATGTCCAGAACCGTTGGCTCAGTTGTGATCATGTGATGTTTGGTGTCATGTAGCACTCGTATTACAAGACATCACTCGTTTATCAAGCTAAAATGTATTAGAAATGTTTGCTCAGCTTGCAGAACACTGACAGAACAAGTTACTCCCAATCCAAGGTTTTACGTACATCCCATGAGGACAGTTGGGCAGTGGGGCCCTGCGTGGTCAGCAAAGTCCACTGAGGAGGTCACACAGTGCATGGAATACCTTCTGTCCCTATGCGGGTCCTTCACGGATGTGGCTCACTCTCTCTGGTTCTCCCAAAGTGAAGGCTTCAGCTACATCTTTGCAAGAAGGGAGAAGTGTTTGTTTTCTTACACCGTTCAGTGTCCTGTGCGTGCATGTGCTTGGGTGTGGGTCTTGCTTCCCTGCTTTCGGGAGACTCGGGCTCACCAGGAGACGGAGGAACAACAGCCCAAGTGGCCCTCGGAGGAACAACAGCCCGACTGGCCCGCGGGGCCAGCCCAAGGAAGTAAACATGGCAACACTTCCGTGCAGTGATCACATCATGATGATGAGACATGGCTCTCAATGCCAATAGCTGAAAATGGCAGGTTTGGGAGGCAAGAGCCCACACGAGAGGGAGAGAGGTGGGTCTGAAGGCCCAGCATGGCAACCCCGGTGACAGTAATTACGGTTAAGTTCCTCGGAGGGAGAGTGTAACTAATCTAAGTTGCTGGCACAGCAAGTCAGACGCCTGCCTCCCACCCTCCTCTTTCTCCCAGGATAATGGGAAGGGATTTCAGTCAGCACTGGTAGCACGGCTTGGCTCACGAGGCCTCCTGCGTGCCTCGCAGACACTTGCCAGCCACCGGGCGTGGGGTCTGGCTGAACAGGGGGAGGAAGGCTCCGTCATGCTGGGCCTTTGAGAAGCTGACCTCCAGAGAGCTCCCCCCGCGGGGCAGTCAGCGGCGACTGATGCTGTGGGGCAGCGTGACCCCAAGGCCTGGAAACTGGCTCTGTGTGGATGCTCAGGCCCCCGGCCAGCACGACGGAGGGGCCTTCTGAATGGTGATCTGTTTCTCTTAAGTTTTTAGTTCCGGATGGTATTTGCATCTCAGAAGCATGTCGTATTAGGTGTTCCGGCATCCGGGGCCGTGTAGACTCTGTTGAGACTGCCCCACCCGGGGTTAGCCGGTTCCTAGGAGGGTAAACAGCTGACCTGGGAGCAAGGGTTTCAAATACAAGCTACCAATTTTTTGGTCCACACCCCACCTCCGTTCGCTATGGGGCTCTCACTCCGGGCCATAACTCCCCTACCCTAATCGCCCAGAGCCAGGCCCCAGACAATCAAGGGGTGGCCTTACACCCAGGGTCTGCAGAAATTATCCAACGCAACCAATTTTGAGCCTCTACACCTGTCTCACCTGTTCCTTCCCATGGAAACCACACTGTGGGCCCTTTTGCCCACATTTTACTCCGGCTCCCGCTGCCTGCTGTCTGCCCCTGGCACCTCCCTGTGTGCCCCGGAGGACCTGGTGTCGCGTGCCCCGTCCACCTAGGAACCATAACAAACTATCTTTTCTTTTTTACTTTTTTAAAGTGTGTTTCTTGGGAGAGAGAGAGCCTGAGTGAGCGAGGGAAGGGCAGAGAGAGAGAGAGAGAGAGAGAAAGAATTTTAAGCAAGCTCTACCTTCAGCCCAGAGCCGGATGCGGGGCTCGATCTCACGAACCAGGAGCTCGTGACCTGAGCTGAAATCAAGAGTTGGACGCTTAACCGACTGAGCCACCCGGATGTACCCAAACGATCTTTTCAATGGCAATTATTTCCTGATTCATTGGCCTTGCTGTACCCCATTTTTTAATCAATACACTATATTTTAGAATAAATATCAGCCAAAATATGTCCCTGAGTGTTTCCACAAGAGTTGAGCGTAGTCTCGATGTACCTTAGGTTTAAAATCTGGGCTTCCACACCACCAACAATGGCAAAAATCCAAAACCAAAACAAAACAAACAACAAAAACAAACAAACAAACAACAACAACAAAACCAGGGCCAGTAATCAAGGCCCAACACCCAAAAGGGGCCCAGGGCACATCAACATCCAACCCTGTGAGGGGTGTTCTGTCTCTCCTGCAGGAACCCTTTTACTGATGGGGTCCAGCCTTCTCTTAATGGTCCTGGGCTCCTAAGCAAAATATTCCAACTTTTTTTTTTTTTAGTTGACTTATTTATTTAGAGAGAGACAGTACGAGGGGCAGAGGGAGAGGGAGACAGAATCCCCAGCAGGCTCCACAATGTCAGCGCCGAGCCTGATGTGGGGCTGGAACTCACGAACCATGAGCTCATGACCTGAACTGAAACCAAGAGTCCGATGCTTAACCGACTAAACCACCCAGGTGCCCCAAAGGCTTTTATTTTTAATACTAAAAAGGTATATCATTATTTTCAAATATACTTAGATGAATTCGTTGTTTGGTTCACTATTGCTGCTTTGGATGTTTTTCAGTCCATTTGGACGCCCTTGTGATAGTCGCCATGGCTCTTAGTTGGATTTTCAAACGCACCAGACGCGCTACAGAACTGCCTCCTTCCCTTCTTCCTCCCCCTGCTTTTGCTGTGCCTTCTTCCTCACATTTCTCACATTCTGAAAACTCTAAAAAGTGGGGGAAAGGGCAGAAAATCCTGAAACACACATAGAAGTGGCCCCTTCCTAGAGTAGTTGTTATTAGGTCCCATGTTTGGTTTTCGTTAAAAAAACAAAAACAGAAGAAATAAAACATTGGCAAGTAAAACTACAGATTCTTCTGTCTCCTCTTCCAGGCCGGTCACCTCCCTTCTTCCTAAAGCTAACCACTGTTTGGTGTCTTTCAAGCCCAGTTTTTATTCCTTGGCATCGCATACACATGAATCCTTGAACAAGATGAGCGTTGTGCTTTAAGCTTTCACATAAATGGTCTCATGCTGCTGGCAGTATTCTGCAGCTTGTTTAGTTGTTAACGATCTACCCGTCTATCTCATCTCTTTCCGCAGCTTTTGATGATGATACTGTGTTCCAGCAGATGAATTGCCACATTTATTCAGACAGTCCTCCACTGATTCTGCAAGGAACATCTTTCCGTGTGTCTCACAGGCAGATATGCCGGGGTAACTCTGGCATATTCGTAGACCTCGAGTGTGCTGGGTCAGAAATGATGCACGCTGTGAAATTGACGGAAAGCCTGTCAAATTTCTCTCCAAAGGCGTGGTCCGGGTCATGTCTTCGCCCACGGAATCTCGGCAAGATTCTGTCTACCGGGAGCAGGCTGTTGGGCCTCCGAAGTTTGTAGAAAAGCGAGAGAGAAAAACAAATGAGTTTGTTCAACTCCGAAGTTTCATGAAAGAGTGGCACAAACCACGAACAAGTTACCAATAGTACTGTTTCTTACAGAAACTTAGGCCCGGATGCAGTGCCCATCGGGTTTGGAGTTCTACAAACGTTTGGCGCCCACGGCATTGCCTCCGACTTATCCACAACCGTGTCGCTAATGTCTGCCTTTCCATCCTTTCTCCTTTCAGGAAAAATCCTTTCTTTTCCAATCTCTATGTCCCCTGTAACATTTGCATGACCTAGTTCTTGCAACTATATACAGCAGTGACTATTTTAACTCCTGGCCACTCAGTGAAGTGGGCATAATAATATCTGGAGTGAATTGATAACTTTTTTGGCATATATGTCTACATGAATTAGATCCAGCCAGAGAGCTTATATTAAAGAGCGTCTTCATAACAAGGGCCAGAAGCTTTTGATTTATGGCTCTCTAGCTCTCTGTTTAATAGGTTTTTGTTTGGGGGGGAGGGGTCACCTAGGTGGCTCAGTTTGTTAAGCCTCTGACTTCGGCTCAGGTCATGATCTCACAGTTCATGGGTTCGAGCCCCACATTGGGCTCCGTGCTGACAGCTCAGAGCCTGGAGCCTGCTTCAGATTCTGTGTCTCCTTCTCTCCCTCTGTCTCTCCCCAGCTTGCTCTTTGTCTCTCTCTCTGTCTCTCTCTCTCTCTCTGTTTCTCTCTCTCTCTCTCAAAAATAAACATTTAAAAAATTTTAAAAATAGTTTTCTTTTAATATCTTTACAAGTAGGGGGAGGTGACCAACTTCCCTGTTTTTCGTGGGACTGCAGAGGTTCCTAGGGCACAGGATTTCCAGTTTTAAAACTGTGAAAGTTTCAGGCAAATCAGAATGAGTTGATTACTCTATTCATATGATTGTAAATGCAATTAGAAAGTGTGCTCCCAAGGGGCGCCCGGGTGGCTCAGTCTGTTTAAACGTCCGACTTCGGCCCAGGTCATGACCTCGCGGTTTGTGAGTTCGAGCCCCGCGTCGGGCTCGGTGCTGACAGCTCGGAGCCCAGAGCCTGCTTCGGATTCTGTGTCTCCCTCTCTCTCTGCCCCGCCCCCACTCACACTCTGTCTCTGCCTGTCTCTCTCTCGACAATAATTGAACATTAAGAAAAAAAAATTAAAAAAAAAAAACAAAGTGTCCTACCAAGCCCCAAGATAGCTCAACCAGGGGAGGATGGGAGAGAGTAGGTGGTTTTAAGGCTCTCATGGGGATGCTTAGCTGATGATCAGCAGTGGTCAGCAGTCTGGCTGTAAGGTCTAAAGTAAGATCAGAAAGCTCAGGGAATGATTAGTCAAGATAGAGAGGGAATGACAGTCAAGACCAGACATGCGCCAGCTTCGCCCAAGGTATCAGCAAGAGTCCCAGCATCAAATATGGCATGATATACGTCCATGTCAAGGTTTCTCTTCTGCTCTTTATTCTTTCTTTCTTCCCTTGCCTATGGACATGCTCTCAAACAACTGGAATGGGAAAACCAAGTGGGTCAACATGGTAAAGGAAGACTGCTGGGCAAGGGAGATGGGCAAGGAGATGGGTTAAATGGGTGATGGGCATTAAGGAGGGCACTTGTGATGAGCACTGGGTGTTACATATAAGTAACGAATCGCTAAATTATACACGTGAAGCTAATCTCACACTCCGTGTTAAGTACCTAGAATTTAAAGAAAAACTTCAAAAGGGGGAAAAAAAAAAGAAAGATTGCTGGGCGATGATACAGCAAAGCTAGGTTGATGTGCTGTATTGTACTGATTCATTCTCGGACGATGAGAACTTATTTCTTGTTTCCAGTTTTTCAAGATTTCGAACATATTGAGGTTAGGACAATCGGGGACTTTACCAACAATTGATAATATCTTACATTTGCCTAACACTTTTAACTTCTCAAAGTGCTTTACATCTATTTTCTTCTAGTATTTACTCCAGGAAGTAGCTCCTTTTTGTAGATGGACAAAAAGAAGACACAGATGACGATAAACATTATCCAAAACTCAGGGATGCAAACCCAGCCTAGAATCTTCGTCTCCTAATTCCTAATGCTCTCCTAAATTGGGCTGTGCTCCTGGTAGAAGGTACAGGAAATATTTTTTTATATCTAATATCTAATTTGATGGTTTCAAACGTTTAAACTTGCAGCATCATATTGTCAAATAAAATCTTATATGGGACTCAAATATGTAAGACTTTTAAAGTAGAAGTATCTCAGATTGGCATAGAGTGCCTGAAACTTCCTCCAGTTCTCCCTTCTTCCCATAAACTTCTTCCAAACTCCTTGGAAGTCAGTTTGGAAACCACCAATGAATTCCATTCCATTCATTTGCCAAATGAGGAAATAGCCGGAGAGAAGTCACTGGGATATGCCTCAGATTGCCCAGCTGAGTACAGGAAGAATTGGCATGAAGTCCTGTGGCTCTGGATTCTAAGTTCATTAGCAAGTACTTATCATTGCTTGAGTTTTTCATAGTCTTCCATATACAGCTATCAGAAGCTGTGTTCTTGTTTAAATTCTTTTATTCTCCTGGTTTCATTTGTGTTTGGGTTTTTTGTTTGTTTGCTTGTTTGTTTGTAGAGCAAAGTTGAACATATAAATAAAGCAAATTATTTCACAGTCCACTCTTTTAGTTTGTTGGTAGAATTAATTTCAAGCATTAAGGCAATCGCATGGGTAAGTTACCATAGATAATATAAAATATACTTGGCAGTATGAGCCCATCAGTATCGACACATAGAACAGAGAGAAATTTTATCAAGGAAAACATCACAGAGTGATGTCAGCAAAATGGGAGAGTAGGTGGTTCCAAGCGTGCCTCCCTCCACAGAAACAGTGGAAAGCAAGCATAGCTGCCAGAACGAACTTGGACAGAACTCTGGAAAACAGTCAAAGTTTTTATTGAACCAAGTGAATGCTGAATAACAAAAAGGCAAGTTTAAATGGTAGGAAAGCTTTGTGGCATTTTTTTTGGTCCTTGCTTTACCCTTCCCCAGCTCAGTAAATGTTTCAAGCTTAAGATAGGATGTACGCTCGGAAAAGACATAAAGCAATCCTAAGCTTTCCACTTTAGTTGAGATCTCTGCTCAGTGAACACAGAAAATGAAGACTGAGGCAGAGTTCTAAAAGCATATGGGTAAGTGTCAAAAGGGTGTATCAGCACACAGCCATCCATCTGCAAGACCAGGAGAGGTGGAATGGGAGTTTTGTCTTAATTTAAATTTGTTTTGTTAAAGTTTTGATTTGGGGGGTTGGTTTTGCTTTAGCTCCTGGTATTCAGGAAAATCTCCATAAAAACCCTAGCTGAACTCTAGCTAAAGGAACAGAATTTTCTGGGACCACACACAACAAAGAATATAGGCTTTGTAAAAACAGCTTGAAAGAATCACTAAAGAAACAAATGGCTATAGCCTCCAATAATCAAAAAGAGCAAATCCCGAAGAAGGGAGAGGTTCTGGATTCAAGGATTACAATATCATATACTCAAATGTTCAGGTTTCAGCAAAAAATTATAAAGCATACAAAGAAACAGAAAAACCTAGCCCATTCACAAGAAAAAAATTGGGGTGCCTGGGTGGCTTGGCCAGTTAAGTGTCTAACTCTTAGTTTCAGTTCAGGTCATGATCTCATGGTCTTGGGATCAAGCCCATGTCAGACTGCACACTGAGCAGGGAGCCTACTTGGGATTCTCTCTCTCTCTCTCTCTCTCTCTCTCTGCTCTTCCCACATTTATGCTCTCTCTCCCTCAAAATAAATAAGTAAACTTAAAAAAAATGAAAAACAAATTGACAGAAACAATCTTTGGGGAAGCACAATCATTGGACTTACTATACAAAGACTTTAAGTCAAGTGTCTTAATTATTTTCAAGGAGCTATAGAAAATCATGGACTAAGAACTAAAGGAAATCAGAAAAACAGTATACAAACAAAATGAGGATATCAATAAAGGCATAGACATTTTAAAAGGGAACTGACAATTAAAATAAACTAGAAGGTTTTTTTAATTAGTCAGGGTTCTCTAGAAAAGGAGAAAGGTTGAGAAGTCTCACAATCTCCAGTGGACAAGTTGGAGAATGAGAAAAGCTGGTGGTACCGTTCAAGGCCTGAGACCTAGAGAACAGAGAGTATAGATTCCAGGATTGAGAATCAGGGGCACTAAAGGGAGAAGAAATATTGCTGTACCCGCTCAACAGTCAAGGAAAGAGCAATTCAAACCTTCCCGCCTTTTTGTTCTATTCAGACTTTTAATAGATTAGATGATGCCAACCCACACTGGGAAGAATCATCTGCTTTATTCAGCTCATCAATTCAAATGCTAATGTCTTCCAGAAACACTCTCACAGATAGACCCAGAAATAATGTCTGAGTGGATATGTGGGCATATCTTGGCCCAGTCAAGATGACACATAAAATTAATGACCACAGATTTCAAGAACAAATTAGAGCAGACAGAAGAAAGATTTCAGTGAACTTATTAAAGCCAAGACAATTGAAATTATCCAGGGTAGAAATAGAAAGGAAAAAAAATGGATAAGGAAAAGTGAGAAGAACATAAGGATCTATAGGACACCATCGATGCATTATAAGAGTCTCAAAAAGAAAAGAGAGAAAGGGGCAGAAAGAATATTTGATGAAATAATGACTGAAACCTTGCCAAATTTGATAATAGACTGAATCTATGTACAAATACAAGAAGCTCAAGAAATTCTAAGATGAATAAACTCAAAGAGAACTCTATCAGTATATGTTATGATCATACTGGAACCTATACACAAAGAGAGAATTTTGAGGCAAGAGACAAGGGATCATCATTTACAAGGGACCCTCAATAAGGTCAGCTTATTGACAGCTGATTTCTCATCAGAAGCCCTGGAGGTCATAAGATATATTTAAAGTGCTGAAAGAAAAAAATAACCCTGTCAATCAATAATTTTACATACAGCAAAACTACCTTTCAGAAATGAAGGAGAAATTAGGGCATAGGCAGGAAAGAACAAATTTTACACAACAAAATTGTGTATTTACCTGGCTAATGGGAAGAGTTTGGTGGTTTCTCCAAAAGTTAAACATAGAGTTACCATCTGACCCCACTATTCCACTCCTGCGTATACACCCATAAGAAATGAAACTAGATACTCAAACAAGTACAGTATTTGTACTTGCATTATCTATTTAGCCGATGAGGACATTATCTGGTTATTTGGAGAATATATTTTTCCTGATGTTATTTGGGACACTAGTTAATAATTTTGATTCACTAGATAACCGTGATGGTAGCTAAATCTTGTCAGTAATCAAGCATTCCCACATGTACTGGGTTTTGCAGATATTTACAGTGATTTCATGGTGTTATTTAGACAGCAGCTGCCCCATCACGTCTCCCATTTCCCTCATATTGTGTCACGTCTAGGTCAGGCACAGAGTAAGCATAACCTACCTCTTAAAATAATTACCCCAAACCAGGCACTTGCACTAACCACGCACCTTTTCATTTCTGGGGAAGTCTTTCTGGAATTTAGCTATTTGTTTCCATCTTCTTGAATGTTCTCTCTAGACTTTATTGTATAAAAATATATGTTTGCTACAGATTATCAGCAGAGAGATTCCCTAACTTTATTGTAACTGGCTTAACACAAGGCAGAATGACCTATGTGGGGAGACCTTGACACGTAGAAGGATTCTTGTGTCTTTGGCATCTGGTCACCTCATTCTGAACCTGCTTTGCTGTGTGTATTGAGTGTTGAGCTAATGCCATGGCGAGGCAAGGCATAAATTAAATCTTTTCAAATGGTAACTCTTCAATCCCTTTGTGAAACAACTGGTCTTCTCTCATTGTCTTCCCATTAAATGTCATCATCAAATTCAAGATGGTGAAGAAAATCCCTGGCCCGGTAAAGAAGATGCTAAGTCCAAATTGCATTATTTATGGAATGCAAGTATTACATCAGGAGTCAAAAGGATAAGAGTTTACTCAGGAGGTGGGGGTGAATAAAAATGCTCAGCAAATTACCTGAGCTCATCAGCTTGGATTGGTATATCTCATAGTAGATAGTAGTCACAATAATGACCGAGTATTAAAGTCTTACAACATGCTGGGCCCTGAGCTAAACGATTTATTCCACGTACTTGCATCTTATGAAGAAAGAAACAGAAAGGTTAAATTCTTTACTTTTTTGTGGCAGATCCAGGATTTGAACCCAGGTCAGTCTGGCTCCATTGTCTGAATGCTTAACTGTCCCCATGTTCCACAGCCTTTCAAACCATAACATTTTCAACAGCCCCCAGAGAGGTCAGGCATGAAATAGAATGAGATCTTCTCTTTAACCAATTTCAATTTCATTGAAGGAAAGATCATTAGGAACGAAAAGGGTACTTTGTGCAACTAGCTAGAACTTTTAAAATACCTCTGAGATTCCTCACCAAGCTCCTTACGAGGTATGGATAAAGTTAAAAACAAAATCTTTAACATACTATTAATTGAATCTCACATTTATCAAGGGTTTGACCTTGAAATGTCCATGGGCCTTATTTCCAGTCACTTTTGAACCATCACCTGCCAGTTTGGGATATATGGTCATATGATGTCTCAGTTGGTTGAAAGGAGAGAGGTCACTTTAGTTTAAGGTTTTACACGTAGCCAGAAGACATCTCACTCCCTGACCCAACTCAGGTAAACGACTTCATCATCAACATCCCACTGTAGTATTTCTTTTATGGAAGCCACTGAAAAGGGGGATTAGTTCTCAATTCAACTCCATTCTAATCCAATCCAACTCAGTAAACACTCACTGTGTTTGACATTCTGTGGGACACACACACAATAAGGAAAAGGTCTCTGCACTCAAAGAACTCACAGGCGAGGGTGCAAGACAATGAATCTACATGAATTCCACCCCAGGAGACAGACGCTGACACAGAGGCGGGATGCACAAAGGAAAGAGTGGTTGTTGATTCAACCAGGAAAAAGGGAGGGAATCCCAGAGAAAACCCTCACTGAGCTGAGTTTTGTAGGATAAGTCAGACCTCATGGATGGATAAGGAGACAATGGCCCTCGGCGGGAATGGAAAGACGGATCGCCAAAACACAGCAGGTTGTTCAAGTAAGTAGTTCTGGAAAGGATCCTATTCACATGGTTTTAACCCATCCCTGTGCCCTTGACTTTGATCTACCCTCTACTGCATCAGGGTGTCCACCTACCCACAGTCCCCTCCTGGCATAATTTACTCACAACCATTCACACCCAATCATGGTTCAGGGATGGACTGGTAAAGACCCAGGGCTCCCACTGTGGGGCTGGAGAGACTGAGAAAAGCTTTACATTCTATTTTTTTCTGACCGAGGCAAGACAAAAAGTCTTTCCCAGCAAGAGATTGTTATTATTCTTGGACCGTTCTCTATTTTTAAAATTTGGGCCAGAGCATGCCTTTTGCTTTGGAGTTGGGTAACTAAGATCATTCTACTTCCCAGACCACTTTATTTTTAAAATCTCCATCTGTATTGACTTTGAGCTTGAGCAGGATCTGTTTCTGAGATTATCTTGTCATGGTTCACAATGCTCTGGTGCCCTCTTGCTTTATATTGGTTGGCTTATAGGGTGTAGTGGTAGGTTTAAAAGCTACTTTTGAGGACTTTTCATCGTTGTGGTTCCTGTCACTAAAACTCAGGACAAACGGGTAAAGAAAGAAGCGTCTTGGAGAGAAAGAAGAAAATGAATATTTTCCTCAATATGTTTAGTCTGATAGCAAATAAATATATTTGGCAGGGTGAGGGTTACGACGTACACAGAGACATCTCAGCCATCTGTCCAAAGCTCTTCGAACGTGGTTACATCACACTGCAATCGATGGCTGGTTTTTGCTCTAAATATTTGGCAGAGGAGGTGATATCCCCCTGGGATGTCACAGCCCATCCACAGCTTCCTGCCTCGTTGCTGCTTACTGGTTCTCTATCAACAATTAGGATTAGTAGAGAACCCCAGGCTTTTGCTGGGTTAGTTTCCAACTCTGTAAGTTAAATTAGCAATTGAGGATGTCTCAAACTAGGAGCCTGCGTGGTTTTAAGGTTTCTTTTCTTAAGGTGGTGGGAAACCAATTCGACCTGAAAACAAAAATGCCCAAGGGAAAACTCAGAAGCATCTTCCCATGACAGCGAATATCCATCATTAAACTCAAGGGTTTACACACCGCGGGCCTCCGTCAGTCTCCTCAGTTTGTTAACAATTAAAGGTCCTTTCCCTCCCACCTGCCTGGAAGAAGAAAGAGTTTG
The DNA here is from genome assembly GCF_018350175.1 of Felis catus. Taxonomy (NCBI): domain Eukaryota; kingdom Metazoa; phylum Chordata; class Mammalia; order Carnivora; family Felidae; genus Felis; species Felis catus. Next base: position 16,404,009 of record NC_058378.1, read on the forward strand.
AGTTCTAATCGGATATAGGTTTACATCAAAGAGTTAAGACAGGAAGAGAGCCAGTCTCTCAGCTTTTCCCCCCTTGGAATTGAAGTCACTTTCTCTGTTCACCTCAGAGAGTCTCTGTGATGCTTGTCACTTTCTGTATAGTCTACTGGGCTAAACGCCTCCCCCCTCCCCCAACCCCCCAAACATGAAAGGAAAGCAAATGAGCCTGTAAGCACTCCCGGATAATCACCCATCCTGGCCTGACCTCCTAGCAGCACAGCTCATTTATCTGATCATCTTTATCTCTCCTTTTTTTTTTATTTTTAATGTTTTTTTTTTATTTATTTTTGAGACAGAGATAGAACAAGCGGGGGAGGTACAAGACAGGGAGACACAAAATCCGAAGCAGGCTCCAGGCTCCGAGCTGTCAGCACAGAGCCCAACACAGGGCTCCAACCCACGGACTGTGAGATCGTGACCCGAACTGAAGCTGGACGCTCCACTGACTGAGCCACCGAGGCGCCCCCATCTCTTTATTGACAACTGACCTAATCTGAAACATTTCCCTTAGGTGAACTTTCTTGTACGGAGTCAGTGAAAGGCGTGGGGCAGAATTTCCGCCCCTTCTGAAGCCCCACTGCCCAAATCATTAGGTGACCCCGCATATTCCCTGTTGCATAGACACGGACACAGCCTGGCGTGGCGTTGTTAAAGTGTCTTTCCTTTCTCACCCCCCTGCTGGGTCTCAGGCTCTTTATCCATAGCTTTCTGCAGCAGGCCAGGGTGATTCTCAGCTAGGACCTGGGGCTGAAAACTGCTCGGATGGCCATGAGGTAAAAGAGCAGGGTTCCCAGATGCCCCACTTTCCACTCCACTCCTCCTGTTCCACCCCTCTAGGATCTCTCGCCAGCACCAGATTGCTCTGGCGATTGTCAGCGTCGCTGCATACGGGTGACCACACTGAGCCACCGCCAGAGGTGCCGTGGTGAGAGGGGCAGTTGGGTGGCGATGCTGAAGAGTATTGGCGTTCTCCCCTTAGGAGGGGGAGGGTGTGGCACTGACCCCCCCCCCCCAGGGGGAACAATCACTGCTGTGGGCCCGGTCCCCTTACTCAAGCTAAGTTGGGGCAAGCTAAGGACTGAGTCCAGTTCAGTCCTGGGGCTACATTATTTCTTTAGTTGCATTTCACACCGGATAGGTCTGAACTACGGGCATCATTCCTTCTGCCCATGTGGGGTCCAGATGTACATGGTCAAAAGGAATTTTTTCTTTCTAGAGACTTTGGGGGGATCGAAAACTGCTGCAGATTCCAGTGTGTTATTTACATGCACTCTTTAGCACTCCATGACCATGTGACAGGTGCCCTGGGATTTGCAAGTGGAGTCTGGAAAGGAGCTGATTCAAGTCACAGAGACAGACTGACAAAAATTGCAAGGGCCTGACAGAGGGTAGACAAAGAGAAGTAGGAAAGAACCGAGGGCTGAATTTGGTTAGACCCTTGGTTTGGTCACCTGTTTGTATAATCTGCTCAAAGGGAAGATAGGAAGAAAAATATCCTCTTGACTTGAGAGAACTCCATCACTCCATCTGCACAGCCATCCATCGGCTTCTCCGTGGACAGTGGCTGCAACAGAAATGTAAGAGAGAAAAGCCTTACGTTTTCTTAGAACTCCTACGTTCAGGCGGTCCTGTCTTCTTGTTTCTGTAGACTTTCATCTGCAGTCTCACTTACCATCTTCTGTTCCCCATCTTCACCTCAGGGCTCATGGAAAGGCACAGAAGGCAAGGGCTGAGAATCAGAGGGACCGTGGTACAGAGCTTCACTTTGTCCCTTGCTACTCGCGTGCGTTGGGGGTTATTGCTTAATCTTGACTGTTCTGAGTTTTCTCATCTGTAAAATGCGGGGATAACAACGTGAGGGGGACAACGATGGAACACTACTGTAATATGTGGTTCATTGTACGTAAAGGTCTTGAGCCTAGTGGTCAGAGCAAAGAGGTCACATTCTTTTGCAACCTGCTTTTCTGTCAGTTTCTATATTATGAGCATCCTTTTTGTGTCCCTCTATACAGATAAACCCCATTCTCACCCTTAATGACTGCACTATTTTCCATCCTCCGGTGTCCCTAATATATTCAACAGGTGCCCCAAATCATATTAAGGTACGTTATGGTCGTTTTAAGCATTTCTACCTGTATTTATTGTTTGGGCTATAACTATATTAGAGAGAGGTCTAAGGTAGCCTCAACTCATTTGGAAACTTGACAATAATTCCTTGAGGCAGGTACCACGATCTCACTTAATAGATGTGGAAACTAAGCTTCAGCGAATAATTCCCTTGCTCAAAGCCACGGAGCTGCAAATGACCAAGCCAGATTCTAAGTCAGCATATGTATGATGCTCAAGCCCAGCCCCCTGGGTTAACATTTTGCATGAACCCTCATGAAATTCTGAACCCGGAAAATTATTTCTCATCATATAATCCATTCTCATCCCAAAGTTCTTCCTAAGTATGTAAGGATTCAGACCTTTTGTATCTTGCCCTCCTTTGCGTCTTGCCCTCTGGTGACCGGCCTAGGGCATAGCTCTCCTAAACCTCCCTGAGAGGGGGTTTTGGTGTACCAAGGCTTTATTAAAATCACAGATTTCCTTCCGTTCTCCCCACATTTTCACGTGCTGCACAGAGATTTGTCTGAAAGTAGTGCAGTCTGGCCATCTGCAGCAGAAACCAAGCATTCGACGCTCTATTTACAAGGAAAATACACTCTGACTTCATTAGCAGCCTGGCCTCTGAGGCCTTGACCCTGCAGTCTGGGAAGATGCATGTAGAATCGGGTGGGGATGGGGGGGGGGGGTCTTACCAAACACACCGGCTCAGCTGGACCGCTTCTTCCGTGGGTCCTCTCTAGGCACCGCACCTGCGCGCTCCCCTGTCCAACCTCCCGGACCACCCACAAAGTGCCGTCAGATGAATTATTCCATCTGATGTCAGCCGAAACCATAGATGTGAAAACCGTGGCCAGATGACATCATAACTCGAAATGTGAGCGGGACAAGGTCAATTTTCATCCACGAAATGTCAAGCAACCAGCCTGACTGATTGTTTTTACTGACTTGACGGGATCGATAGGTTGTTAAGTCATTGTGTTGACACTGATTGAATCAATATCCTTTGAGTTGGAGGGAAGAAGACAGAGAATAGCAGCCAACATTTAAGCAGGAAGCATTCGAGGTCTCATGTGTGTGCCCTCCTGCCTTAGATTCCCTTCTGACCTCCATCCTGCGAGGTGGGCACTCTTATTGTCCCCATATCCCACATGAGGAAACCGAGTTTAAGAAAAGTTATGCATCTTGCCCAAGGTCATCCAGGTTAGTGACCTGCCCAACTCTGAGCCTTGTGTGTAACTGTCAGACTCAACGGCTATCACTAATTGCTTGGCAAGCACTGCAGATCCCAGCACTTGGTGTCCCATGCCCCACCAGCCCTCCAGGTAAAGGGCGGAGAAGGGGTCAAAACCTTCACTGGGTTCTCTAGTGACAAACAGTCAGCGATGACTTCGTTAGACCACATTTGCGGGGCTGGCATAGGGTTTTCTTGCGTGACCTAGTGACAAGAGTATTCTGGAAGTCGCACACAAGCTACAGTGGCTTTATTTATTTGGATTTTCATGGTTCAGTGCTTTGAGGTTGGAGGTGGGGGATAGAAGACCTTAAGCCTTGAAATACTCACTCTGCTGGACGCCTCATGTGCACGGCTCTGCCTGATGTGGGTGTTTGTAGATAGTTATTTCCTCGCCTGTGTCAGAATCATTTGAGCCCCTGTACTTTGTACTTGAAAGGATCTTCAAAGGGTGACATCCTCTCAGAAGTCTGGACTTCAAGCTTCCTTTTGCCTGCTTTCGGCAGTTGCTTAACAACATTGAGGGTTTGGGTGGATCATCTTTTCTTGGCCCCCACAGACTGTGGCCCAGCCTCTTTTGCAGACCCAGAGGGTCCTAGCACCTGCCCCTGGTCAAACTGTCCCCACGTATAGTTGGCTTTAGCAGGAGAGAAAAGTGGTGCTGAATTTTCAAAACATTTAGGGGTGCCTGAGTAGCTCGGTCAGTTAAGTGACTGACTCTCGATTTCAGCTCACGTCATGATCTTGTGGTTTGTGAGTTCAAACCCCACATCAGGCTCTGCACTGTCACAGTGTGGAGCCTAACTGGAATTCTCTCTCTCTCTCTCTCTCTCTCTCTCTCTCTCTCTCTCTTCTGCTCCTGTGTGCTCTCTCTCAAAATAAATAAATAAACTTAAACATTTTTTTAAAGGGACAGTCCCCTGAAATCTGGGAGGACTGCCTGGAGGAAGCCCGCTTTTCTGTACTGCAGTTTTGGAGGGAAAGGCAGCCTAGCCACCTTTGCCGGAAATACAGTGGGATAACCCTTGCCGTCCGCACCAGCACCGTGACCAGGAATAGTGAAGGGTGTGCCAGCTGCGGAGGGCGAGAAGACAGTGGATTGCAGTAGGAAAAGTCATAGACTAGGGGACAAAAGACTTGGATTTTAGTTGGTGCCCAGCAGTTCCTGTGTTAGCTAAATGCATTTGCAAAGCAAAATCAAAGAATGTTACAAGTTTGATAGTTGAAATCTCAAAACAACAACAACAACAAAAAAGAATCAGTTATCACAGGGAAAAAAATAAGAATTTTGTCTCACTTCTTCATGCTTGTTTTCTGGTTTCGCATTGCATTTTATTTGCATTCTGGGGACTTGAGTGCTGGTAGGTGGCACGCACACTTTCTGATGCCCAGGACATCTAGAGGTCATGTCGCCCAGGCTTTATCCGGGAATGTGCCATTATCCATGTAACTCTGGGCAAGTCTGTCCATCTCTCCGAGGCTTGGTTTTCTTCTTTGTTGTTGAACAAGGTTTGGCAGGGGTCAGGGGGACAGGTGGAAGTCAGATAAATTTTCAACTTACAAAGTAGGGGACCCCAATTAATTTTGACTCCTGTATGCTTCCTCCAAGAAAGAAAGATTGCTGATACTTGCCTGGCTAAATGAAGAGCCGTATTCTAGAGGACTACATGGAAAAAAATTTTCTTCTGGAATCAGTGAACCATCTTAACTTCAGACAGAGGCCGCTTCGTTGGAATTTGGATTCCACCAAAACATCAAAAGGGAACAGAATGGACCTAACCTTAGGAACTACTCCCAGACATCTCTTAACACCTGCTCTTGGAGATATGGGAATTACACTGAAATACTTCCAGTGACAACTTCCTTATGGGTTCAGGTCTAGAAAACAAAAGAACACTTGAAGACACAGACCCACAACTGAGTTTCTCAAGCACTTCTGTCCTTGTCAAGCAGTGACTCAGGGGACCTGGGTGTCCCAATCCTTCCTCCGTCAAGACAGCTGATCTGAAACCATTCTCCAGAAGAATGTTCTCCTTCTCATGGGCTTTTATTCATATAAAAGATTATGGTGAAGATTGGTAAATCTTCATTCCTTTAAAATATAGCCTCTGAGGTGCCTGGATGGCTGAGCCGGTTAAGCGTTCGACTCTTGATTTCGGCTCAAGTCATGATCTCATAGTTCATGAGACTGAGCCCCGAGTCGGGCTCTGGGCTGACCGCACAGTGCTTGCTTGAGATTCTCTCTCTTCCTCTCTCTCTGCCCCTCCCCTTACTCATGCACATGCTTTCTCTCTCTCTCTCTCTCAAAATAAATAAATAAACATTTCTGGTGTCTTGTACCCAAAAGACAGAAATTTATGCCAACCCTCTTCTGCCTTGATATTTAACCTTGGGGAAAAGCTACCCCACCTACCTACATTTGTCAAACTAGCCAAGGAGTCCCCACAGAGGTGAAGAACTCACAGAAAGAGTGCTCGGTAAATGTTGGCTCGCCTTTTATGATTATTTAAGAAGTTAAACTGAAATGAAGTGAAGCTACAACAGTCTTGTCTTAAAATGCCTTTCACGAAACATGTAGGCTCTTTCAGTTGCAATAAAAGCACGGGCCTTCTGGGCCCGCTGTCTTTGCTTCCTCTCTCCATCTGAATGCTCTGTCTTCAACCACTGCCTATTTACCTATTTCACACGTATACATCTGCTGGTAGCAGGGCACGATTACCTTCTGGCTTCCAGAAGTATGTCGTGTGCTTTTTCTGATTGTTTCAAAAACACACGCACCATGCGTGGCACACAGCCAACACGGGCCGGGATGAAGACGGTGTTGGGAGCTGGTAATAACAGAGTGCCCTTGCAGAGCTCATGGTGAATAATCTGGTAAATTAGAACTTAGATACCATGCCACATCGTTTAATACTGTTTCGTGCGTTTGATCTTCCCTTCCTCACTGGTTTCTAGGTTCCAGAAGGAACGTAGAAGGGTAGGCATTTTTCATCCTGTCTTAGGTCCATCTTACGAAGCCTATTCTACACACACAGATGAACATAATAACTAAGAAGAAAGCTCCTTCTCCCAACTTCCTAGACTTACTATGGAAAATGCTCTTGTTACATCCTGGTAATTTAGACAAGAGCTCTTTGAATTTTCCAGCTCACTGAAAGAATTCAATTGGCCTCTGCTTTCCAAGACAGATCAAAAGCCTGCTACCACCCATCCCCCGCCTCCGCAGCTCCATACTCTGACAGCTGCCTTTCCTCCAGGTCCTGCTTTAGTCACAGCTCCGTTTGGAATAATTGTGGATGTGTCATGGCAAAACATCAAGTGAAGGGACTGGTGAAGTGAGACAAATCCCAAGTCATAAGACGTAAACACGTACGTGCCCACCATCTGTATGATGCACTTGGCATTTGTAGCAGCAGTCCGACCAAGGCGTGGACCCTCTCCTGGAGGGAAGCCTTCACTACAAGGTCCCGGGCAGGAAGACTATGTCCTCTTTAGAACTGTCCCCTGCCCAAACAGTACTGTGGTAAGTAGAACAACTGATAACTGATGCCTCTTGATTATGGAAATACCTCCTCCTGGGCCAGTCCCTTCTTTAGTTTGCATGGAACTGGGGGAAGCTGCCAAACTTGTTCAAGGTCACAAGGTAGGGCATGTGGGGACAAGGCTCCATGCTCTTTCCAAAATCTTTTCTGCCCACCTCTTGGTAATCTTCTCTCACCTGCCAGGCATCCCCTAACGAGCTTTATTGAGGGGACATAGAAGGAGGTGTGGTTCAGTGTATCGTCTAATGTCACACAGCAGGGGACCCAGTAAGTGATCTAAATATACGTTGAAACATGATGCAGGATAAAGATAGCATTATAGGGGCGCCTGGGTGGCGCAGTCGGTTAAGCGTCCGACTTCAGCCAGGTCACGATCTCGCGGTCCGTGAGTTCGAGCCCCGCGTCGGGCTCTGGGCTGATGGCTCAGAGTCTGGAGCCTGTTTCCGATTCTGTGTCTCCCTCTCTCTCTGCCCCTCCCCTGTTCATGCTCTGTCTCTCTCTGTCCCAAAAAATAAATAAACATTGAAAAAAAATTAAAAAAAAAAAAGATAGCATTATAATTAATAGGTGAAGAATGAACTTTTCAGTAAAGGTGCTGTGACGATTGATTATCCATATGGACCGAAATAAATTTAGAATTCCTAACTCACACCATGCAATTCTAGACATAGTCAAGGCCAAATATGAAATACATAATTGCAACCTCTGAAGAAAAGAGACTGGGTTACAGAAGTGAGATATTCTGTCAATGGCCTTTTTGCTCTTTTCCAGGCGTGGTGGCTCAGATTCTGGAAAGGACGATACCCAGAGAACGCTGCCAGGCCTCCTAACTGGCCACCTCAAGGAAAGCTGTAGATATTTCTGCTAAGGGCTGAATTTACTGGGACCCCTCTTGACCTTGTTTCCTGGAAGTTTGGAGGAATCAGTGAGGGTGGATTGATTCCCTTGTAGTAGTCATCCTTTTGGGGTACAAGGTCACTGCCACATCGCAAAGTTCCTCACGCTGATGGGGGTTTTTGCAAACCTGGTTTTCAATGTGTTCTTAGGTCTAAAACATAGAAATCAATGGGGGACCTCAATGCCCCTTGAGATGCTAGTAACAGTGGCTTGAAACCCTCAAGCCCTCATCAGACATGCCTCACGTTCCCCAGAGGCTTTGCTCTCGTGGCTACGTTAGACACTGTTGCCTAGCACACGGCCTCCACGAGGCACCTTTTCAACTCAGATCCGGACCCCAAGTGCCTGCTCAGTTTCTACAAGCCAGCCTTCTCTCTGACACACCCAGGGAAGCCAGATGTTGACTAGAGTAGCTGAGGTTTGGGGAACAGGGAAGTTGGCCTCAGCACCAACACTTCAGAGGGAAAAGTTCTCTGTGCCCTGGGCCACCCATCACTGCAAAGATTCACCCCCGCTCACCCTGTCTCCAACCCCATCCATCTTGCAAGCTGCTCTTTCTATGTCTCCTTTTCTCCTCCATTCAGTGTCATTTATGCGTGTATGTGTGTGTAGGTATGTATGCATGTGTGTGTCTATATATGTGTATGTGTGTATAACAGAGGGGTTTTCTAGGGCAGTTTTAGGTTCATAGCAAAATTCAGCAGAAAGTACACAGTTACCCTATACCCCCTGCCCCCACACTTGCACAGCCTCCCCCACTATTAACACCCCCATCAGAGGGTACATTTCTTACAATGGATGAACCTACACTGACAGAGGATGAACCTACACTGGATGAACCTACACCTTCAATGGATGAACCTACACTGACACATCTTTCTCATCCAAAGTCCAGATTTTACATTAGGTTTCACTCTCAGTGGTGTCTTCTAAGGGTTTTGACAAACGAATAATGGTGTGTATCCACCACTGTGGTCCTTCCTACAAAACGGTTCCACTGCCCTAAACATCCTCTGTGTCCTGTCTGTTCATCCCTCCCTCCCCCCAAACCCGTGGCAACCACTGATCTTACCGTCTCCATAGTCTTTTTCCCAGTGTCATGTAGTTGGAATCCTACAGTGTGGGGCGTTTTCAGACTGGCTTCTTTGACTTAGTCATAGGCATTTAAGTTTCCTCCTTGTCTTTTCACGGCTTGATATAGCTCATTTCGTTTCAACCCTGAATAATATTCCATTGTGTGGCTGTACCGCAGCTTATTTATCCATGCACCTACTGAGGGACATCTTTGTCCCTTTCAGAACCTCCAGGCTTTGTCAACTGCGAACCAAAGCTGCTTTAAACACCTTTGTTATTCAGTTCCTTATTAGTAGAAAAATATCAAGTAATTCCCCCCTTTCCTATGCACAGCCCCCGTCCTTTGCCCTCTGGTGGTCTGGAGCCCACTGACATAGGTGTCCTCAGGGTCAAATCCACCCCTTGCCCACCTCATGTGGGATTTTCAATGAGTGCTCTTGAAAAAAAAACGCTCTCTACGCCACAATGGATGCTCAAGTTGGTCATTCAGGTCTCTTGTCTCACTGGTTCACAGATAAAGTAGACTAATCCTTATAGTAGGTTCCTTATGCCCTACTTATCCGTTAGGAAACTCAGAGAGCTTGAGGAAAAGCCATCACACCTAGAGGGTAGATTACACATCACGCGGGGTTGGCACAGACACTCTGGGTGTTCTCTCTGCCCGGATGCCCTCGGATCCTTTTCACAGCTGCGTGCCTCCAACCCCCTGCTCCTGCCTGTGTTGCTGTCACCAGTAACATCCATCCCTTCAGAGGGTCCTGTTGGCACCGGGCAGCCTTGCCCTCCAGACACCTGGAAGTGTCTGGGAATTTTATGCCTCCCCTCCCATCCCTCAGGGTGCCATTGACAGTGACTCTGTGGGGAGTACCTTGAAGAGTCTGCAAACTAAAAGGAGAAGAGAGCTGACTTAGCCTGGTAAGTGATGTCTATCAAAAGCCCAGAAAAACTTCACGGGGAACATTTGGACTTCACCCCTTTCTCACCACTTCTAACTTATCTTTGGAGATCTGACTGCTATAAGCAGAAAAGGAAGTGAGGGGCGCCTGGGTGGCTCAGTCGTTTAAGTGTCCAGCTTTGGCTCAGGTCGTGATCTTGCGGTCTGTGAGTTCAAGCCCAGCGTCGGGCTCTGTGCTGACAGCTCAGAGCCTGGAGCCTGTTTCAGATTCTGTGTCTCCCTCTCTCTCTGCCCCTCGCCTACTCATGCTCTGTCTCTCTTGCTCTCAAAAATAAATAAAATATTAAGAAAATTAAAATGAAAACGAAGTGAAATAAGAGGTAAGAATTAGATATAAAGAGAAAAATACTGTCCTTATTTTCAGGTGCAATGTCTGCATATGTAATCTAAAGAAACAGGAGACAATTTATGGGAGTTAATATGAGAGTCCAGTAACATGATTAGATACAAATAGTCCTAAGTCACACAGTGGGGAGCCCAGAAATTGATCTATACATACACTGAAACTGACGTAAGAGAAAGGTAACACTGCAACTTTTAGGCAAAGAATGAGTTTTTCAAAAAAGGTGCTGTGACCAATACAATGCGGACTAAAACGAATTTAGAGTTCTTATCTCAGATCTTAAAGACTAAGTATAAAATATATAACTTTAACATGTTGAAGAAAACATAAAGGAACATTTTTGTCACTTCTGAGTAAGGAAGTGTGTCTTAAAACAAATTTTTAAAAAAACGAGATAGATATTCGATCACCTTAAAGAGTTTAAATTTATGAATATTAAACACTCTCATCATTAAAATAAAAATGCAAGCCAAGGAGCACCTGGGTGGCTCAGTCGGTTAGGCGTCCAACTCTTGATTTCAGCTCAAGCCATGATCTCAGGGTCGTCAGATGGAGCTCCTGCACTGGGCCCCATGCTGGGTGTGGAACCTGCTTGGGACTGTCTCTCTCCCTCTCCCTCTGCCCATCTCGCAGCTCTCTCTCTCTCTAAAATAAATAAATAAATAAATAAATAAATAAATAAATGTGTTAGGAGATATCACAAAGAATTAGTAGTTAAGACATATACATGTAGGTATATATATATACACACATATATAACTTAAGATAGATAGATAGATAGATATATACACACACACACATAAAATTCAAGCTATATAAAGTACGTAAGTATTTAAGACATATAAAATTAGTTTAAGATTCATGTATAAATTTTTATGCATAATAAGAAATGAACTATTTTTTTAAAAAAAGTATAAAACAAATACTTCCCAGAGGAGGAAGCTTGAATGCCAATGAGGATGTAGAAAAATAAGAATTCTCATGCGCATAGACCAATAAATTGGTACGATGCTCCTTTGGAGAGTAATTTGGCATTACTCTAGTGCATATATCTAGTGTGTTATTCTGGGTTCTCCAGAGAAACAGAACCAATAGGATACATATATATATATGGAGAGAGGGAGAAGGAGAGAGAGAGAAAGGGAGAGAGGGAGAGGGAGAGAGAAGGAGAGAGACAGAGACTTATCATAAAGAATTGGCTCATGTGATTATGGAGGCTGAGAGGCCCAGATCAGCAGTTGACAAGGTGGGGACCCAGGAGAGCAATGGTAAAGTTCCAGTTCAAGTCTGAAGGCCTTCAAATCAGGAAAACTGATGGTGTAAGTTTCCATCAGAAGGTAGACGATCCATATCTCAGCTGGAGGATGCAGAGAGATTTCTTCCTTAGCCAGCCTTTTGTTCTCGCAAGGCCTTCAGTGGATTGATTGGGTGAGATCCACCCACACTGTAGAGGACGAACTGCTTCACTCTGTCTAGTAATTTAAATGTTAATCTCATCCAGAAACATCCTCACAGACATACCCAGAATAACGTATCACCAAACATCTGAGCACCCTGTGGCACAATCAAGTTGACACTCACAAAATTAACCATCACAAGTCAACCCCTTGTCTATTTGGTACCATACTTAATCTCCAAATAAATACAGTGACAAAGTCATAATTCCACCCCACGTGACACCACTCTATACACAACTGGAATACACTAACCCTGTTCCCAGAAGGGGAAACCAAGTCCTTGCGTGGTGTTTGCTCTTTTCCTTAATACTTTTCCCGTAACTTAAATACTGTGATATATAAAGTTAATATATCTTATGTTACACGATAAAAGAATAGGGGAGGGAAGAAAACAAAGACAATATATATTACATATATAATATTACATGTTATGATATATAATACATACACACAAACATGCTCATAATAGAAAATAAGCCAGCTGTCCCACTTCTACATATATGGGCAGGGTAAATGTCTGCACATCGGTGCAAGGAGACACGCACAAAACTGCTTATTGCAGCATTGCTTCTAATAGAAAAATGCTAGAAACAAACTAAGTGGCCATCTTCCGTAGATATCACATCTTATAGGCAAACAACAGAATCCTATTTAGCCATAAAAATGAATAAACAAGGGCTAAAGATGTAAGCATGGATAACCCCAAAAGACGAAGTTGAGTGTAAAAAGAAAATTACAGGGGTGCCCGGGTGGCTCTGTCAGTTAAGCGGCTGACTCTTGGAAACAACGTGCCCACAGCGTGCAACCAGAGATTTTTCCGAACCACCTTCCATTCCTTCACTCAGGTCTACTGCTGTGTTGTCTCATCCTACTGAGTCCGAGTCCCTTGATTAAATACATATCTCATTCCCATATACACTTTGCTCTGAAGGTCTCTGGCTGTGACCCTGGACACTGCCTGATGGACATGATTTGGTAGTTTTCTGCTGTTCCTGTCATGGCAGGTTGAGGCAAGAGATGCTCTTCTCTTTGACCCAGACTCCAGGACGCATGCTGGCCAGAAAACCCACTGGATCTCCCCAGGCAGAGACACAGGATTCTGGTTCGCCCTGACTCATTCATGCCATCAACAGGCTATGTAGACCAAAGGGTGGGATTTGATTGCTTGATGGGCCAGAGCGAAAAAGGGATCGTCCAGATTAGAAAAGGTAGCAAAGTCTGCCAAATCTAAACTACCACTGACCTCATGGAGAAGCCAGAAATCCCACAAGACCCTGCGTGTGCAACTGCCTAGGTTACTGATTATACATTTACTTCCAAATTTCTAGAAATAGAAATCTGTAATTGCACTTGACATCTACCTCCAATGTCTCAAAGCACTCATGATCAGGAAAACCATGGAAAACTTCAACCCCAGAGCAAACTACTCATCATCACCCCGTATCATCTCTTAACCTCTGGTTCTAGATCCCACTTTCATGGGATTCCCGTGCCACCGTAACAGAATGCCACAGACCGGGTGGCTTAAGCAACGGAGATTTATTCCCTCACAGTTCTGGAGGCCAGAAGTCTGAGAGTAAGTCGGCAGGGTTAATATCTCTGGAGGCTTCTCTCCTTGGCTTGTCAATGGCCATCTTCTCCCTATGTGTTCACATGGTCGTCCCTCTGTGTGTGTCTGTGTCCTAATCTCCTCTTCTTAGAAGGACATCGGGGTGCATTAGGGCCATCGTTTTCATTTAATCACCTCTTTAAAGACTCTCCAAATCTGGTCGCATTCTGGAGTACTTACTGGCGGTTAAGAGGGAATGCAGTTCACCCATGTATTCTTGGGCCTCACGCACACTGGACCCACAGTAGATTCTCAATAAATATTTGCTGCATTGAAACCTGAGATTAAGATATCTCAGATGCTTTTTCCTTGGGCGGTAAGTGACAGTAAGTTTATCTGTAACCATTTGGTTTTTCTGGATCACGATCTCACTATTTGTTACTTTAGGGATGAGATCGCAAAGCAGCAAACTAACACAGCAAAATCCCCAAAATGTGCACTATTTTAGGGGAAATATAATACAGTTAACATACTAAATTGTAAAGAATTTTGCACGGTTGAATTTACTGAGGGTTTTTCCGATCACAATGCTATAAAATGTTGTGAACTTCGAGAACTTTGCATGAATGAAACATGAGAATACAAAGCAATTGGCCCATTTCTGGTTTGTATAGGGTTTTTAAAAAGCTTGTTTTCCTGATGGGGAAGTCTTGTTTTTCTTAAATGTGTAAATATCATGTGCTTAATGAACTTTCGCTTTTGCTATCCTTAGGGTTTTAACTAGGATCTTGCCAGAATTGTTTCATAGCCAGAAATAACAAGTGAAGAACCATTACAATGCAAATCCCTCCAATAGAAATAAAGATGATTATGGGTACCTGGGTTGCTCAGTCAGTTGAGCATCTGACTTTTGATTTCGAATCTGGTCATGATCCCAGGGTCATGGGATCAAGCCCTCTGTCAGGTTGAGACTGGAGCCTACTTAAGGTTCTCTCTCTCTTGGGGTGCCTGGGTGGCTCAGTCAGTTAAGCTTCCGACTTCAGCTCAGGTCATGATCTCGCAGTCCATGAGTTCGAGCCCAGCATCAGGCTCTGTGCTGACAGCTCAGAGCCTGGAGCCTGTTTCAAATTCTGTGTCTCCCTCTTTCTCTCTCTTCCCCCGCTCGTGCTCTGTCTCTCTCTTCTCAAAAATAAATAAACATTAGTATGGAAACCAATTTGACAATAAACTTCATATATTGAAAAAATAATAATAAATAAATAAATAAATAAACGTTAAAAAAATTTTTTTAAAAAGATTCTCTCTCCCTCTGCCCCGCTCCCCTGCTTACACACGCACTCTCTCTCTAACACAAAAATTTTTTTAATTAAAAAAAGAAATAAAGATGATTATTAAAATGCACACAATCGTCCATTATTTCAAACCCAATGCAAGTTCTTGTTGGCAGGTTAAGTCTTTGATGGAGGCTAGAAAAGAGAATGGAAAATATGAAAAGGATTGGAAATAAGTTTAAATGAAAAAATGGAGGGAAAGAATTGGAAAGGAACCGAATAAAAGAAAAGAATGGAGAAAATGAGAAGGGAAAAGGAGAGAAGGAGGGAGGGAGAAGTAAGTCATTGAAAAATGATGATAAAGGTGTCAAAGTGTCTCTGGCAATAGACAGGAATTCACTTTTCAGGGGCGCCTAGGTGGCTCAGTCAGATGAACGTCTGACTCTTGATTTTAGCTCAGGTCGTGATCCCAAGGTCATGGGATCGAAGCCCGCATTGGGCCCATGCTGGGTGTGGAGCTTGCTTGGGGGTCTCACTCTCTCTCCTGCTCATTCTCTCTGTGAAATTAAAAAAAAAAATTCACTTTTCAGAA
Organism: Felis catus; assembly: GCF_018350175.1. NCBI lineage: Eukaryota > Metazoa > Chordata > Mammalia > Carnivora > Felidae > Felis > Felis catus. The sequence goes on from NC_058378.1 coordinate 16,419,068, forward strand.
TGGCCTCTGTGTGAAAATGAAAACGTGACGCACGTTCCTGTGATGTCCCTTCAGAAATACTTCTGAGATAACGGTTTATTGGACTAGAGAACCCCACGAATCCCCTCCCATCCACAAAGCATCTGGTGAAAAACAGCCTCAAAAGACGGTCAACAATCTGATATTTCTACATTAGCTCCATGGAAAGAGAGTCTTTCAATTAGTGACAGGAATTACGTTTGTGTGACCGCGGACAGTGTCCCCCATATGGAAGTGATTACAATGCTGTATATGTCCCTTAAAGCCAAACGATCCGCTCTTTTTAGTTGCTGGTATCAGAAAAAATAGCAAGACTGTCCAACAGATAATCCCCCAGTCGTGACAAGTAATAAATCTGCCTGCTGAAAGATCTTTAAGAAAACTTCCTCTGGAGGAAAGGAAGGATGTGGGAGGTAAAGCCACATGTGCAGAGTAGCTGATATCAAAATTGTAATATTGCTCCCAGCTCAAACTTCATATTTTATCCTTGTTAAAATATGAGACAGGACAATGCTGTGAAGCCATCTTTATCGAACCTGAATTTTCAATGCGGTGTGCTGTGTGAACGAGGCTGAAAGCGAACAGTGGGAAACCAGCACATTTCTGGGCAATTGTTATTTTTGAAAAAGAGTGGAAGTAATAAGACATCAAAACGGTCTTTTAAATTTTGTCTTCGGCATGAAGCTTCTACCCTGCAGTGGGGAAATATAAACCTCCAACTGACTTTGTTGATTAGTGGGAATTTATAAGCATATAATGTCATCCCTAGGAAAAGTGGGCACCTTTCTGAAGACGGCAAAATGGAGACTCGGTCAGCCAGATGGAGGCAGCTTCCTGCAACTTACCTCCGGGAAGGTCATATGGTGGGGGCAGCGGGTGCTGGTTCACAGATACAAAACCACCCTTCGATGAACCCCGACCCTTCTGTGATTCGATCTCGGCTGTTTGCTGACATGAATTTGGAGTTGGATAGGGAGAATGGAAAAGGGCACGGTACATTATTTGACCTTTCTGGATCTTCTTATGAATTGAATGATTACCATGAGGTCTTGCTTTTGTTTCCACTTCTTAAATAATTCTTATTCTTTAAAAAAAAATGTTTATTTATTTATTTGAGAGAGAGCACACGCACAAGCAGAGGAGAGGCAGAGACAGAGAGGGAGAGACAGAATCCCAAGCAGGCTCCAAGCTGCCAGCACAGAGCCCGACGTGGAGCTCGATCTCACGGACCGCGAGATCACGACCTGAGCAGAAGTAAGAGTCCAATGCTTAACCGAATGAGCCACCCAGGCACCCCAACAATTCTTATTTTTTAAATGTATTCAGAGTAAGTCTATAATTCCATCCAAACCCATGTTCAAAACTCAAACTTCAAAGAAAAGAAAACTCAAATAATAATGTCTATCCTTCAAACCCAGTCCTCTTTACCACCTTCCCACCCTTCCTCTCTCTGAAACACACCCCAAACCTAAAGGTTCTCTTTAAGTCCTCTCCTCAAATTTTTATACCATTAACCTCCTCACAGGGTGTTGCCTGACAAGGCACCTGCCGTGACCTTGAAACGTTTCTTTTGGTCTGTGCAAAACTAAAATGACCCTCCATTCTTTGAGCACAGTGGAATCTCCGGGAGGAAGTAGTGTATCCAGGCTGCTCATCTGATGTTTCCAGATGCACCGGCAGATCTTCGTCCATGTGGTAGTTTGAAGAAAATGTGGATGTCAGTAGTCCTTTGTTCTCAATACTGCTAACGGGGAACTAGAGTGGGTTCCCCGTGACAATAAAAATGCCCACAGTTTTCTGCAAAATTCGAGGAAACGGAAACTCTGTGAGTGAAACGAGAATCTCCAAAGTTTATAAATGTTACCAAGGGTGGCACCGGGCCCAGACTCGTGCCGGCAAACACCCATTCTGAACCCCACATGTACGCGGCTGGAGAGCAACATACTCCTCGCTGCAGGAGAACAGGAAGAAGGAGTTGCTTTTACTTATTTATTTTATTTTGTAACGTCCCTTGGCTCAGTAAGATCTACTGAGCCTCGATTTTCCCCAGGCACAAACATTCTTGTATTTTCCCCAGGCACAAATATTCTAAATATTACGAACATTCTCTCATTTATTGAGGAAAAAATATCGCCAATTTATCTGAATTGGCCCATTATTTCTATACACAAGGTGAAGGGCAGTATTCAAACGAAATCCATGCAGATTGAGTCATGTACCCACCTTTCCCTGAACCTACACACACCTGCACGCACACACATCTATTCTAATACTTCTATTCTTCTCTTTTACGGGAAAAGATGAGTAGGGTAAATTCTTGGCGACTGCACGCAGATGTCAGAGATCATTCCTGCACAATGGCCGTAGAGCCACTTGCCCTGGGGAGGGAGGGAAAGGCATGTCTGCACCAGACAGTCTTTGGGCTCTGTCTGTCCCCTGTCCCCTTCATTCTGTGTCTCTCAGGAGATGTCCCATGTGGGTCTGGAGGGTCCCTGAGTCGATGTGGGACACCGCACGCCTTGTTTTGGTGGGAGAGTTGGTGGTCCCGAGTCTTCTGTCCCCAGCTGAGCAATGACCCCCTTGGAAACCCCGGCCTGCTGAGAGCCTCCTGCCCGGAGGAAGAAACCGAGAAGCCTCTGACTTACCTGCCCCTAATGTGGTCCTCTTGCTTTGGTGTAGCACCTGCCCAGATACAGGATTCCTCCTGGGGATGAGCAGGTACCCCAGAACTAACCTGAAGATGGGTCAGGGCCAGTGAGGTGGGGGTCAGAGAGAGACAAAGTCAGCAAGGCTTCATGTGACCTTAGCTTCTGCCGAGGCTGAACCTAGAGCTGAATGGACTCGAGTTAGAATTAGAAATAATTTCCTGGTTGAAAGGTCAGAAGACATTAAAAGTGGCTATGGAGTGGCCATCTCTAGAGATTTGGAGGGGAAAATGAGCTTAGTCAAATCTTAGGAAGAGTATAAATTGTAATTCAGCCCCAAATCCTGCAGATACATTTAAAATCTCTTCCACCGTTTTATTTCTACTCACCCGGGAGCACATGACAACAAATCTGGGGCTGCCCAGGGCTCCGTTGCCAATTCTGGGGGCTAGGCGCTTTGATTTTCCGGGAAGCACTTACATTCCTCTGTTTGAACCATTTATCATAAATTGTGCTACAAGAAAGTTCTGAAAGAGAAGAAGAAAGGCAGGAGATGAGGCTGGGGAGGGGCTCAGGGGCTGTATTATGAGGGCCAAGGCCAGGGCTTTGAAACTGAAGCAAAGGGAGAAGGCAGGAGCTACAAGTCCAGGGGAGTTATTATTGGTTTGGACCAAGATGGCCGCCAGGAGATGCGAAGAGGCTGGATTTGAGATAGGGCAGTCATGCGCTGCTGGTGAATTGGGTGGGAAATGGTCCCGATGTCGGAAGCTGGTGCCTTGGATTTGAACAGTGAATGCACTAGAAGAGAAAGGGGGCCTCAACCTATTAGTCCCTACTATGCACGTAGCCCAGTATGAGGTACCTTATCTCCCCGAGTGGGAAGGCCAAGTGAAGGGGACTTGGAAGTCAGGCAGCCTGGGGCAAAATCCCAGCTGCCTCTCTTTCCAGCCGTGTGACTTTCAGTAAGTCAGATGGCCTCTCTTGGCCCAGTCTTCTCTTTCGTTCAAGGGCCTGGACACAGTACCTGCTGCAGGGGGGATTGCAGTGAGTTCTAACGAGGTCATGCATGTGAAGTACATGGCTGGAGCCAGGAACGCTGTGACTCCCATCTATACTGGTTACTCTAGTGTTTACGCCCTTCAACAGCTCTGCAGGGTGGGGATGGGACCCCCATTGCATAGGTCGGGATGCTGGACAAGAGCTGAAGTCATAGGGTGACTGTGTTCCTCCACAGCCCCTTGAACAGATCTCAGGTTAATATGAAATTTAACCCGTGCTCACAAACTTGCTGATGTCAGGCCGGCATGTGCGTGAGCGTGGGTGGGCTGGTCCATCCCTTTCAAGAGAAAGGGACCCTGCTTCCGGGTCATGCCCCTCTCAGCCCTCCACCCTCTCTCTCTTTTCCTTCTGTCTCCCTGGAAAGCTGGAACCTGATTTCTGGAAAGCAAGTAGATCACCGCTTTGGTTCCTTCCTTACTTTATACTTTACATTCAAGTCAGCTCAAAGCCTCAAGTCTTTTCAGTGACTCAGCAGGTAAGTTTTGTTACCCTTTTCTATGGAAAACCCAGAGTAAAGAAGGCAAGAGCCGACCTTTCAGTGCATTTCTTAGAGGTTCCTTCTAAGCAGTGCCCCTCCAAAAATTGGAAGACTCACAGTTTTAAACCTATTTAGCAACACTTCAGGGAAGGCAATCATTGCTGTGCTTTAGAAAGAACAGCGTGGGGTGGGGGCATTGTGGAAGAAGGCAGAGTAATGCAGGAGGAGAACCGGGGCAATGACCTGAGTGTGGACAAGCCTGCTAACAGGTCACTTGCCCTTTGTGGGCAGTGCGAGGCTCTGTTAGAACCACCCGCAGAAGAGATCCAGGCCGGTGGGGGATCTGGTTTTCAAAGGCAACTGGGAAGCGAGATTAAAGTGCTTGCAAAAACTCTCACGGAAATGGTGGTTTTCCCACCGACACTGTATCCAAAATCCCAGAATCATGGATTCACTTTTTGCATTAAAGTTTTGCCGTCATTTGGGAAGAAGGTTTGCCGTCAGGAAGAAGGTTTGCTAAAGAGCCATGCATCAAGATCAAGTTGTTCATATAGAGGATAAAAGAGGGGCTACTTAATGGCTCATAATGGTAGGTTGGCCACATAGAGTGGATCCATTCGGTGACCTACCATGAAAGCACCGAAGATGATGACAACGGACATCTTTATTTGTTGACATGGAAAAACAGTCAGGATAGATTGTTAAAAAAAAAAAAAAGAATTATGGAAGCATGACCCCATTTTGGCTTAGAGAGAGTTCTCGAATTAAGCAGATTTCACTGCACGCTTCCTGCAAATTCACTCTTGCATTCTAGATTTTCGTTTGCTTCTCAAACTTTCCAAGTTTTCAACCAAGAGATTGATTTCGCACTTTAAAATATTAAAGTGGACTTAAAATATTTAAAATGCAAGCCATCCATATGTCATTACTTATAAGTCACTTAGAAGACACTTCATAAGAATTGTTTTACTAATAGACACTTAAAAGGGAATTGGATCCTGGATTGGCATATTCTGGTGGAAATGAAAATCTCAAGCGTCAAGAATAAAGATCGCTGAGAGGAGACTGAGAGAGAGACCCAACAGTGGGCAAGACGTCTTCCATCATGCTACTTGGGCAGGAAAATCTTGGCCCGTAATTCTGAGTCGAGCTAATCGTAACAGGTAGACAAAAAGCCACTTCTCAAATCGCTACAATGAGCTACTCCATGTAAGCACAGGGTACTTCCATCCACAATTAATACAACTTTATAAACTTGTCTCCACAGTCTGTATTGCTCTCTAAATGGCAAAGCTGTTTGTCTTATGCTCTAGAAAATCTGATTTGGTGTGTTAATGCTGGGCCGCACGTTGATAATTCGACTTGTCTCCAGGACCACTTTTCTTCCTGGAACTCTGTTAACATGACAACCTTTGTTAAAGGCAGTGCTCTCCTGAGCCATTATTGGAAATAGTAGTAGGAGACCGATTAAATAATTCCGACGGGATACTAAACTACCACACATACGGATAAGAAAATACATAGATCCTGTGTGCTCGCGTGGGAAGTTAATCATAGAGCAATACGTGGGTGTGGAAACAGGAATTTTTTTGAGCACTGGTCCAAACAAATCTTGCTCATACTTTTTCTGTGATCGCGCGGCTCTACAAATGGATTCCTTCTAGCCCGACTTCCGTTGAGGCGTCCGCAGCTACTTTTCTCATCTCAGTCTCTGGCTGCTTTGAACTCCTCATATATTCTTTAAAGCTCCGTAGCTTCCCTTGGATGTGCTTCCTCCTCCCCTACTTCCGCATTTTGAATTCTGAATAAAAAGAAAAACAAATGAATGAGCACAACCACAAAATAGCTCTGTAGGTAAGTTTGACTAGTCCCTGGTGAATTCACATTCAGGGATATGCCTGGCCTCTGGTATTTATCCCGCTCAACGACTCCTAAGTTGTTTGGTTGTTTTTTTAATTTTTTTTAATGTTTATTCTTTTTTTTTATTATTAATTTTTTTTAATTGTTTTTTCAACGTTTATTTATTTTTGGGACAGAGAGAGACAGAGCATGAACGGGGGAGGGGCAGAGAGAGAGGGAGACACAGAATCGGAAACAGGCTCCAGGCTCTGAGCCAGCAGCCCAGAGCCTGATGCGGGGCTGGAGCTCACGGACCGCGAGATCGTGACCTGGCTGAAGTCGGACGCTTAACCGACTGCGCCACCCAGGCGCCCTGTTGTTTATTCATTTTTGAGAGACAGCATGCAAGGGTGGGGAGGGGCAGAGAGAGAGGGAGACACAGAACCTGAAGTAGGCTCCAGGCTCCGAGCTGTCAGCACAGAGCCGGATGAGGGGCTCGAACTCATGTTTTTGAAGTTCGGACTTCTATTTTCCAATTTTGATAAAAGGTTCAAGAAAATAAAAAAAAAAAAAAAAGCCAAAGCAACATAAACACAAATAAAACCACACTAAAGCACATCAGAATCCAAGTGCTGAAAACCAATCATAAAAATAAAGTGTTAGTGCTTGCTTCGGCAGCACATATACTAAAATCGGAATGATACAGAAAGGACTAGCATAGACCCCGCACAAGATGGTGTGCAAATTCATGCCACATTTTAAAATGTTGAATCACTAAATTCTACACCTGAAACGAATATTACACTGAATGTTAACTAACTGGAATTTAAATAAAAACTTGGGTGGCACCTGGGTGGCTCAGTCAGTTGAGTGTCCGACTTCAGCTCAGGTCATGATCTCACAGTTGGTGAGGTCGAGCCCCGCGTCTGGCTCTGTGCTGACAGTTCGGAGCCTGGAGCCGGCTTCGGATTCTGCGTCTCCCTCTCTCTCTGCTCCTCCCCTGCTTGCACTCTGTCTCTCACTGTCTCTCAAAAATAAATAGACATTAAAAAAATTAAAAAATATATTTAACAACTTGGGGGAGAACCTACTATAAATAAACAAATAAATAATAAACAAACAAATGTTAAAAGCAACCATATGGAAAAAACCGCATTGCCCACATTTGAGATAAAATAAATATTACTGCTAAATTATCATCAAGAAATAAGTCAGAAGACAATAGAATGAGATCTTTCCATTGTAAGAAAAAAACTCAATCCAGAAATCTAGCAAGAATTTCCTTCATATCCTTCAAAATTGAAGTCACCAGACCAAAACGTAACAGATGCATTTCTTTCTACTTCTCCTGCTAAATTATGATTTAAAAAATAACCCTCAATATTATAAATAAAACAAATGTAAGAATATAAAAGGTAGAGAGAAGAAAACAGACCAGCTAGAGATCTGAGGACCTAAGGAATTGACATGTGGTGAGTTCTTGTGTTTTCTTTTTGCCTTTCACATCCCAGACTGGGTGTTGAGGAAATAGGCACCATGGCAATGATAAACAAGAAAAGACAAATGGAGTCCCAAGAAAAGCCTATTTTCTCAAAGGATCAGGAAAGGGAGAAATGATCAAGAAAGAGACAAAACCTTTTAGACAAAACCTCCTTACTCTAAGGGCTCCTGGGTGGCTCAGTAAGTGAAGCGTCCAATTCTTGATTTCAGTTCAAGTCATGATCTCACAGTTTCGTGAGTTCGAGTCCCATGGTGGGGTCTGCACTGACAGACGGCATGGAGCCTGCTTGGGATTCTCTCTCTCTCTCTGTCTCTCTCTCTCTGCCTCTCCCCCACTCTCACTCTCTCTCAAAATAAATAAATAAACTTAAAAAAAGCAAAACCCTCCTTACTCTATTCTCCTACCCACACTGGGGTAGACTGAAAGCAGACTGAATGGGGAGTTGGTCATTTCATTCCTGCCCAATCATGATAGAATGATACAGTAATGAGACACCCTCATACCTGGTATCAGCAGAGCTCATATGGGGACCCTGGACTCTCATTAGTAGTAATAAAGTGCTCCTCTCTCACCATCCCTGCCTGGTGTAGTGTCAGAGAAGACCAAATGAGAAGCCAGACCTTTTACCACCATCCAGAACAATCACTGAACAACCAAATTTACCTAATTGATATTTAAGAGACATTATATCCAGTGACTGTAGAAAACACATTCTTTTTTTTTTTAATTTTTTTTTAACGTTTATTTATTTTTAAGACAGAGAGAGACAGAGCATGAGCAGGGGAGGGGCAGAGAGAGAGGGAGACACAGAATCTGAAACGGGCTCCAGGCTCTGAGCTGTCAGCACAGAGCCCGACGCGGGGCTCAAACTCACGGACCGTGAGATCGTGACCTGAGCCGAAGTCGGACGCTTAACCGACTGAGCCACCCAGGCGCCCTGAAAGCACAGTCTTTTTAAAGTACACACAGAACATACACCAAGATGGATCACATCTTGGGTCATAAAACCAGTCTGTCCAAGCCTAAAGGGATTGAAATTAGGCAGAGTATATTTTTCAACCACAAGGAGATTAAATAAGAAATTGTTTAAAATAAATAAATAAACTCAGAACATCCTCAGATATTTGGAAATTATACACACACTTTTTTAAATGAAAAACAACATACTTTTTAAATGTTTATTTATTTTTGAACTAGAGAGAGTGTGAGTGGGGAAGGGACAGAGAGAGAGAGACAGAAGATCTGAAGCAGGCTCTGCACTGACAGCAAAGAAACCCATGTGGGCCTCAAACTCAAGAACTGCAAGATCGTGACCTCAGCTGAAGTCAGACGCTTAACTGACTGAGCCACCCAGGCACCCCAAACAACATACTTCTAAATAACTACTGTCAAAGAAAAAATTATTAGGGAACTAGAAAATATTTTGAACTTCATAAAATATCAGATATCTAAATTTGCTAGACGGAAATTTATAGCTCTAAGTGCTGGTATTAGAAAAGAAGGAAGGTTTAAAATTGAAGGTCTAAATCCATCTGTAGAGGCAAGAGGAGCAAATTAAAAAAAAAAGGAAATTTTTTTTTTCAACGTTTATTTATTTTTGGGACAGAGAGAGACAGAGCATGAACGGGGGAGGGGCAGAGAGAGAGGAAGACACAGAATCGGAAACAGGCTCCAGGCTCTGAGCCATCAGCCCAGAGCCCGACGCGGGGCTCGAACTCACGGACCGCGAGATCGTGACCTGGCTGAAGTCGGACGCTTAACCGACTGCGCCACCCAGGCGCCCCAAAAAAAGGAAATTTTAAAAAGAAGAAATCGATGAGATAAAAAACACAAAACCAACAGAGAGAAAATAACAAAGCCATAGTTTGTTCTCTGAAATTATTAACGACATTATTGATAACCTCCTAGCCAGAACGGACAAGAAAAAAAAGAGAAAGAAAACAAAATTACAAATATCAGGATGAAAGACAGGACATTACTACAGATATCACAGACATTACAATCACTCTGTAATGACAAATTTAATAACTTATACAAGATAGATTTCTCAGAAAATACAACACAACAAAACTGATTTAAGAAAAAACAGAAAATCTGATTAGCCCTATACTTCTTTAAATAACTAAATTGACAATTAAAAAAAATCTTCCATCAAGAAGATTTTAGGGCCCGATGGCCTCACTAATGAATTCTACTGATCATTTAAGGGAGAGAATAATACCAAGCAATTTTTCAAATCATTACCAAATCAATCTGTATATCAAACTATTTTTAGTCAAATCCCAGCAGGCTATCTCACAGAAATTGACAAGTTACTTGTAAAATTTACATGTACATGAAAAGGCCAAAGAAAGAACAAAGTTGAAGTACTTACATGACCTATTTTCAAGGCATATAAATGTATGGTAATGAAGTAAATGTCTTATTGGCATAAAACTGAACAAATGAAATAACAGAAGAAAACTTGAAATAGACACGCATGTACAGTCGATTGATTTTAGGTCAACCTACCAAAACAATTCAATGGGGAAAGGATTTTTTTAACAAATAATTGAGAAACAACAGATCATCTCTCTGGGAGAAAAAAACAAAAAACAAAAAACTCAACTCATGCCTCACTCCCTGTAAGAGTTAATTTAAAATGGATCATAGAGGGGCGCCTGGGTGGCTCAGTCGGTTGAGCGTCCGACTTCGGTTCAGGTCATGATCTCACGGTCCATGGGTTCGAGCCCCGCATCGGGCTCTGTGCTGACAGCTCAGAGCCTGGAGCCTGTTTCGGATTCTGTGTCTCCCTCTTTCTCTGACCCTCCCCTGTTCATGCTCTCTCTGTCTCAAAAATAAATAAATGTTTAAAAAAAATAAAAAATAAAATGGATCATAGGCTTAAAGGTAAAAGGTAAAACTATAAAGCTTTAAAAAATTACAAATTAGAGGGTCGCCTGGGTGGCTCAGTCGGTTGAACGTCTGACTCTTGATTTCCGCTCAGGTCGTGATCCCAGGGTCGTGGGATCGAGCCCCATGTCAGGCTCCACATTCAGCTCAGAGTGGATTCTCTCAGCTTAGGATTCTCTCTCTTCTCTCTCTGCCCCTCCCCCACTTGCCCACATGCTCTCTCTCTCAAAAAAATATACATATTAGAGTATCTTCACAACATGAAGGTAAGCAAATATTTCTTAGAACTCAGAAAGAAGAAACTCGTAACAATGGAGTTTATCAAATAGAATATTTTTACTCATGAAAAAACAATACTGAGGTAGGCAAGCCACAGAAAAGCAGATAATGTTCCCATTTATCTGACACAGGACTTATATCCAAAGTATATTTGCAATTCTTGTAACTCAATAATAAAAAGTCAAATACCCAATTTTCAAAAATTGTCAGAAGTCTTAAAAGGGCACTTCACAGAGATATACAAAAGGCTCTATGCACTGGTGAAACATCATCTTTCACCGGGAAAATACAAATTAAAACTGTGATGAAATACCACTGCACACCCATTAGATTTGCTAACCAACCACTGCCATGTTGCCCAAAACGCGGGAAAGCTAGGATGTTTATAGTTTGCTGGTGGGACAAGTCCTTTGACCACTCTGGAAACTGTTCTCGTAGTTCCTCCTAAAATTAAGTTTGCCCTATGATGGGGCAATTCCACTTTTTAGTATCTACCCAAGATAAATGAAAACATATGTTCACAAAAAGACTTGCACAAGAACGTTCCTGGAAACTTTATTCAGAATTGCCCCAAACTGGAAACAGTGCAAAATTCTGCTAACAAAGGAATGAAAACATAATTTGTAATACATCTCTCTACAATCTAACGCTACTTAGCTCTGAACAAAAACACAGTACAGATACACAACTGGGAGGAGCCTTACCAAAGTCAGTTCTTGTTATTTGCTGTAGTTATGTTCTATGAAATTGCCGTGCACACTGAATTAGCAAAATCAGAAACCAACTCTAGGGAAAATTTAAGGTTAGATCCCCGAGACTTTCGTCTCTCTCTCAACACATAACCTTGTTTTCTGTGTATTTCTGTTTAAAGACAGCTTATTTCATATATACTGCTGATTCATTAACATTAAGTTCATGGTCAACAGCATTCCAACTCATGAAAGAAGCTTTTCTAATACATATATTTTCTCCATAAGGTACATGCCCACCTTCTTGCACTTAGGGACACTAGACAGTATAGCAGCGTGGCTCTTGGGGCTATTGCAAACAGCAAAATCACACATAAAAAAATGAGAATAGTCTATATATGATTCTAGATATATAATGTTCTGGGACAGGCAAAGCTAACTCTGATGAGATACACAGACAGTGGTTGTTCCTGTCAGGATGGGGACCAGAGATGGCCTAGGAAGCGTCAGGAAGGATCTTTTGGGGATGATGGGAATATACTATATCTTGATGGGGTGTGAAATACAGGGGAACACATAGTTTGTCAGAAGTCACTAAGACCTGTATGTGTCATTACATGTAATTAAACCCCAATAAAATAATAAACCTACAAAAAAAGAAATGCAACACTCTCTACAAAAAAGCCAACAACAAAATAATGATATATCAAAGTTAAAAAATTACAAATTAAGAAAATTATTGGCAAGCATGTAAGAGAGATAAAGAAGTCATATCCTTTCCACGTAAATAGATATTATAAACCCATAAAAGCAAACTCTTTCAAAGAAGAAATGAGTAAAAAATATGAAAAATCAATGTGCACACAGGGAAATACAATATCCCTATGGTACATGACTATGTCAAAGTCACACAAGTATTTAGTGGAAGAACAAGTAATAAAACGGAGATCTCCTGACTCCTTTTCTATTATACCCACAGAATGGTGATTGGGGTCGGCCAATGTTGAGAGGGGCAGGAGAGGACGAATATGATAATAGTAACCATTCTGTCCAAATGAATTACATGGTTATGTGATTGATCTCAGTAGAATTTTCTTCTCTTCTTGCAGCACAAACAAGAAATTCTGAACTTGATCCAATCAACATGAAAGAATATGGAGAAAATTCAAGGAGAAAATGATAAGAATCCACAGAGGACAATAAGTTACAAATACATCACAATGCAATTATAATGAAAGTGTCCTGGTACAAAAATTACCAGTAAGTTGTTGGAATAGAATATATACCTCCTTTGTATTCAAAATTAAAAAAAAAAAATTTTTGTATTTAAGAGAGAGAGAGAGCATGATCAGGGGAGAGGCACAGAGGGGGAGAGAAAGAGAGAATCCTCAGTAGGCTCCCTGCTCGGCACAGAGCCCAACACGGGGCTCAGTCCCATGACCCTCCTATCATGACCTGAGCTGAAATCAAGAGTCAGATGCCCAACAGACTGACCCACCCAAGTTTTCCATATATACAGAATTATAAAAAGGAAAGAGACTATTAGTTAATAAGTTGCATTTGGATAACAAGTACGTAATTTGGAGACAAAATCAATTTAGATTCTCACCACACTACACGCTAGTGTAAAAGTTTGATATAAATATTTTAAAGTGTAGAAAACCAGAAGAAAATAGTATCAAATAAAAGTAAAATTGTGGGGGGGGGGGCAGGTAACATTCTAGGCACAGAAGCGATTGGAAAAAAAAAATTTCCACAGAAGAGATAGATTCTTGATTTGTGAGACTATGATGAGCTTTTGCTGATGGCTCATAAATTCAAAGATGGGAAGAAGAGGCAGGTTTTACCATGGAAAAGCTTGTTTTTAAAAAGATTTTTAACTTTAACTGAGAGGTAACGTTTATACAGAAAGGTGAGCAGATCAGAACTGTGTAGTCATTAACCTCTGCTGAAAAGTAACGCTATTCCAAGTTCTAATACCACAGATTGGGTCTGACTATTTTTTAACTTTATACACATGGAATTATATAGTATATGTTATTGTATGAATGACTTATTTAATCCAACATTATGTTTATGGAAATCTTCCATGTTGTCATGGATAGTAGTAATTCATTCATGTATGTGGCTGGGTAATATTCATTCTATTTGCAATTTTTATGTATTAAGAATAATGCTGCTGTAAACGGTGTTGTGCATGCATTTTGTGCATATATGCCTTCATTTCTGCTGGTATATATCAAGGCTACAGTTGCTGGTTTACAGGGAATATATGATATCTACTCAGGTATATGCACCAAACAGGGCATGAGAGTCTCCATTGTTCCATACTCTACACTTGGTATTCTTGCCATTCAAGAACTGGGATGGGGAGTCCGGGGTGTTATAATATCTTGTGGTTTTATTTTTTATTTCTTCAATCAATAATGACCTTGAGATGCTTGGTATCATCCTTCGTAAAGTGTCCATTGAAGTTTTGGGCCCATTTTTTTGTGGGGGGGGGACATTTTTTGGTTGGTTGTCTGCCTTTTTCTTAATGATTTGTACACATTTTAAAAAATATTCTGGGGGCGCCTGGGTGGCTCAGTCTGTTGAGTGTCTGACTTCTGCTCGGGTCATAATCTTGCAGTTGACGAGTTCAAGCCCCTCATCAGGCTCTGTGCTGACAGCTCAGAGCCTGGAGCCTGCTTCTGATTCTGTGTCTCCCTCTTTCTCTGCCTCTCCTTCACTCATGCTATGTCTCTCTCTCTCTGTCTCAAAAATAAAAGATAAACATTAAAAAAAAATTTAATATTCTGTATGTGAGTTCTTTGTCAGTTATATATATTGCAAATATCTTTCTCTTGCTCAGTGGATTTCCCCTTTCACTCTCATGTTAACTTCTGATCAACAGGGTGGGTTCTAAATGTCAATGAAGACCAACTTATCAGTCTCTTATGCTATTTTTGTATGTATGTCCTTTAAAATTTTTGCTTTCCTCGAGGTCATGAAGTGATTCTCCTTTGTTATTTTCTAGAAATGTGTTGTTTTTTGCACATTTAGATCCACAATCCACCTGGAATTCTGCTTTGTGTATAGTATCAAGTAGGGCTCAGGTTTGTGTGTGTGTGCGTGTGTGTGTGTGTGTGTGCAGATGTTTATTTAACACCTCCCCACACACATGTCCACATTTGAAAAGACCATTCTTTCTCCTTCCACTGCAGAAACATCTTTGTCATAAATCAAGAGTCCATGTACGCACAGCTGTGTTGAAACAGACCCAACTTATCTATTTAGACTTGAAGATGTAACCGGTGAGGCGGTTAGAAACCACCAAAACTGAGTTTACTAAATTATTATTGGATGTCATTTGCTCACATTAGTCCCTATTTCTGCTTGCATTTGAATAAAAATTCTGTCAAAGGTTGAGAGTTCTAAAGGCCTACATTGTTCATTGTTTCTATTTCCCTGAAATATATATTTAGCACCGAGTCTGAAAAAAGTCACTGAAAAAGAAATACTTTTTTTTGGTGGAGAAAATGAAATGATGGGTGGGGAAGTGGAGAATAATCCAGAATGGGAGAATCAGAAACCTCCAGGTACAGTCAGAATACTAAACAGAGGTGTAACTTGAATTTTTAGGTATTTCAGAATTAGAAGTGACTTTTTATGCCCAGTATGTATAGCAGGTGCCAATAAATGTTTCATATCCAGACAGCTGAAAAAACATTTGCAAATCCCTCTTCAGACCACATGTTTGAGATCCAGTCATTGGTACTTTAGTATCTAACATGATCACTTTTGTTCCTTCCCTTCCCAAATGACCATGCTACTGACTAGTGAAAGTCCAATAAATATTTTGCTGAGACTAAAGGTTTGATACTTTGGGCCCATCTGAATGCTCTATCTTTGTGTCAATTCAATTAGTCTTCTCCTCACTAGAACTTCTAGCTATCTTTCTGTTTCTACTTTGTAAATTTTAAAATGGCAAAATGCAAAATGATAATAATAATAATAATAATAATAATAATTGCATGGGCCAAGACCAATAAGCAAAGACAGCAAAGTTGCCCAACTAGAACCACTGGCTGGCAGATATCACATTCACAAAACCATGCCTTGAGGGGCCCCATTTTCTACTGATTGACCTAAGACAGTCAAAGGCACTGCTTTTGAGATTTCTTGGGAGATGACTCTGCAATTTTCAAGTTTCCTTGTAATTACAGGCTGCCTCTTAATATTGCCATCTTCATTTGAAGTTAGACAAATAGGAGAGGCATGGGAAGCTGATACGTCAGCCCAGGTTAAAAAAGAAGTAATTAGTAGAAAAGAATATCTTGAGGTGAAGAGGTAGGGCAAAGAATGTGCCAGTAAACGGATTCTAAGGTTCCCTAGAGGAAGGAGACCTCTAGCTATAATTTAAAAGGAGGGAAGATTTTGGTAAACTGTGTCTACATAGTTGTACATGGATATATGAAGACATGAATTTATTATGCATGTGTATTTATGTGTATATATATATATACATGCGTGTGTATATACAAATATAAACTGTCTTCATAGCTGTACATAATAGTTGTACATAGATATATGTACATATGAATATAATTATGGATATATAACATAATTATGTATAAATATATATTATATATGTATAAAATGTATATGTATACAGCACACACACACACACACACACACACACACACACACACACATATAAAACAAAGAAAAAGAAACTATTTAGTTTCTCCATAGCTTCTTTCTAAGTCTACGTACTAAAATGTTAAATAGTAGCCCTGGATAATACAAATACATGTGGGTTGGGGCACCTGGATGGCTCAGTTGGTTGGGTGTCTGCCTCTTGATTTTGGCTCAAATTGTAATCCCAGAGTCCTGGGATCAAGCCCTACATCAGGCTCTGAATCTTAATATTCTCTCTCTCTCTCTCTGTCTCTCTCTCTCTTTCTCTCTCTCTCTCTCCCCTCCCCAGCCTTCTCCCCAGCTCACACACATGCTCTCTCTCACTCCCTAAAAAAACAAAAAGTGGGGTTTTTTCTCCTTTTTTTTCCACTCTGAATTTTCTAGATTATGTACAATGAGTATTACTTTAATAAGCAGAAGGGAGAAAAATTGAATTATAAAATTATTGACTAGAGGAGGGGGGAGCCTGGGTGGCTTAGTCAGTTATGTGTCCAACTTTGGCTCAGGTCATGATCTCACGGCGCTTGAGTTCGAGCCCCATGTTGGGCTCGGTGCTGACAGCTCAGAGCCTGGATCCTGCTTCAGATTTTGTGTCTCCTCTCTCTCTGCCCCTCCCCTGCTTATACTCAGTCTCTGTCTCTCTCAAAAATAAACATTAAAAAATTAAAAAGTAAATAAAAGAAAAGAAAAGAATTGACTAGAAAAGTGTATCTTCAGGAACGATTGTATTTTTACAGAGGGAGGCTGTTTGTTTTGATAGAGACCCCAGAGGAGTCTCTGAAGGAAAAAGTTTCTACACCGAAAGCCTTGGCTATCACAAAGTACCATGTTGGCACGTTATTTAATTTTTTTGGTCATTCTTGATCAAGTTCTAGCTGGCTGTAAGCTTCCCATTCGTAAACTTTAGTAAAAGATCCAATCTCCACCATTTTTCAAGGACCCCTGCCAGCTTCTGGGCTCCTTGGGGTTTTAGAAGAGCTTCATGGCTGACACAGCCCAGGACATGGAAAAAGGCTTCCTGGTTTTCAGCCCTCAGGCTGGCTGGGGGTGTGAAGAGGGACGGTGGACACCTGCTGGTGCCTCTCCCCTCCACCCTGCCTTCCACCCTCCCACCACCAGACTCCGCCCCTGGATGGCTGCTGTCGCCTATCGCCAAGGCAACCACCCACCCTGAAGCTCTGCCATCTCCAGAGCAAGAAAAGAGAAACTGGAAATCTCTACTATATGGGAAAATCTCCCCAGTGTTTGAGGTTGGTAACAAATTCAACTTTTTACATGCACTGCAGTCATCGACTTGCGCCAGGGGCTGAGTTCAGAATCCAGCACTCAGACCACAACCGCCCAGCCATCCTTTCTGTGAGGACAAAGTAATCAATTCCCTGGTCTTTCTCTCTCTTTTTTTTTTTTTTTTTTTTTTTTTTTTGCCACTGAACACAGCATAAACAACAGCACTATTAATTTTCAGTAACTCATCCTGTCACAAAAGGCAGAGTGGACCTAGTTGTGTATGTTCGAGGAGCCCGAGGCCGCTGGCATCATTATCTCTAAAACGGGAATAATAAAGTTCTTGCCTTACAGATGTTACAAGGTTGCCTTGAGGGTCAAACGCGGTAAGAGGTGCTTAAGAGTTCTCAGGACGTAAACACACCGCACGAAATTTGGACGGGACCCGGTGGAAGAAAAGAGGGCATGAGAATGGCTGGTGGATGCTTTCCTGTCCTGGCTGCAGACCTCGTCACTGGCTAGAGCCACGCTTATTTTCTTCATGTTTAAAATCACCGCTTGTCACAGCGAGCGCCGCCAGCCCACGTAGCCGGGCAGGAAAAGGACAGTCCCCTTCCACGTCAGGTGGCTTTGAAGGGATTGTGCATGAACAGACACAGACCCCAGGCTGCATTACCCAGGAAGAAAAGAATAGTTACCCGTAGCAGCATCAAACTTTGCGGATGAGAATGCAACCGTACCCAGTGTGCTTATTGCACTTAGGAAGATCCGCCACCCGGAGTGGGTCCCTTTAGGGTGGAACCCACAGGCACAGAGACGTGGCCTCGTAGCCACCGCTTAGCCCTCTGGGGCTCACTCAGGCGAACAGAATAGAGCCAAAGAGGCGGCGAAAAGAGATTCCAAGTATCAGATGCACAGACACTTTGTGTTTTCCTGTTCTTCTTTGTTGTTCTGCTAACATTATTTATTCATGCTAACAGGTAATTAGATGTGCCCTTCAGGACCAGCTCAACAGATGTGAAATGAGAAAATGTGACTGTGTGCGTGTGCGTGTGCGTGTGTGTGTGTGTGTGTGTGTGTGTGAGAATGTGCCGAAAATATGTACGGGGGTCCCTAAAAGCTTCACAAGTCACACCAAGAATACTTCACATGCTTTCCAAAGCTTTAAAAATTTCAAAGCACGTTCTTGTGTGTTCTTTCATACATTATGCGTTTGGATGAACACTGTGAGTCTGTGGGGTGGGACAAGGGGTCACGTGGGTGTTCTGAGGTCCCAGGTCACAAGCACGAGCTAATGGAGTTGAGCCTTTCCTGAAATGGCCATCAGCCCCAAGGACTCTTTCTTGTTCCGCTTCTCCCAGCAAACCTTTGTAGCCTGGCACCTTCACCATGAAGCCATGGGCACCGCGCTCCAAGAAGGGCCGCTGAGGACAGGGCAGCATCTCAGAGGCTACAAGTCGGACCAGGGCAGTCTGGAGGAGGGGCGACATCAGAAGGGGCGCAAAGAATGTCACATCGAGCAACTGCCCAGAGTGCAGGTGCAGGTGGCCGGGGCCAGTGTCACCTCTTGCAAGAACTGACGTGAACAGCTTATTGGAAATGCGCCGGCTGTATAAAAGGACGCTTCCTGCACACCAGGCCAGCCAGAACCACCTTGCACCCGCTCCCTCACTTCACCCCTTCCACCAACACGCCCCCACACACATGGACACACTCGCAGACACGCACACATGCAAACACTGTCAGCCCCGGTGTCCTCCCAAAGACTCACCCAGTGTGGACAGCTGGCTGGCTCTCAGGAGGGAGAGTCAGAATAGAACAGAACAGATGCTAGCCACGGGGAAATGTGGAAGGAGAAACACAGAAGGACATGCCCAGCCAGAGAGGGGGGAGGAAAGTGCTTCCGAAACTGCAGGAGCAATCGTGAAGTGGTACCTGGATTGGGGTTATGTGTCAGCTTTCTGCCAGAGATCTCAGAGGGCTTTACCAGTATCATTGGAGAGGGGCTGTCACTTCCATTTTGGCTGGGGGGGTGGGGGATGCTTTAGGGAGAAGAACTAGATCCATTTGGCCAGGGGCAATGAGTAAGCATGATGGGGAAGGCACCCAGGGTCCTTGCTCTGAGCCTTCTCCATTGGATTAGTTCAAATGCCTGGGAATCCGGCCTGCACACTGCCATCCCAAGCGTTCCTGCCCTGGACACCCCATGGGACCCCGGGCTGCAGAAACTTTCCCTTCCATTAAGACTGAATCACATGCCACAGGAAGGGGAGGTCTCTAGTCCAAGGCTTTGTCTGCAGCCCCATGGCTTATCATTCGCAACAATTTTTGTAAACACAAACCAACTTGGTTATCAGATTTGCAGCTGCCAAAGATTTGGGGACGCGGTTCATTCCTTGGATGACAGAATTATATCACAAAACAAGCTCTTTAAAAGCTGGAACGATGGGTCCCAAAAATAACGATAAAATTTTAAGGGAATTAATGCAAAATCCTAAACTTGGGTTCAGAATGTCAACATCACTGCTACGTGGCATAGGAAACCAATAATAACGATCTCTGTGGAAAGGACCTCAAGTGTTCAGTTAACTCAAATGTTTATGGAAAAACTTCCACGAAAGCTAATGCAACTAAAGACATGTTCATGGACATATACAGTCATGCAGTTAAAGAAAATTATTACTGAAGGTGACATTAAAGGTCATCTGACCCACCTTCATTACCTTATGGGACTGAAGCCTTCAGAGGCTACACAGAAGAGTAAATAGAATGGATATAAGACGGGTTCCATCTGGGGTACCAATGCTAACCAATGGCAATTCACTGTCTGGAAAATTGATTTTGAGAATTCTGAATCCTTCTCTAGGCTCAGCAGAAAGAAGGGCTGTGACGATTGGGTGATTCTACCATGGTCTGGAGAGGGAGCCTAAGAGTCACTGATGCAGACAGTGCTGGGCCCCACCTCTTCAGCCCCATGGAGCCTATCCATTCCAGAGTGTTCTGCATTGGGTCCTATACGGCACCTGCTATCTCTGCCTGGAAATTTCTCCTCATCTGCCCTGGGCCAGGCTGGAGTGCTGTGGAGTGAGTCCCCTCTGATAGACGAGAGCTTCAGGGTAAGTATATTCACTTCTGTGCCCAATGCGGGGAATATTCCGAGGGGTTCTCTATAGTGTGTCCCAGAGTTGGCCAGCAGGATCAAGTCTCAGTTGCACACGGCGGTAACCTGGCTTTACCTTTCACCAGCTTCCTTTCTTATCTATCCCACCTCCCCATCCCCTGCAGGTGCTTCCTGAAAGCATGTCCCAGATGAACCATGTGCACTCAAATCCTTATCTCAGGATCTGCTTCTGGGGAGCTGACCTCCCAGACAGCTACATAGTTGCCATCCAGATGGAACAAAGGAAATAACATCCACCCCAACCCCAGTCCAGTGATCTACAGAGTAGAGTGTGGAAGACCAGATCACTGAGAGACCAGAGCACAACCTAAGGCCTGAGACCGGGATTGTGGAGGGTCTTGTGTTTCCTCCAGTAAGGCAGGGCTCAGACAGAACGGAGTGATGAGTTTGGAAAACAGGGAGGGCAGATCTTTAATCACATGGAGGTTGTTTAGCACTGAGGTTATCAACACTGGCTTTGACTTCACAGTTCTTCGTGCACAGGTCAGCTCTGCTCCCTACCAGCTGTGTGATCTTAGATAAGTTTTTAAAATTTGTTTAAACTCCTCTAAACCTTAATATCTTTATACTTTAAACTCTAATATCTCACTACCTTCCTCTAGCCCCTTCTGCCAGCTCTCGCCCCGACTTCCCTTCCAAGGCCCTGGTTTGTTTAAAATCCCCAGGGACTCTTTGTTTTCCTTCCTTATAAGCATATTTCTTGCAAACACTAATCTCAAGAGGCTAATTTGGTGCCATCTGGAAACAGCACTTCCGTCCTCCCCAGCACACCGCTTCGGAGATGTGTTTGCAAGGAGCCCCAGGCAGGAAGCTCGGCAGCCCAGTTCCAGGGGAACATATGGTAGAGGGAAGCCACCCACGGGGCTCTGGGAGAAGGGCTGAAAGACAACTTCCTTTCTTCACTGATCTAGTTGTGAACAAAAGGTTCATGAACAACTTGGGCGGTGGGCTTGACCAAAACCGGTGTCGGGCGGTCCCCCCCAGCGTGAGACCCAGCCCGTCCGGACTGGGCAGCTCAGACTGGCTGTACCATCAACAAGAAGTCACCTCCCTTCCTTATCCAACATGCGATCTGCCTTCATTGCCCTGGCCCCGCCCCGGCACTGCAACAGGGCCATCGCATCCAGACTCTCTAGAGAGAGTACACACACACAACAAACTGCTGCTTTCTAAAAACATCTAAAATCTGAAAAATAAATAAATAGCTTCAGATCACACTCACAATACTCCCAACAACATCAAAATCAACCAAGGTTATTCATGTAATGTAATGTCGATTCCACTCTACTTGCAATTCTCATAAAAATATACCATATTTGAAAACCAATTTGCAGGTTAGAATTCCCAAGTTAACAAGTTTCTGAGTAAGCCCAATTCATTTGCTGGATAAAACACAGCTAACCCTAAACGGAAAGGCATTCTTACCAGCCAGTCATTCTTCAAGTCAACAAGCATTGATTGATGGTCTGCCCAGCAGGTGTCGTTTCAGGTGCAAGAGATTCAACCTTGAACAAAAAAAAAGACAAACTCCTTGCCTCCATGAAGAAATTCTTGCAAACATAAAACAGCATTCGGTGTGGGGTGTAATTGCTGAATGGTGTGGGTGAGGTCTATTTTGATTCAGAGTGCCTGAGCCTACAGAAGTCTGGACACACCAGCCCTGAACATTGCCTCAGCCATCTTGTACACCGTTAACTCATAACTAAGGAGATATGGTGAAGTATGAAGACGCAAACCTGCACGTTTTGTCCGACAGATGGCCGTTGGAGGGTCACAGGAAGAACGAGACATGGGCACACCTCAGAGCGGAGGAGAGACCTCATCAGGAGGCAGGGCTGAACTTGAACAAATTCCACGCCTTTTCTACTCACCTCCCATGGTAGTATCTTCACTGAAGATACTTGTTCAGAGTTGGGGAATAGCTCACGTTATTGCCCTGGTGGTAGAACACAGCAGAATCCTAATCCTATAAGAAGGGAGTGAGATTTGGGGCACCTGGGTGGCTCAGTCGGTTAAGCGTCCGACTTCGGCTCAGGTCATGATCTTGAGGTTCGTGAGTTCAAGCCCTGCGTCAGGCTCTGTGCTGATGGCTCAGAGCCTGGAGCCTGTTTCAGATTCTGTGTCTCCCTCTCTCTCTGACCCTCCCCCGTTCATGCTCTGTCTCTCTCTGTCTCAAAAATAAATAAGCGTTAAAAAAAAAAAAAAAAGAAGGGAGTGGATTTTTTCCAAAATAAGGATATAATTTGTATTGCTTAGGGTAGAGCGGAGTGGCCCTATTTCTGAGGAAACAGAGCAGATTTCAAGACAGGAGGCACCCCCTCAAAACAATACTTCTTTATCTTTTCTCTTGGACCCCAGGAATAGTTGTATTTAGCATCCAGGATAACTTTTAGCTCTCACCGCCATTCGATTTCCGTAACTCCATGCTCACAAATGCACAGACTTGCGCAGGCGACATGACAGGGCTTGATGAAGGGCAGTAAAGGGAAATGTGTCCTCCCTCATCACCACCGAGCAGAGTCGATCTCTACTCTGAGTTCTGGTGATGTCTTTACGTCTGAGAACAGGGTAGGCTTTTCCAAACGTTCAGTTCTATCTCAGGTCTTTCAGGAATGCCTTCAGGTTTTCCTGACACAGGTATGAGACACTTCTCGTTAAAATACACCTAAGTATTTCATATGTCTAATTATTGTAGATGAAGTTTTTAATTTCTATCTTCTAATTAGTGTCCTACTCCTATTCTATTCTATTCTATTCTATTCTATTCTATTCTATAATTTCTGTGTATCTGTTTCCATGGATAAAGACTGTTAAATTGTTGGCTAATACCCCCAAACACTATGTGAAATAATAGTGACTTTAGTGTTCCTGGTTTTAGCAGCAATGCCAGTGTTTTTCTCATCAAATAAACACGCCAGTTTGGGGGCTGAGATATTGAAGTACTCATATACTTTTTATGTTTAAGGAGTCTGACTTCTATTTATTTCAGGGTTTTTTTTTTTAAGTTTGTTTATTTTGAGAGACAGCACGAGTAGGGGAGGGGCAGAGAGAGAGGGAGAGAGGGAATTCGAAGCAGGCCCCAGGCTGCCAGCACAGGGCCTGATGTGGGGCCCAAACTCACGAAGCCGCAAAATCACGACCTGCAGAAACTAAGAGTCGACACTCAACCGACTGAGCCCCCCGGGCACCCCTATTTCAGGGTTTTTAATTATAATTTTTGTGTGTGAATTTTGTCGAACTCCTTTTTCAACATCTATGGAAAAGGTCATTTGATTTTTTTCTCCCCTCAGTTCTAATAATATGTAGAATTAAATTAATGGATTTAAAGATATTTAACCATCCTTTCAATCCTGAAATAAGCCCTACCTGGTCATAATGTATTCTTGGAACTATTCCATGGGGTCATATATTTTTCTGGGAAGAAACATAAAGAAGGGTTTTACTATGTGAACTTAACCATAACACTAAAATAAGTAAAAAGAAAAAAAAAGAATTAAATGATAATATGCAATATTTTTCTCCTTTTATATAGTAGGCATTTATAATTTTCCTGAAGATTACCTCTAGTGGCTCTTCAGCAGATAATTTCAGCCAGCCTCTTGAGCAACCTAGGATATGAATTATTGGGTCTTGTAGACTTGATCGTAATAAATCTGAGCAATTTTAAACACTATCCTTTCCTGATCCTGATTCAGTCTATGGAAGGAATACAGTTGTTTGTGGTACTACTTCGGTTACTGATATCCAAGAGGTTCTTTGGAATACTTCTGTATTTTCAGCTCCCCAACTATTTTTTTTTCCTTTTTAGTTAAAAAAAAAGTCTTTCCTTTTAATCTTTTCATGAGTCTAAAGCATAACCTTATGTATTTCTATTTTATTTTATATCTCTTGGAAAATGCATTTTAGTTTTCAATTTTGTTGTTATTTATGTTGGGTCTTTGGCTAGTTTCTTTCTTTCCCCTTCTCTCCTTCCTTTCTTATAAGCTATTACAGGAGATTATGTTATTTTTTTCCAAATATTTATTTCCCCCTCTGCTGTATTGCCTACTGCTATAAGACTAGTGTGCCTCCCATGAGAAGGGTGTCCATCTCACCCAACTTCGGTTGGACTTGGCCATGTGATGCTCTTGGATCAATGGCATGTAAGCAGAAGTGACATATTCCATGTTCGAACAGAAATTTTAAGAGTTGTTGCAAGTGTCATAACGTATACAGCTACCAAAGTGATACTGCCTCCATGGGAAAGCTTTTTATTTTTCCTAGTGATGCTGCTTTAATGCAAAGCATTTTTGAAACTTCTCTTTTGGAATTACCTCCAGAGTCCCTTTTGAAAATCTTTAAGAGAGGCAGAGCTTCATCTTTCTGACGGCACATTTACTCTTTGAGAACAACCTAAAGCCTATCACAGCCAAGGACGTTGCAATGGGGAAGAGCATGAGTTTCGATCAAGGCACACCTGTATTCGAATCACAGCTCTGCCCTTTTGTTTCTGTGGCAGTTGACTCAGGGAGATCCTCTGTGAATGGGAACAATAATAGTGCTGAATATTTTTGGTAACTGGCATCCATTCCTAGTCCCTTCTGCTCCCTTTACTAGATCACAGGAAAGAACGATATTTCCCAAGATATCTGATATTTCTCTGGTTGTGGGCACACAGATGTGTGTCAGGCTCTGTGAGCCTCTGAAGGGGCCCCCAGGCCCCCCTCTGCCCTTAACCCACCTTTGTGCTGATGGTTGACCATGACATTAGTGGAAATCTCTTGTAGTATCTTAATATGGACTATAGCAGCCATTGCCTGATTCTCTGAACAGTAGTGGTGAACCTGAGAGCTGGTGGTGACCTTCCTTAACTTTTCTTCCGCTAGCCCTTCTAAACCCCAAACTGCTTAGAAACCTTCGCAGGGTTCTGTTCTTCTGATTGAACAACTGATCTGTCATGGGATTGCTGAATATATTAAATGAAATGATGTATTTAATATGCTTAAGATGTTGCCCCCAAATATTCCATAGGTATTACCATTGTTAAGAAGGTGACTGAAGGGGGGCACCTGGGTGGCTCAGCTGGTTAAGCGTCCAACTCTTGACTTCGGCTCAGGTCATGATCTCGCGGTTCATGGGATTGAGCCCTGCATCAGGCTCCACACTGTCAGCGTGGAGCCCATTCGGGACTCTCTCTCTCTCCCTCTCTCTCTGCCCCTCCCTTTGCTCTTGTGTGCTTTCTCTCTTTCAAATTAAGCATTTAAAAAAAACATTAAAAAGAAAGAAGATGACCGAGGGGCGCCTGGCTGGCTCAGTGGGAAGAGCATGTGACTCTTGACCTCAGTCAGGGCTGTGAGTGCGAGCCCCATGTTGGGTGCAGAGATTACTTAAATAAATACAAAAAAACTTTAAAAAATAATCCAAATTTTAAAAAAGAAGCAGCTGATTAAATCTTTCCCTGTCACTGTCCACATTATTCTAGAAATGCCCTTTGCTCCAGACTCCTCTGTGATGTTCACACGCCAGCTCACAATCTCTTCTGTGTAACCGTATGGTCAATACGATTCTGTGTTGTCATCGACTATCCCACCTGCATTGATCTGCCCTGTCAAACGAACTGTAGGTGCCTGTCTTACTTCGTTCAGAAATTGTAGACTGGACAGCTTAACCGATAAATATTTGTTTCTCACAGTGCTGGAGGCTAAAAAAAAAAAAATAGAGAAAAGACAAGAAAAAGAAGGCGGTGATCAAAATGGGAAAAACACCGTAAGTCGAAAAAAAAGTGGCTATCTGGGTGAAATTGGTATTCACGCATGGTGTAGAAATGGGATCCGAAGACAATTGCCAAAGCGGAATTAAGCTCACTAAAGTAAGACTGTCATCTCCTAGAAATCCTTCTTTTAAAGAATAATAGCCACTTGTATGGATGAGTTTTTCAATATTGGTTGTTACATAAGCCATTAATTTTTAATCATGCTTTGAAGTATTATGCTCAGAGGTCCCTTCTATGCTGGGGAATATACAGGCTGTGAACTAAGGGAAGAAAAGTGTTTCCTGCCACCACCATTGTTACCACTTTTCTTTTTAAAAAAAATTTTTTTAACGTTTATTTATTTCTGAGACAGAGAGAGAGACAGAGCATGAGCAGGGGAGGGGCAGAGAGAGAGGGGGACACAGAAACTGAAACAGGCTCCAGGCTCTGAGCCGTCTGCACAGAGCCCGACGCGGGGCTTGAACTCACGGACCACAAGATCATGACCTGAGCCGAAGTCAGACGCTTAACCGACTGAGCCACCCAGGTGCCCCAGTTACCACTTTTCTTCCTCCTCCTCCGCAAAGCCCGGGCACCGGGATGGACTGAACCGACCAGCATCTTCTTATATTTTCTGTGATTATTGCCTTTAGACTCAACACCACCAGACAAAACTCCAACCATCATTCGCACCTTGGGAAGGGGTTTACCTTATTCATATTTGATGTGGGTACTCAGCTTCCCTAGACAGCAAAGAAAGGGTTTTGGGAACAGAGTCGGCGTCATTAAGGGCAGATTAGGCTATCATATATGTATCTATAAATGTGGAGGAAGGCGGACCCAAAATAGAAGCTTTGAGAAAGCTGTGATCTTTTTGAAGATGGGCTCTGCTGTGAAGTACCCATTCAACTATTTATCAACAGTGGGGCGCTCATCGGCTCCTACTGTCTCCAGGATCGCCTGACATAATTTGGTCATGCAAATGACAAGCTGTGGATGTATTAGCTCTGCGTCTACCTACCGTGTCATTAACAGTTAGAAGAGAACAGGATTTGCCTGTGCGTTGGCTTAAGGCTACATTATTTTAATCATAAGACAACATGAAAAGGGAAGAAGGGTGTTTTCCTTTTCTGTTAACATTACTCTTTTTGGATATCTGGATAGAGGGAATCCAATATATTTCTTTATATGGAGTGACCCATAAGGTCAAGTTTCCTCATCTGCAGAAGACGGATGATAGTAACCACCTTGCAGGGCTACCAGGATTAAGATGATTTATATGAATTGTGTGAAAGCTCCCCGACCTTAAGTTCCCTACCATCTACTACAAGGTATCTGCTGTTCATCACATCAAAACTCCTCCCCAAGGGTGGGTGATTATTGCAGACTCCCATGACTTCTCCTTTTCTCCTCTTGGATTTCTCTTTCCTTTAAATATTTCTCTATTGCTACTTAGTTTTACCCATTTCCATAGCTTTAAATACCATCCATGTGACATGACTCTCCAGTCCAATTCAAACTGATACTCTCTGCCTGGAATCTCCGTTGGCATGTCTAATAAAAATAATTTCAACTCAACGTGGACAAATTACTGGCAGCCTCTCCCCTTCCCAACACACACACACACACACACACACACACACACACACACACCATTATCCTCTCTTTGCCAAAGCTTTCACTATATGAACAAATGACATTACCACTTGCTCAGGTCCAAAACCTGGGGCTCATATTTGATTGCTTTCCTTCTCTTGCACTCTTGACAAGTGAGCCTAAGTTAGATAAGTGAATACCAGCATTCAAGGTTAAGAGCACAGCCATGAGAAAAGCTATGCAAAAATAGATGGAAAGCTGAGAAACGGTGAATAACCTAGAGCAGTTGGAAGGAAGTATTTCAAGATGAATCTGGAAGGATGGTTTGGTCACAGACAATGATGATCTTTGAATAAAAACTTTATTGTTGACCCACAGCTAATACCATCCTCAATGTGGAAAAACTGAGAGCCTTTTTTCCCTATGGTCAGGAACAAGACAATGATGTCCCCTCTCACTATGGTTATTTAATATAGTACTTAAGTCTTAGCTTCAGCAGTCAGACAACAAAAAGAAATAAAAAGCGTCCAAATCAGTAAGGTAGAAGTCAGACTTTCACTATTTGCAGACCAAAGACACTTTATGTAGAAAACCTGCAAGACGCCACCAAAAAATTGCTAGAACCAATACATGAACTCAGCAGTTTCAGGATATAAAATCAATGTACAGAAATCAGTTGCATTTCTATACACCAGTGGCGAAGCAGCAGAAAAACAAATCATGGAATAAATCCCATTTGCAATTGCACCAAAACCAATTAGGCACTTAGGCATAAACCTAACCAAAGAGGTAAAGATCTGAATTCTCAAAACTATAGGACATTTATAAAAGAAATGGAAGACGGCACAAAGAAATGGAAAAGAATTCCACGCTCATGGATCAGAAGGACGACATTGTTAAAACGTCTATACTATCCAAAGAAATGTACACACTTAAGACAATCCCCATCAAAATACCACCAGCATTTTTCACAGAGCTAGAACAAACAATCCTAAAATTTGTATGGAACCATGAGAGATACCAAATAGCCAAAGAAATCCTGAAAAAGAAAAACAAAACTGGAGGCATCACGATTCTGGATTTCAAGCTATATTATAAAGCCGTAGTCATCAAGACAGTATGGTACTCGCACAAAAATGGACACACGGGTCAATGGAATAGAATAGAAAACCCAGAAATGCACCCACAACTATATTGTAACTGATCTTTGACAAAGGAGGAAAAAATATCCAATGGAAAAAAGACAGTCTCTTTAACAAACAATGTTGGGAAAACTGGATAGCAACATGTAGAAAAATGAAACTGGACCACTTTCTTACAGCATATAAATAAATAAATTCAAAATTAAAAAAATTCAAAATGGATGGAAAACCCAAATGTGAGGCAAGAAACCATCAAAATCCTAGAGGAGAACGCAGGCAGCAACCTCTTTGACCTCAGCCCTAGCAACTTCTTACTATACACATCACCAGAGGCAAGGGAAACAAGGCAAAAATGAACTGTTGGGACCTCATCAAAATTAAAATCTTCTGTACAGCGAAGGAAACAATCAGCAAAACGGAAAGGCAGTCTACAGACTGGGAGAAGATATTTGCAAACAACAGATCTGATAAAGGGTTAGTATCCAAAATCTGTAAAAACTTAGCCATCGCAACACCCCAAAACCAAATAATCCGGTTAAGAAATGGGCAGGAGACAAGACTTTCAGATGGCCAACAGACACATGAAAAGATTCCCAACATCACTCCTCATCAGAGAATACAAATCAAAACTGTGATGAGATACCACCTCACACCTGTCAGAATGACTAACATTAACAACACAAGAAATAAGAGGTGTTGGCGAGGATGCCGAGAAAGGGGAACCCTCTTGCACTGTTGGTGGAAATGCAAACTGGTGCAGCCACTCTGGAGAACAGTATGGAGGTTCCTCAAAAAGCTAAAAATAGAATTACCCTAGAACCCAGCAATTGCCCTACTAGGTATTTACCCAAAGGAAACAAAAATACAGATTTGAAGGGGTACATGCACCCCGATGTTTATAACAGCACTATCAACAGCAGCCAAGCTATTTAGAGAGCCCAAATGTCCATTCACTGACGAATGGATAAAGATGTGGTATGTGTAAACATATATAATGGAATATTACTCAGCCATCAAAAAGAATGACATTGTGCCATTTGCAACAATGTGGATGGGGCTAGACTGTATTATGCTAAGCAAAATAAGTCAGGAAGAGAAAGAGAGATACCATATGATTTCACTCATATGTGGAATTTAAGACACAAAACAGATGAACATGTGAAGTGGGGAAAGAGAGGGAAGCAAATCATGAGCGACTTAAAGATAGAGAATAAAGTGAGGGTTGATGGAGAGAGGTGGATGGCAGACGGGTTAGATGGGTGATTGGTATTAAGGAAGGCATCTGTTATGATGAGCACTGGATGTTGTAAGTAATTTGTGTAAGTAATTGGTGAGTCACTGAATTCTACTTCTGAAACCAACATTGCACTGAACGTTAACTAGTTAGAATTTAAATAAAAATTTGGAAGAAAAAAAAAAAACCTTCGGGCAACCGCAAATCATCGAGGGATTTTGAGCCTGTCCTGCGTTGGTATAGGAAAATAGCTTTGACCGTGGATTTAAATTGTGAGAAATTGAAGAAAGAAAAAACAGAAACCTGTAGCAATAGTTCAAGTGTGGCCAGAATCTGAACTAGACAGAGAATGAAAGAGATATGAAAACTCTCAATGCTAAAAGCAGAAAGACTTTTCTGATGGGACATGGAATGAGGAAGAAGTAGGAACATAAAGCAATTGTGAACCTTCCAGTCAGTGTCTCTTAGAAGATGAAAGTGTCGGGGCGCCTGGGTGGCTCAGTCAGTTGAGCGTCCAGCTTCGGCTCAGGTCATGATCTCGCAGTCTGTGAGTTCGAGCTCTGCGTCGGGCTCTGTGCTGACAGCTCAGAGTTTGGAGCCCGCTTCGGATTCTGGGTCTCCCTCTCTCTGACCCTCTCCTGTTCATGCTCTGTCTCTCTCTGTCTCAAAAATAAATAAATGTTAAAAAAAAATTAAAAGAAGATCCAAGTGCCAGATTCCAGGGTAAAGAACAGCTGAATGGTAGGTAGATTTTTAGAAGGAAAAAAAAATGAAGTTGGTTTTTTAGTTTGAGATGCCTAAAATGTAGTGATAGAAATGTCCAGCAGAATTCAAAGCTCAGAAAAGAGGGCAAAACCAGAGAATGATTTGAGCCTACTGTCCCATAAACAACTTTGAATTTGGGGCCTCACCTAGTACCTAAGGTGCTAGGTGCACGATAAATATTGTAATCGAATCTTATGCCTTTGGGAACAATCACTATAAAGATGATGTTGAAATTGTTGCAGCAGATGAACATGCCCAGGAGGAAAAGAGATTGGAGGACAGGGCCTTGAGGTATCCCTCTTCTAAGCCCAAGAGAGAGAACAATCATGCAAGAAGACTGATGTTAGGATGAGACCACAGGGGAATGTAGTGTCATGGAACCCCAGAAAGAAGGGAGGGTTCAACGAGAAAGAGATTTGCTTCAACACTGGACACTGTTGCCAAAATGTAGAGTAGAACAAACCCAGAGAGAATGCCGTTGGATTTGGCAGATCATGTTCAAGATCTTCAATGGAGTGATGGGACCAGGAGCCACAGCGCAGGGGCTAAGAAGTGAGTGTATGACATGAGATCACAGTGATACAGAGATATCTTGTAGTGCTGAGTCCTGGAAAATATCTTAGATATCTCCCCAGTGCAACTTTATAGTTCTCTGGTAGTTACATGGGCATTAATAAATCTTTCAGTCCTTCTGTCCATGCATATAATCATTTGTTATGAGCATGTGAAATATGCCAGTTGTGACAGTTCTATTCAGCTTTCCATCATGGTTCCAAACCAAAGCATAAATTTTACCCCAACAACACTGTGTGGCTGTCCCAGGGGAATCATGTATCTGCCCCAAGAAACGTCTGGGGCAGGATGGAATAAAAGCTTCCACCCTGTGTGCCTTTATAAACGTTGCTCCTAATTTAGAAAGCCTTTCGGTAGCTCAAGAAAATTCTTTACGTCCTCTAGGGGAGAGAGGGATCTCTTTATGATTGAGGAAAAAAACATCACGGTAAAGTGAGTCGTCGTCTCTTGATAACAAAGCGAAAAATAAGAACTAAGCAGGTTGCGAGAGATTCTAGTAATCTTCTTAGAGGCTATGATTTCAGATTTGCCAGAACCATCATAAATGAAAAGATGATTTAACAAGAAAGAGGTTTAACCACAGGGAAAGGGAGAGTGGGGATGGGGGTGGGGCGGGGAGAGCCGGGAAAGGTTTCTTTGTTGGCTCCTATCCTGCCCAGCTGAGACATCTGCAATTCTCTATGAGGAGACCCCAATTTCACCCTAGGGACACCTGCTTTAGGTCAATCCTCCCACCGGCCTGTCCCTGTCTGCCTTTGGACTTCTTCCCTGGACTCCTGGCATAGCCTAGACCCTGAGCAGGGGGGACCAGCCAGGCCTGATGCCTCCACACTTTCTCTGCCTGCCCCCCGACCCGCTCACTGCTTGCCAGGGGGGCACAAACATAAAAGTGCACCGGAACACCAAACCAACGATTTCACTGCGATTTTGTGCGGACTGGCAGGAAACTCCTCCTCACAGCTGAGACAGGCCCGCGGTGCACCTGTCTCATTATGTGAGAGGACGCAGAATCCTCCTAGCAGAACACAACCAGATGCCCTTAGTTCAAACCTCTCAGAGTTAAGCAGCTCCCAGGTAATTGCCTGCTTCTGGGGCCAGGATGAGGCGCCCTTGTACAGTTGTCCTTAAAACTTAAAACCCGCGCTTAACGAGGCACCACTTGGCACATGCCCTCTGCGTTTCTGAATTTGTCTGGAAAGTAATCCTTCAGCGATCGTTTTCTGTGCATCGTGTGGTCCCCGCCACCGCACAGCGGTCTGCTTCATTTTCCTTTTTCCTCCGAGGCTGCGACCTGTCATTTGCCTTCCGCTGGCCCCGTGCACACTTTCTGTCTCTTCCCGGATTCTGCAAGAGCGCCTTGTTTCACTGTCCCCTTGGCATCTTCCACATCTTCCTCACGCGACAAGTGCTTTTACCCACAGGGTCGTGCATCATCAATTTCCCTCCGGTTCTCTGGTTCCTCTATAAAGCGGTTCTTACTCATGCTACTTGTAAAGGAGGGAACTCTCTGGGCCGACACAGAGCATCAGAAGCTACCATCCGGGTGAAGAGAGGCGTGGGGTTTTTATTGACTGAAGCCTCCCAGGAAAGCCAAGCGACGACGTCTCCGTTCCCAGCGTCCCCAGCTGTGTGGTTGTCACAGATGTTACGGTCCTGCTGAGAGCTGGTGCCCCCACCGAAGGCGAAGGCGGAGATGAATGCCGGCTTCAATGTTGGTAAATGAAGAGGGTGCTTTAGAATCACGGGGAGTTCACCCGGGAGCTCTCAAGTAATCAGAAACTGCCACTTTTCCTTTCTCCCCTAAAGAGGAAATGCAAATAAATGAGGTGAGGAAAAGAGATTAAAACAACAAAAGCACCCAGTGAGAAGGACTGGTAAAAGTGAGGACAAAGGGCCATCAAAGTTGGGTACAGGTAAAAAGACACTGTGAATCAAGCCTGCATGGCTCAGTCGGTTAAGTGTCTGACGTTTGATTTCATGATCAAGTCATGATCTCGTGGTTTGTGGGATCGAGCCCCGCACCAGGCTCTGTGCTCACAGCACAGAGCCTGCTTGGGTGGGATGCTCTCTCCCCCCACCCCCTCTCTCTCTGCACCTCCCCTGCTCATGTTTTCTCTCTCAAAATAAACAAGTAAACTTAAAAAAAAAAAAGAATGCATCTTTGGGAAGGAGATCAGATTCTGTGGTAACCTACAGGGGTCTAGAATCTTCATTCTCATGTCACTCAGGGGCTGAGGACATGAGATGGGTGGGGGCCAGGCTGGGGAGGGAGAGCTCTGGCTAAGGTCATCCAAAGCCAAGCTCAGGTTGACGTGCAATTCTGCATATTGCAAGACGATGCCTTAGAAAAAGACCCTTGCTAGGCTGAGTAGAGGAAGTCAAAGTAATCCAGAGCACTTTCTAGTTCAAACTTTCATATTCTTCTTAATGAGAGCACCACGGGGTCTGGTGGGGGAGGGTGGCCAGAGCCACAAATTGGAGACCCTGATTTTTTTCAGTTTATTTATTTATTTTGAGAGAGAGAGAGAGAGAGAGAGAGAGAGAGAACAAGCACTCGGTTTGGGAGAGGGGCAGAGAGGGAGAGAGAGAATCCCAAACAGACTCTGTGCTGACCGCATGAAGCCCGCCGGGAGGCTGCAATGCTCGAACCCATGAACCCTGAGATCATGACTTGATCTGAAATCAAGAGTCTGGTGGCCAAATGATAGGGTTTTGGAGTGATGTTAGGAGTCTGAAGCCCACGACCAAGGAAGAATTCTTGAGATATCTTGGGGGCAAAAAGGTGACTTTATTAAAGTATGGGGACAGGACCCATGGGTAGGAAGAGCTGTCCCTGGACTGGGATTGTGGGGACTGACTTGTTATATATACTTGGGAGTCGGGGGTGGGGTGGGGGGGAGGTAAAGTCAAGGAGAAGTTTCCAAAGGATTTTCATACGCTAAAGAAGACTCCCAGGATACTGGAGATCTAGCTATTGTCAGGCTAAGGTTGCTTTTCCCTCTAGCAAAGCATTAAGACAGTAGCGAGTTCCTGGAGAAATGCTATACTGCACCTGCCTCAACTATTTGTCAATAGTTTATTTGCAGGTTATAAAAACATTTCATTTTACCTGCATTTCCTTCTGCCTCTGTTTCCCACCTGGAGGCTTAACCTACTGAGCCCCCCAGGCGCTCTGGAAACCTTTTTTATACTAACAACTCCCCCCCCCCCCATACCCCACACCAAGTACATCCCAGAATGTACTTCAGGACGGGCACAGTGGTCTGGCCTGGGTTGTGCTCCCTCTTTGGCTGATTCTGTTCACTCCCCATTGGAGAAAATGCTCCTCACTTTTTTTTTTCAACGTTTTTTATTTTTTTTTTTTATTTTTGGGACAGAGAGAGACAGAGCATGAACGGGGGAGGGGCAGAGAGAGAGGGAGACACAGAATCGGAAACAGGCTCCAGGCTCTGAGCCATCAGCCCAGAGCCTGATGCGGGGCTCGAACTCACGGACCGCGAGATCGTGACCTGGCTGAAGTCGGACGCTTAACCGACTGCGCCACCCAGGCGCCCCTAATGCGCCTCACTTTTAAATGCCTGTATATGTGGCTTTGCTTTGGAAAAATCTTTGGGTAGACCAGCTGGAGCGGCTTCGGAAAATCTCAGTGCCATATAGCTGCAGACAGAGTCCACACTGCTCATTTTAAATGGCACGGATTGCCCAACAGTGACTTGCCTGATGCGGTTACCGTGGACACATTCTTGCTGGCAGGGAACGCCACAAAATCCATTACGCCGATCAATGCCGGGCTGCACGTAGCGTTGCCTGTTACTTTCGGTTCACTCCCCAGCGCAAACTTCATTTCAACTGTGGCACACTTTCTTACCTTTTCTTGTCCCCTCACTCCTGGGAATTGTTCCTACGGGCATAATTCAAGGGCAAGAAAAAGCTACCCGCATGAAGATGTCATTGCAGCTGTCTCTAGAATGGCAAAATACTAGAAAGATTAAATACCCCGTTACGTAGGAATATCTAAGTTATGGTAGATCGATTTGAGAGACTATTATATAGCAATAAATACAATGATGATAACGATTATGTAGCAAAATGGGAAATGCCATATTAAACATAAGAAGTGGAATAAAAATATGCTGGCTATAGGTTTTTTTTTTTTTTTGTATATACATAGAGACTGAAAAAATAAAGATAGTGGGCTACGCATGAATTTTTTTAAATAATGTCTTTTAAATGTTGTTTTTACAGGGCCGCCTGGGTGGCTCAGTCCGGTAAGTAGCTGCTTTGGATTCTGTGTCTCCCTCTCTCTCTGCCTCTCCCCTGCTTGCACTGTGTCTCTTTCTCAAAATAATAAACACTGAAAAAAACTTAATGTTGTTTTCACCAATAAAAATCATACAGGAAATAGAAAATAATAAATACTTGTTTGCTCAATATTAGCTGAACTATTATTGTGTCTCTGTGCATGTGTCTGCATGTGTGTATGTGTGTGTGTGTATCTGCACAGATGTGTATACGTGTACATGTGTGTCTGCATGTGTGTATACAGTCTAATCATTTATTTAGTAGATTTAAAACCAGGGTCCTAGGAATCAACACTCAACCCATTTTCATTACTTGCTGGATGATTTTCACTAACCTTTTTAACACCTTTAGTTGTAAATTCATCTGTTTATAGGAAGAACAATTTTTATAGGAGGAGTTCAGTAAGTGTTTCATGGGCACTGGGAAGAGGTCAAACTCCCGTGACAGACATGAGCTTTGTTTCTAGTAGATGCTTTTCAAACTCTTGAGAAAGGGTGCTATAGTGTCAAGAACTTCTTTCGTGTTCCTGGAATAGGAAGGGAAGAAAAGGTAGTCTCCGAACTGTCCTTCATTCCGGTGTCTGTCAGAACTTCCTTTCTAGGGTAGGAAAGTGCGTGTGATAGGTATACTCAAAAGCATACCTGTTGAAACAAAACACTAATGGAATGAGTAGGTCTCCCTAAGGGACAAGAGGGGACAGATGTGACTGTGTTTTCCCACTCCCCACTCTGCCTGCACAACCAGCCTACAAGGCTCTTTGGTCTACTATTCCGAGGAAGAGGGTTTACCGAATTCCCTCACCTAAGATGAGAACTGAGGTCCCAAACGGGACCGAAGTTTTGGTACTAAACTACTGAACGTCGATAGGTGCTCAAGAAAGTGCCAAAACACATCCATCTCTTTCAGGTGATAATATCACAGTGGCACCTGGGTGGCTCAGTCGGTTAAGCAGCGGACTTTGGCTCAGGTCATGATCTCACTGCTCGTGGGTTTGAGCCCCGCGCCCGGCTCTGTTCTGACAGCTGGGAGCCTGGAGCCTGCTTCGGATTCTGTGTGTGTCTCTCTCTCTGCCGCTCCCCCACTTGCTCGCACGAGGTGCATGTGCACTCTCTCTCTCTCTGTCTCTCAAAAACAAACATTAAAAAAAATTTTTAAGGATGATAATAATTACAATGATCACGGCAATTACTTTCCTTCAAGTCATTCAATCATAATATGTCATAGTTGTCTTTTTGTCACCAATATGTGGCACACTGTCTCTCCAGCACCATGCTGGGCACACGGTGGGTGCTGAATAGGGAGTGAGTCTTGCATCACCTGGGCCTATGTGCCCTGCTCTACCTTAAGGCCTGTTCCTATATCTCCATGATTTATGTTTTTTTCTGCAAGAAATTATTTTATTTTTTCTTTTTTTAAAGGTTTATTTATTAATTTATGAGAGAGAGAGAGAGAGAGAGAGCACAAGCCCAGGAGGGGCAGAGAGAGAGAGGGAGACACAGAATCCAAAGCAGGCTCCAGGCTAGGAGCTGTCAGTGCACAGCCCGACACGGGGCTCGAACCCATGAATTGAGAGATCATGACATGAGCCAAATTCGGACACTCAACCAGCTGACCCACCCAGGCACCCCTATTTTATTTTTCAAATAAGTAAATGTAACCACGTGGCATAACAATTTTGAAAGAATAGCAGTACACGGGAAAGTAAGTCTCCTTGCTACCCCTTTTCCCTAAGTCACCTGGGTCCCTTTCCAGTGATATCTCTGCAGATACGTATATGCACATAGAAAGATTTTAAAAGCAACTTCAAAGCATTCCATAGTGCGGATATACTTAATTTGTTTAAACAGTTTCCTATTGATTACAAATGAGGTTGCTTCCCATGGTTACTCTTGCACCCAGGGGTACTGGTAAAAAAGAAACTGAGGTGTATGAAGACATTTTAGGAGTTTGGGGAAACAGCAATTCAAATCAGGCAGCCGCAGGCTGGACGAGGCAAGGAGCACTCCACTGGCAGAGACTTGTGTAGAGAAAAGGCAGAAACGAAGCATGGAAAATGCTGACTGGCTGTAGCTTGAAGGCTAGTTGGCTGTTTTGACTGGCTGCCCTTGGGTTTCCATTTCGCGACCTTGAGGCATTTTCAGGCCTAGAGTTTGGTCTGTTTATGTCTGCCACATCCGTCTAACGGCCCCTTGCTTAATCAGATTGGCAATCGAATCAATTGTGTGCACCTGTAAGCATGTCTGTAGCACACTGTGCCTAGATGAGAAATTGCTAGAAGGAATGGGACAAAGAATGGATACTGGGGATATCTAGACATCTATGACTCAGCTGAGACCAGATAAAACTTATAAATTAATTTACAGAGATTGGACAATTTCTGATGACTTCATATCCAAAAGCTTGATGAGTGTTTCTATTTATTCAGTTCTCTTGTGAGAGAACTCTTCCTTCATCTTAAAGTTTCCTTCATCTAAGACTTCCTCATTTCTGACTTAATTTTATTCCTAGCTGTTTTCTCTTCCATTCTTGTTGCTATTAAATAACATGGTCTTTTCTTTAGACTTTCTCTTCTGATTGTTGTTTGTATATGCAAAGCCCATTGACTTTGATGTGTTAATTGTGTAAAAAAAAAAAAACACATTTCTGTTAATTCTCTTAGGTTTTCTTTCTTTTTTTTAAGTTTATTTATTTTGAGGAGGGGGGGGGCGGGGTGCTGAGAGAGAGAATCCCAAGCAGGCTCTGTACTGTCAGAGCGAAACCCAGTGTGGAGCTTGAACTCACAAACCGTGAGATCATGACCTGAAGCAGAAACCAAGATTTGGACGCTTAACTGACTGAGCGACCCAGTCGCCCCTCTCTTAGGTTTTCTAGCTTACAATTACAACACCTGTAAAAACTAATGCTGTATCTCCTCCTTCCCAGATTGTAACCCTCAATTGTTTTTCTCTCCTAAATGAATTAGCCAGTATCTCGAGTAAAATATTTCAAGTGGATACCCTTGTCTTGTTCCCAACTATAGTAGTAATATCATTTTCGTTATCCTCAATCAAGAAGCCTGGAATAGAAAATTCCATTGTTTTCTGATTCATTGAAATGGAAAGTAAACACACACACATTTTAAAGCATGGCTTTATTAGAAACGTTTTGTGCAATGTAACTGTACAATCAATCATCCTGTAACAAAAAGATGAAATGGATAAACCTGATACATTTTTCTATCATCCATACTCCAGAAGACCAAAAAAAAAAAAAAAATGTTAAAGGTGCACCACGGTTTGGATATCAGCTTTAATTTCATGTAACAAGAGTAAAATTTATGAAGCAATAAATTATATGACAAAATTCACAGATTAGATAAGGTGAGGATATTAAAAATAAAAGTACTCAATCACTTATACAAGGAGGCATTAACCAAAGGGTACAATGTTGTTTTCTCGAATGCTTTCAGGAAGGGTTTCTTTCTTTTTTCTGAATGATTTCTTTTCAGATTTCCAAGAAAATCTCTCCATTGCCAAGCAGTAAATGGTTGTTCCTGGTATGGTTTTTGTGGTGGATCGGGACTGAATGGTTGATTAGGACAGCAGGGTGGGTAGGTCTGTTGAAGCCTGTCTGAGCTGAGCCGGACTTCTGGGGCTTACCAAGGTGTGGGAAGCTGAGGGTTCCCTAGCAGGATTCCCAAGGTGATCATGCTCATGCCCATGGCTCAAAGCCTCAAAAAGACATTGAAGCATATTAGGAAGCGCATTCTACCCGTCTCTGACCCCTACTGTCACTCCACAGGTCCCCAGCTCTGTGCCTTGGGGAAAGCTCACTGGTCCTCGAAGGCTCTGTTTCGTCATCTACAGACATCTATAGGGCTGATACGAGAATTTAATGAGATAATGATAATAGAGGTCTTAGGACAGTCCCAGTGCACACAGTTGAGCCTTTCCACATTCCTGGAGTGGGGAATCCAGCCTTACTACAGAGGAAGAAAGGTTTCCAATGTTAGATTTGGGGGAACATCATTTCGATCTTGAAATTTCAGGAAGTTGGAAGGAACAGAATTGTTACCAAATGAGATCATGCCCTAACTCAGGCTGGTCAAAGATAAACGGGCGGCCATTTGAATGCCAGCATCTCAGCCTGGTGGGCAGAGTAACCTGTGACTCATTCTCTCATACCACGTCACAGGGAAATCAGACTCCAGGTCACCATTTTCAGTCTGCACTTTGGCTTGTGGTCTTGACTATCTCCGTAAAAGCTTCAATTTGCATTGTGGTTTTGGTGATTTTAAATTCAGGCCCTGACAAAAACTGTCCTATATTATGGTTTGGAACACAAGGTCCCGGGTCCTCGAAGGTCACAGTGGCTGAAGAAGGGACTTGTCCTGAGGAGGCCATGTGGCCAGAGGAAACGTGCTGGCCTTTAGCAGGCTTCTTGGTTGACTCTGACAGCAGCATAAAGTACAGATGGGTGGCAGCACGTGGTTAGAGCATCATTCACCTGCCCTGATACTTACTCAGGCGTCTTGACAAAGGAACAAACACACTGTTCACTTGGGGGTCCTAGAGAACTCTTATCTGGGGCACATTGACAGCTGTTATTTGCTTCCAGAATTTTCAAATACATCATAACGTCACAGAAACACTCATGATGGTATCTGAGTAACACGAAACACTTGGCTTAGTGCCTGTTTAGATGTCTTGTGTCTGGGAGCCTTCCCAAAATGATGCATGTCAAAGTAGACATTTGTTACTGGTGATATGGTCAATCCTGACTCCTCCCAAGTTTGGCTTCACTGGAATTAATTCAAGGATTCAAGGATTCCAAGCGGCATGTCACAAGGACATCACACCTTCCTGACATGATCATAAATAATTCACTAATTTGGTCCATCATTAAAAAAAAACAAGAATTCCTAGAACAAATTAATTATACTTATTATTGAAATGTGTACAGTGGGGGCGCCTGGGTGGCGCAGTCGGTTAAGCATCCGACTTCAGCCAGGTCACGATCTCGCGGTTCGTGAGTTCAAGCCCCGCGTCAGGCTCTGGGCTGATGGCTCGGAGCCTGGAGCCTGTTTCGGATTCTGTGTCTCCTTCTCTCTCTGCCCCTCCCCCGTTCATGCTCTGTCTCTCTCTGTCCCAAAAATAAATAAAAAACGTTGAAAAAAAATAAAAAAAAAAAAAAGAAATGTGTACAGTGTATTTTTTTAAATGCTCAAGATAAAATTGAGGAACCACAATCAGCAAATTCACATGTTGTGCTTTCGCTTTGTTCTCTGGACCCTGGCCAGGTGCTGGCTGAAGCAGGGCATCTCTTTGAGGACACGAGTGCTGCCCAGCACGGGAGGCTTCGCAAAGCACCAGCTGGCTTCCGGAAATGACAGTGCGATTTCAGGAAATGACAAGAACTGTCCAGCCCCCACGGATCCTAACGAAAGGAGGGCCATCACTATTCTTGTAAGTATAAATGAGAACAGAAGCAAAAAAAAAAAAAAAAAAAAAAAAACCCTCAACAAATCAATTAGACTTATCAAACTGTGGCAAGCAGTTCCTAAGCTCAACACTGTGCAAGAGCTTGAGTCTGGCTGCTGTCACAGCCGTGTACATGATGGAAATCAGTATTTGTTTGGACCATGAGTTCCCCCAGAGAACGCGGTGCTGCACAACATAGATTGGCA
Organism: Felis catus; assembly: GCF_018350175.1. NCBI lineage: Eukaryota > Metazoa > Chordata > Mammalia > Carnivora > Felidae > Felis > Felis catus. Next base: position 16,460,561 of record NC_058378.1, read on the forward strand.
GGGTCTTAATAGGACTTTAATAAAATCTATGATCCATTAAAGTGTAGGTTAGACCAAAAAAAAAAAAAAATCAAGCGGGTTTCTTTACTGAGCTCTGTCCCAGTCTGATATGCTAATGTGCACTGTGGCTCTCCAACCGGAAATGATGGCGTGGCGTATTTCCCAAACGGATCTGACCGAGGGAGACCCGTTCATTTGTGGAGCATCTCTTAGAGGCTGCTGTGCTCCCTGCACCTTGGGAAATGCTGGCTAATTGAACGTAGCCTGTTTTACAGCTGCCTCCGCAGGGAGGGGCCTGCAGTGCCCCACATTACTGAGTATTTACTACCTTACAGAGGCCTGTGCTGCCTTCCTGAGTACTGCATTGCCTTCCTGAGTATGCACTGCCTTCCGGAGTATGCACTGCCCCACTGAGCAGGCACTGACTCAGTGCAGAATACTATACCGCACTGAAGGTTTCCACGCCCATGCCCTGCCTGGCACTGAGCCAAACAGGTTTGCGAGGAAAACAGGAGAGGCCCAGATGTTTAAACATGTCACCCGATCTCTTCATGCCCCTGCTCCCCTTCCTGCTGTCATTGCAGGTGAACTTCGGGATGTCCCGGTGAAACACCCTTGCCGCACAAACAGGTGTTGCCACGATAGGAAAACCGAATGACTGTACCTCACTGACAGGCTGTTACTTTAAAGGAATATCTTTTGGAATTCTTCTGAGATTTTAGTGACTCACAGGAGAAGGTGAAAAGCTGTTAATTCCAGATTCTGGGGTTAATTAGACTTCTTATATCATGTGCCTGTAGGAAAGTCTAACAGGTGTGGCGAGAGAGACACTTACGTTTAGTTTCCTTGTAACGGGTTCTTAAATCAGGAGATATTTTAATTGCAGCAGAAAGCAAGACGGCACAGGGAAAGGGACATTTTTCTAGCAGGATTCACCCCTGACTTCTGTCTAATGGGGGCTGAGATGAGAAGACGCTCAAGTCTTGCGCAGAAGACTCGCGGTAGGGACACGGGGCAGGTGCCTCTGGCTGACATTCGGAAGGAAATTCAGCAGATCGGTCCCCTCCTGTATTCCCATATGCGGTCTCCAGGATCTCGGCCCCAGGAGAGCCAACAGGGACCACCTCCCTGCACGGAGCCCTCCAGGCCCTATCTCCACAGTGGATTCAGGCACATGGGTCATGCAGGGGAGGTGAGCGAGGCCTCCCACGCATCTATATTGATGGCGTGGCCACTCCCCCTCCGCCCCCCCATGCTGTCCTGCTTCAGGCCTGCGCTTCCCGGACACCAGCTGTCACACAGGAAGCTGAGGCCTCTCTTTCTCCCACCTCCTTTGCTGGCTGGAGCTGCAGGATCATGGCCTGCAGAGTTTCCTTCACCATCTGGAGCTCCCTCTTGAGAGACTGTGCGAACGTTGTTAAGGAACACACGCGAAGGTGACGGGCGGCCCTCCGCAGCCTCCCAGGGATCTCATAACAGCACGTGTGCCTGCCGGAAGCAGATGGGCACTGCCATCTAATTGCGGTGTCGAGTTCTCCCAAATTGTAGGAATTAAATATTAATACAAATTTTACACTTCGTGCAAGAGCGATTGCAATCTCTATGAGGCCTGAGGTTATTAACTCTCTCAAGGAAGGTTTCAAAACGGAAGAGGGAGACTCAGCTCTTAGACCGAAACAGATGGCCAACTGGGATGCTCCATGATGTTGGGTCAGCCTGACTGACTCCTGCTAAGGCCCAGGCTGGGGCGGGGCAACTGTTCCCAGTGCTCAGACAGCCGAAAAGGGCAGAAGGCTGGAAACGAGAACTTCCTCAAGAAATCTAGGATTTGGGGGCCACCGTGGGTCTGGACTTATGTGGGCCGTAAGTCACCTTGTGCAAATCACTTGGAACCTCAGTTTTATCGTGAAACAATGATTTCTAAGCCCCTGTCGATTCCACTGTGCCGTCGCGTGTCATTTATAACCCCCAGCTACTTGTGAAATAGCCGTTCAGCCCCCTCAAGATTTGACAGAATGCAGGGAAGCTTGCCTTTTCTGGGTGGGCTGGTTGGGTTTTCCATCAACTGTTGGGTTGTTAGTTTCCTGACCTGTAAAGTTGCTTCTCCCATAGAGAAAACCATCGCAGAGAACTTAGCAAATAATAAACAAGGCTGTCATTCTCTTAAGAAATGAGCCCTTTCCTGGGACTACATTTAACAAATGGTGGTTTTTCTCTCCATGGTCAGGTCCCTGTTTCCTCTTGTACCTGGAGTCAGAACAACTCAAAGATGAACGGGATGAGAGATAGATGACATCCTTTTCGATTCATAAGCAAATTAATTTAACTTCATCCAAGAGGAATGAAGGGGGATATGGAAATATGTCAGTTAAACATCACTTCAATACTGTTAAGTCATCACATGAGGTCAGACGACTTAAACATTACCAGACCAGACATGAAGAAAACAGAGAGCTTTGAGAAAAGTAGATTGTAGAGATCTTACCATTCTCAGCCTGTCAAGGCTACAATGTTGTTTTATTTAAGTACAATGTCAGCGCAATGTCAGGAGAAAAAGAGCCCCCCAGGTTATGACTGTAGAAAGCTTTCTCTTTCTTTTTTAAATAAAGAACTCCGGAGGATCCTGGGAGTTATGCAAATGAACTTCTCCTAAGCAAAAATGCTGAACCACCCTGAAAAGCTTTGGCAGCTTTTCTTGCTGAAGCTCCCCTCCAGACTTCATCTTTCGTGTAATTTACATTCATTGACTATGATGGTTCACTCCTTGCACTTGAGCTTGAGGGGAATGAGGGTGGGGATAAGCGGGTGCAAGGAAAGAAAGAATCCAATATTTATATGTATTTTTTTTTTCTTTTTGAAAAGGCTTCATTTTCCTCCATTTCTCTGGACGGCTCTGCTAATCTTCAGTGAAAACATATATGACTTTGTACGAGTAAAAGCATAAGTGGTCCCAGACTAACTACCAAGCTGCAATTTAATCACAAAATTATGTCACATTTATAAAGAGTAAGCACAGAGCTTAAGCAGTGTATGAATCCTGACAGATTCCCGAGATGTAATTACCTTTGATACTCAGCCTGGGACTACACGCCCCTATTGATAATAGGCTAAAAGATGACACAGGTTTTTGAGAGAACCGACCCAAAATGCGATGCTTCTTAAAGAACTTGTACAATTTCTAAGCCCTCGCAGAACACACTGAAAGGTTTCTTAAAAGAGACCGAGGGAGAAGCCACAAAGGAAGAAGGCTAAGTTACAGAATTCAACTAGCACGTCGGCCCTTCACACGACAAGCTGCACTGACACAGAGAAGCCAGAGGATAGAGGTTGGAGCAAATGATCACCAGCAACAGAAAGCTGGCAAATCACTTGATGTTTTCACTGTCTCACTCAGAAACTGCATATGCTCGGGAATCTCTCCTCTACCTTCTAGAAGGGATGCTGCTCGATTCATGAACTATTTAATAAGCAGCTTATTAAATAGTTCATGATCTTCGTGAATGAAATAAATTCACCGTTCGATCTTCAAAAAATAAAATAAAAATAAAACATAAAAATAAAACACATAGTCTCATACCTTCCTCACAAGGCTAGAGTTAAAAGAAATATTCGTTTTTCTTGTGAGCGTATCGTGCCTTTTGTGAGGCACTATTAGACTTAAGGTTTATGCACTAATGTAGCAGATACAGCAAATACCTCAGTCTCTGTCAAAGCGGGACTGGATATCGAGATCCTGGATGCCTCGTTTAGTGAGCCTATGGAGTAATGATCATCAGAATGATTAAAATCATGTTTTTATCACAACAAGTGTTGGCGAGGACGTGGCGAAAAAAGGAACCTTCATGCACTGTTGGTGGGAATGCAAACTGGTGCAGCCACTGTGGAAAACGGTATGGAGGTTCCTCAAAAACATTAAAAATAGAATTATCATGTGATCCAGTAATTCCATTATTAGGTATTTACTAAAGAATACAAAAACACTAATTTGAAAATATGTATGCATCCTTATGTTCATTGCAGTATTATGTACAAGAGCCAAATTATGGAAGCAACCCAAGTGTCTACCGATAGATGAATGGATAAAGAAAAAGTGGTGTGTGTGTGTGTGTGTGTGTGTGTGTGTGTGTGTGTATAATGGTATAATGGAATATGACTCACCCATAACAAAGAATGGAATTCTGACATTTGCAACAACATGGATGGATCTAGAGTATTATGCTAAGTGAAATAAGTCAGTCAGCGAAAGACAAATATCATATGATGTCATTCATATGTGGAATTTAAGAAACAAAACAACCCCCCAAAACAGACTCTTAACTATAGAGAACAAACTGATGGTCACCAGAGGGGAGGTGGGTGGGGGGAGGGGGGAAATAGGTGATGGGGATGAAGGAGTGCACCTGTTGTGATGAGCACCGGGTGAGGTATGGAAGTGTTGAATCACTATGTTGTACTAATATAGCACTGTATGTTAACTATACTGGAACTAAAAAAAAAAAACTAAAAACGAATCATGTTCTTATTTATAAAATACCTCCTTCTAACCAACCTGGCTGTGTGATGCCTTATTAAATATAAGTTCCAAAACATTTTCAATGCGCTAAAATGGAAGAGAATCCAGGATAAAATGTGGAGTGGGGGGTGGGGTGGGGAGCAAGTTACAGAACAATTTATATGGAATTATCCTAATTTTACAAAAAAAAAAAAAACCAAAAAACCAAAAAACTCTAGACAGAAGTGATTTCTACCTAGAAAAGTGCCTTAGAAGGACACAGTGGTAAGCTTCTAGGTATTGGTCCTGGGAGGAATATGTAGCCTTTTCCCCCCCATACTTCTGTAATCTTCAAATGGACACACATCCTTTTATATTTAAATCAATGTGTTTATAAAAGAAATCACTTGAAAGGTTCCGCCATTAAGCAGTTGGGGAAATAAAACAGAAAAAGATCCTTGTTCTTTCCTTAACTCATTCGAATATTCAAGCATCTCCTGAGCTCCTGCTGTGTACTAAGAAAGGTTCTGGATATAAGAAGCAGATGAGTGTACTGCCAGTACGTGGAGCAGAAAGTAAACCCGTATGGGCAGGTATGTAGACTGTGAGATGGGGGCCAGGGAGGGTTGGAGCAGGGCAGTGGCTGATCACTTTGGCCGCTTTCATCCCTAATAGGCTAAAGGGGGCAATGGCAGAAGCATGGAGATGAGAGGAGGTGGTTGCAATAAAAGGCAAGAAAAGGTCACATACTGAACCTGGGTAGTGGCCATGGAGGTGAGAGGTGACCAGATCCTACATATGTTCGGAAGGTAGAGCCAACGGCATACGGTGATGGACCAGATGTGGAAGGCGAAAGAAGGAAAAGGCATTGAAAATGACTCCCAGATTTTTTTTTTATCTAAGCAATGAACTTATAATTTATCAAGGAGGAGACTGAGTACGTGTTGGACTTTTTTGAGGGTGGGGAGGAATTTTTGGAAAATGCTACTTGTCAGTCAAGGGGAGAGGTCGAATAGGAAGTGGACATGAGTCTGAGGTTTGGGGTGAGATCCAGCCTGCGCACATGTACTTGGAGGTTATATTGAAAAGCAGATTTTAAAAAATATTTTCATACTTTCTCATTGCATTCCATTTGATACAGCTAACCAAGATCTTGAGGCTACTAAGTGATTGAATCTAGGGTCAGAGTGTCTGATTGCCAGTCCAATAAACTCAAAGTGGAAGCCCACTGACATATTTGGCCTTCCTTTTTATCCAAGTGCTGAGCAAATAAAGTACACCTCCTATAAAAATTACAGGAATTTTAGGTATATGTGATAGAGGTGCTCACTACATCTAAGTATAAGAGAAAGTCTCAAAGAGCTGAGTGATTCTTGTGACACCTGTGCCATTGAGACCTCTATATAGCTAAATAGAAATTTCCCCTATAACAGATATGTCACTAGATATCTGTGGCATCTAAGAAAAATAGCACATTAATTACAATAATGGCACAAGGATTAATATGCCAACATCTTTAAAAACACCTTGGGAACCCAAAACCATTCTTTACCACTTTGGGATAGACTACACACATATTAAGCAAGGGTCTAAGTTCCTATACCCTTGCTAATAAAATAGGGCAAAATATGTTTGCAATGAGCAAAGAAGTAAGCCAGTAAGTCAACTTTCACAGATGTCATCCAGGAATACAGTGGTAAGACGATATTGCCAGTTGGGGCAGCCATTTGCAAAGACCCTCAAATTCTTTCAAAGAGGCCTTTTGTTTACGTTTAACAACCGTTGAGGGTTTGACTGTCAATTGGGTTTCCAAGCAATCCTTTAGTAGCTTGGTCAAAAGTAGGTCAGTTCATCTGGTCTGGTTCAATTCAAAAAGAGACAACAGTATTCCTTTGAAACAGCCTCTCATTTGCTAAAGTGTTTCTCCGGGATCAGCAGTGATGCCTTCCAGCCACTGTGGCTGACAGTGAGAGGATTTACCTTCAGGAAAAAGGAAGGCAAGGAACACCGTTGCTGAAGAGCTAAGAGGAAAGCCTCACCCATACACGTGTCCTGCCTCAGTGGGGTTGATGCTCTTACAGGAGAAACTCTTCATGGTGCCCACCAAGTGCCCAGTTCGCAGTGCACCAAGCCAGCAGGAGGACAGCCCGGTGTCCACACCGCCTCCTAGGCTTCCTCTCCCCACCCGGCTCCCTTTGGTGGAAGCCCCTGGAAGAAAAAAAAATCCTGGCCACCATATCCGCATCTGCCCAGCGCACGCGATGCTTTCAGGGACAACCTCTTAAGGTCTGTTTTCTTATCCGTAAGATTCCCAAGTAGAGTTAGTTCTGTGATCCTCATGGTGTCTCTTCCAGCCTTTTAGCTCTTCAGGGGAAAACATTTCCAAGAAGGCACAGCAAATCTCCCCAGACTCCTGTTACTTTTGTTTAAGCTACACATTGGAAAGTTGAGCCAGACAAGGGATCGTAGGGGGATGTGATGTTTGTGCACGCGCCTGGCTGTATTAGAGCATTTGCATGCCATCAGGCACCACCAAAACGAATCGATTGGGCACCATGCATTCCAAATAAGCAGAGAGAACAGAATTCCATGATGGTCTCCCGGACATGGATGCAAATAGAACCAAAAGAGAAGCAGCCTGTCCATCTCATCTGTGATTCAGAGGTAGGCAGAACTGCCCTGGGGGCTTTGAAATATGCCAAAAGTGTCCCAATCTGAGATGCACTCTTCCTTTCCCCTCTGGAAGTGTGTTGTAGAAGTTGAAGGAGAAAAAAAAAAACAAGAAGAAATCTGCTTAAAAAAATCCACCTCACTTGGATAATTTTCAGTTAAAGCATTCTGAGCATGGAGGAACCGTTCAAAATGGTTTTCAAAACAGAACTGCTAATTAGGACCCCAAAGGACTGTGAAATTGCACTAGAGACTCAGACTAATGCTCTTGGAAATCTCGACTTGACTGGCAGGGGAGTCACGCCTCCTGTCCTCTCCTCAGGCACCAGGCATGAGTCACCTCCGTGATGCCGGCTCTTCCAATTAATGGTGGAGACTCTTTTCAGACACTTGCCGGTACAGTAGCAGTCACAGGTCTGTGTCACCGTCTGGTCATGCTACGTGTAATTTAGTGAGTCCGTCAGGATGATGAAGACACGGGGTCTATTTTCTTTCCCTTCTGGGAGCTGTCAATCCAATGTCTTCTTCATAAAAGCAGGACACTCCCAGTAGGCTGCCCAAAGCCCCAATATCCAGTCAGGATACCCAGGGGATCTGTCTAGAAACGCATCCCCACTGTCGACGAGTGGCCCAGCCCTCTGTTGACACCTTACTAACAATGCTTTCTCACATGCATGGGCTTATGTGGAAGCCCAGTGCCCTCCACACGCCAAAAGAGCATTCGTAGCATCCAGGGCTGGAATGTTCTGGACGTGGACATTCACTGTGGACTCACGTTGATCACGTTCGCGCCATATCATCTGCGCGCTAGGCTCTGGCAGAGTGCTTAATGGAATCAAACAGAAACATTACACTCACTATGTAATTCTTCCGTGTTGTTGATGGCAAGCTGTTTCTTTCAACTGTACTCAGCTTTGTATCTTTGATCAAGAAAGGAAACACCAACCAGTCAGAGTTTGGCTGGCGGATTCAGCAGCCTCTTTGAACCTGTAGATAAGGTCTAATTTGAAACAAGGGCTTTGGTTTGTGCAGGGAGCCTATGCAGAGCCTTGTAAATATGTCTTTCTATTTTAAGGTGCCATACCCCACTCCAGTCTAAGGGCTGTGTTGTATGAGTTCAAAGATACCTTCTGTGTATTTGCTTTCAGTCAGTGACACAGAACAAAGTTTGGACTTCAGAGGAAAGTTTGGATTGAAATCCATATGGTAGTACAGATTTGCTTTGAGGGGTGGGGAGGGGAGTGTCTTCAGTACCTAAAACAGTGTTTCCCAGCCCTGGGTTGACATGCCCCCCACTACGTCTCCGCTTATCTCCGCAAGGATCGGCAAAATTCTCAAAAACCCTAACGTCAATGAAATACTTTTATTATACCTTAAAAACTTTAGACTATCTCTGTGTCCACAGAACAGGCCTGACCACTTCCTTAGAGGTTGAGCTACCTCCCAAATGGACCAAGGACCATGGAGCTTGCCACTCATTAGAAATGACCCCGGATGAGTCACAGAACTGCTAAGCCTTGGTTTTCTCAACTTTCAAGTAGGAATAATGAACCCTAGGCGTCTACGGCTGTTTTATTAAACTTAAATAACTTTTCATACAGGCCACTGTGTGGTGACCAGTGGAGTCATTCAAGCATCATGATGAAATAATGGAGTATGCCTACCTTGAAAGGTCTTACATATAAACGGGATGTGGCTGAGGCTTTTGACACAAACACTGAAAATGTTGAGGCAAATGGACTTGTAGAATGTCATTTTCTACTGAAAACCTAGCACTTGTCATGTCCAAACAAGTTCAAGATTTTTCCTGAATCTAGCCTCATGAACCTGCTGGGCACGTGTCACACTGTTGCAGACGAGAAAACTGACTCATAACAAGGCTTTATCAATTGTCCACGGTCTTACTGCCTCTGAATCTTGGATTGGCTGGAGGACGACTTATTTATACACAGCTCTTTACCCTCCCAGCCTCCGTCCCTGCCACTTGACCCTATTAGGGAGAAAACCTAATTCCCTACAAACAAACTTGACTATTAATTTTAGAAAATTTAAGTCTCCAGATCAACACAGACCCTGCCTGCTGCCCTCAGAATTGCTACCTGACATCACTGTAAGCCCCACTGGGGAAGCCCCCACCTGCCGGGCTGGGGCCAGGCACCCCTCTATACACATTGGCTCTCTGCAGTGCTTTGCTCCCAGGCACAGAGACTCATTTGTCCACTTGCTGGAGCCCATGTCCCCTTAAAGTACTCAAATTTAGGTGACCCATGAACATGGAATAAGCAAAAAAGCAAAAAATTCTTCTGCTGTTTCTTTGGCCAACTTTCTAACAATGGCTTAAACACCAGTTTTGTAAGAGGCAGTAGGTTATGAAGAACAGAATGTCTGCTTTTAAAAATCTACCTTGAGCAACATGAAAGTAACCACTGATTAAGCTGAAGAAATTTCCTGCTAAGTTTAATAACCTAGGTCTAAGATTTAAGGTTATAATGAAGAAGGAAACAGCGTTGACTCCATCATTAAACTGTGGATCTGAATATTTGTGATTACGATTAGTCCTTGACCATTCAAAGCTACTTACACACACACACACACACACACACACACACACACACATACACACACAGAGAGAGTCACTCAAGATAAAATATAAAAAGAGCTGGAATTCTGAAAAGTAAATCAGCAATGAGAAGAATACATTTCCCACATTATAGCTACATTTCCCGCAAACACACGTAATTAGAGTCGCACTACTGAATAGAAAGTATGAGTGAACGGAGAAGTGTTTTTGTCTAGAGACATGCCCACTTCTGATTGAATCATTGAAAACTGACAGAATGGGGCTTCATACCCCTTCATCCATCCACTCACCCTTCCATTTGCCCTCAAAATAACTAACCAGAACTGACGACGTCCACCCATCAGCCCGGGATGTAGGGCTCCATACGGACACATAACGATGCTTCCGAATGTTCTCCTGCCACCTTGCTCAGTGGCAACTGGTGTTGGTGAAGGCATCCGCGGATGGGACACCAAGTATGTGGAGTCTCGTGCAAGAAGAAATTGAAAGGGAATGATCCAAAGTCCTGTCAGTTATGACACTCTACTGCTCATTACAGAGCAGGATTGTACGGTAAAGAAAACCAAAGATGGAGTTGGGTTTCTTGGTACAGAGAAGCCCCTAGAAAACTGAGCCAGTCCACGTCACCACCATCTGAGCCCCACAAACCCAGCTTCCCACCTGCTGAAAACTGCATTTTGTTTTGGCCTTGTGTGTAGGTCTGAACTTCATGGTTAATTTTTAACGGTCAGGCTTAATCATCGAAAATGCTGAATTACCAAAAGCTAGAGAGCAAAACGTGGCACACAGGATTATCTCCGAGATCTAAGGTGTGCCGTGCTATAAATAACAGCAGTGTCTGTTTCCATGTGCTAGGGCATGGAAACACTGAGCCTTTTTTTAAGACTTGCTTTTACAAAAGAACCTAGCAGGTGCTTAATCTGCAAGATGAAAAGGATATGAATGAGATCTTCATCATGACTGTGAATTGCCGCATGCAGCTGATCTTCCAAGTACAAGAGCTTCTTGTCGATGGCTTCACATTTTTCTCCAAGTTCGGCAGAAAGGACCCAAGATTCCTGGCCAGAGAAAAAGAGCAAGATCACTCGTAAGCTATAGACTTTTTCGGAACCATGAACCCATCTGTAGTACCCAGTGGTACCCAGAGGAAAGACCTCCCAACAGAGCTCTCCCGGATTTGCAACCCAGGAGAACCATGCCAGAACCTCTGTCTTCCCTGGAGGTCATTCTTGAGACGACATGGGCCGATTTCAGTTTGTTACCGAATGACGAGCTCCACAGGTGACCTCCCTTCTGTGGTCATTTCAAAGGTTATTTCCAGTATGTCAACTCCTCATGTCGAATTATCAAAGGGGAAGCGTGAGTTTTCCAGCAGCATCCGTAGGCAAACTCACATTAAAACAGGAATTCTAATCCAAGGGAGGCCGGGGTGAGTCACAGGAACAACCAGGTTGACCTGTGAAGCTACTCCTTTAAGAGCACAGGGATCTAACAGAGCACTGGGTATTTGTTTACACACCAGTCACAATCCCTGAAAGTTAGACAGTTAAGGAGACTCTATTTTATTTTTTATTTGTTTAAACATTTATTTATTTATTTATTTATTTATTTATTTTGAGAGAGGGAGAGCTAGAGAGCCAGCAGGGGAGGGGCAGAGAGAGAGGAAGACAGGGAGTCCCGAGCAGGCTGTGCACTGTCAGAGCAGAGCCCGATGGGGGGCTCGAACTCATGAACTGTGAGATCATGACCTGAGCTGAAACCAAGAGCCGGATGCTTTAACCGACTGAGCCACCCAGGTGCCCAATTAGGGCGACTTTAGGTGTTTGTTGTATATGCAGCTGCTGCTGCCACGACCACGGATGCTAATTTGCTCTCTCTTTCACCCGAGCACAAGCCCCATAAGAGCAAGGTGGATGGTGTCTTGCTCACTGTGGGGTACAGAGCTTCTGACGCATGGCGGGCACAAGGTATCCATTGGTTCCGTGAATGAATATCCAAGTCTTGGAGCTCCTTCCATCCCAGTGCTCCCCCTTCAAACTTCTGTCCCACACATGAACCCCGAAGTGCCCTCTTCATCTCACTTGCCACCACGAAACCACCACAGAGCAGAGGCCACACTCTCCCCTCTCACAACCTGCCACTAGGCCCACCCCAGTTGTGTCCCCTCATACCCTTACACACAGCCGCATTTTGGCCGACTGGATGGCCCCGTTGCCTTCTGGCACAACATTCCGCCTGCCATTCTGATCCGCGTTAGGTTCTCACAGGCATGGGCTATCCACTCATCCCAGACCCTCAAGCACATGACCTGGCATAGAGAAGCCCACAGAGTTTTAAAAGAAAAGAATGAACAAGGTCAAAAAAAAAAAAAAAAAAGAGAGAGGAAATAGGGAATCTTAGAATCAAGGAAAAGGGAAAAAAGGAGCATTATGCTTAGTGAGAGAGGCCAGACAGAAAAAGACAAATATTGCATGATATCACTTCTTTGTGGAATCCAAAAAGGCAACTTAGTAGAAACAGAGCATCGAATAGTGGTTAGCAGGGCCTGGAGGGTGGGGGTGGGAGATGTTGTTCAAAGGGGCAAACGTGTCTCTAGAAGATGAATAAGCCCTAAAGCTCTAATGCACGGTACAGTGATTACAGTCAACAATACTATACTATAAACTTCAACAATGCTAACAGACTAGATGTTAAACATTCTCACCACAATCAAGAAATGATAATTATGTGACGTGATAGAAGCGTTAGGTAAAGCTAGGGTGATAATCATATTGTAATACATAAACATCCCAAGGCAACATGTTGCATACCTTACACCCTGTTCTATGTCAATTATATTTCAGTAAAAAAAAAAAAAACAAAAAACTAATAACAATACATAAATAAATAGATAAATAAGCAGCAAAAAGTAGACTCAGAACTAAAATCTAACCAAATGTAAAAGTAATATTTTCCCAACTCAGAGTGAAAGTCTTAAAAAGTATGCTAAAAAGAATTTTGCACAAGGAAAAGAATTAAGATATATATTTAGATTAAACTGCAGGGTTACGACCAAAGCTACAATTAATACCCAAAAACAACAACAAAATGCCCAGGTGTGGTGATATTTACTGTTAAAAAGGCCTTAGAGATCCTGAGTTATGTAATATTATAATTGGAGTCCATGAATAATCATTAAGTCCAGATATGTAATTTAATATTCATTATATTAACTCCACAATGCTTTTGAGTTTATATCCCAATTGGTCAACTATCTTAGAATAGAACAGGGCTAAGGGGAACGACAAGTAACTATTGCAAATATTGGAGAAGTCCTTTATACTGCAAGTAAATGTATATACAGAAGGGAAAAAAAATCTAGTGACAACCTCATACAATTTTCAAGGACAAATGGACACAATTAGACAAAAAGGCACGTGAAGCGTGCACGAAGGTCTGCCCATAATTGACCACAGCTGGGATGACGGGAAGACAGCAAATATGTAACAATCACATATACGTCCGTGTTTTACTGATCCTAAAAGTAATACCATTATCATTCAAAGATGCAGAATTACAAGGCAGACAAATTGCATGGAAGCAGAGGCCGTGGGCACTGAGCGACGCCACAGTCATGCATGAAATAAAGGAGACATGATGAAAAAGAGCATCTGGAGGAAAACGATGGACAGAGGTGAAAACACAAGTCCTATGCGGAGAAAAGCATAGCGCTTTTGTTTTTAATCTTTATTTTTGAGTCAGAGAGAGACACACACACAGAGTGTGAACAGGGGAGGGGCAAGGAGAGGGAGACACGGAATGTGAAGCAGGCTCCATGCTGTCAGCACAGAGCAGACACGGGGCTCGAGCTCACCAACCATGAGATCATGGCCCGAGCTGAAGTCGGATGCTTAACCAACTGCGCCATCCAGGTGCCCCAGAAAAGCATAGTGTTTGGGGGGGAAATATATACGACTGAAAATACACTTGAAGAGAGGGAAAAAAAGTATAGGCTCAGAACATGGACCTGAGGAACAGAAAGTACATAAGATGTGGCCAAATGACTTAATCCTCATCTTCAGGCTCAGGGCCACCTGGTCGGTTGAGCGTCCGACTTTGGCTCAGGTCATGGTCTCGTGGTTCATGAGTTCAAGCCCCACGTCGGGCTCTGTGCTGACAGCTCAGAGCCTGGGGCCTGCTTCAGATTCTGTGTCTCCCTCTCTCTCTGCTTCTCCCCTGCTCACACTCTGTCTCTCTCTCAAAAATAAATAAAGATTTAACAAAATTTTTAAAAAATCCTCATCTTCAGGCTGAAATAAATATAAATCAAAGCTGAATTAAGTTCCTTTAAAACCTGGCTTGACACCCCACACCCCCCCCCACAAACAGGCAACTCCCACCTGTTTGCCTTTTAAAATTATGTACAGACTGATAGTGATTGTGTGCATTTGGGAAGCCAATTTCAGACATATAACAAACACTTTGAATTGTTCATTGTCTCTAATCCAATAATTCTGTTTCCTAGAATCGATCACAATGGAAAAAACTTTTATTTAAATTTAAATATTTTTTATTAAGCCTTTTAAATAAGTATGGAAAATGTTATCATATATGTTAAAGAAAAATGTATTTCAGTAATGCAAAGGTAATTGCATGAGAAGTATGGGAAAGAGGAAATAAATGCTGAACAATAAAAGAGATGGTTAAAATAAATCTGGTATATTCGATTCATATTTAGCTATTCACAAAATATTTAATGATGAGGCAATACATAATAGATAAAGCATGCAAATGTTAACAATTATTATTTCAAGGAAGGGTGTTATAGAAGGTTTTTATTTTCTTCTCTGTACTTTGTTGTATTTTCCGTATCTCTAAAATAGAAGAAAGAAAAACATTACCAAGAACGCTAGTTCAAACCATAATGGAAAAGTATGGAAGGAATACATGTGAATATTTTATAGAACAATTTTACAGATTAAAAAGACACAAAGAGGGGCGCCTGGGTGGCTCAGTCAGTTAAGCATACGACTCCTGATTTTGACTCAGGTCTTGATCTCACAGTTCGTGAGACTGAGCCCCGCTGTCAGCCTGGAGCTGCTTGGGATTCTCTCTCTCCTTCTCTCTGTCCCTCCCCTGCTCAGGCAATGAATGAATGAATGAATGAATGAATGAATGAACAAATAAATGTGTAAATAAATAAATAAATATCTCTACATATTAAAAAAAAGGACACAAAGAGGCAAAAATAATCAGATTCAAAGAGCTCAAGGTTCTATGACCACTAACAGAAGATCTGACTGGCATCCTGACACTGGCTGTTTCCCTAAGTTACACAATCTCTACAAGGTTCCTGCACAAACCACTACTCGGTGGCCCGGCCGACTCTGCTCCTGAATTCCTGGTCCTGCGTGTGGCCTCGATGTGTGTTATTTGAGTTTATGGCTCTACTCTCATGCTCTCACTTGGAACCTTGGGAATCTAGGTTAAGACCCCACCCGAGCAGTGACAGCCGATGAAGGGCAGATTTACATATTTCTACCAAGCTGGTGAAAAATTCTGCTCTCTCCAGAGGAATCCTAGTTGTCTGTAGAGGCTAAAGCGGGACCAGAGCCATTAATACAAGCTGAGCACAGCAGCAGAGGTCCTGCCTGTTAACCTTAAACTCGAGGGACTGGTCAGAACTTCCTTGTATTTTCCATGCTATGCCCAGGTAGAGCAGAGTGCCTGTGTGGCCACAGCAATACAGCTTTCCAGAACCTTGCCTCTCTATTGTCAAGAGACAGTTTACTATTCCCTCCCCAACTCCACCTTGAGCCTGGCTGGGCCGCTGAGAATCTTTCAATGGACGGAACATGGCAAAGGTGACTTTCCTGACATCCAAAGCCAGCTCATAATAGATGATGTTTTCTCAGATCACGTGCCCTGGAACGCGGTCTCCATGCAGTGAGGAAGCCCAGGGTCCATGGTCAAGCCACGTGTGGGTGTCTGGTTGAGACTCCCAGTGCTCTTCATGCACTAGGCTCCTCTTGGCTTGAAATTTGTAACGTTTGCTTCCATTTTTATTATTAAATTAAATGTGGCAAAGGGCGCCTGGGTGGCTCAGTCGATTAAGCGTCCAACTTCAGCTCAGGTCATGACCTCACGGTCCGTGAGTTCAAGCCCCGAGTCGGGCTCTGTGCTAACAGCTCGGAGCCTGGAGCCTGCCTCCGATTCTGTGTCTCCCTCTCTCTCTGCCCCTCCCCCGTTCATGCTCTGTCTCTCTCTGTCTCAAAAGTAAAATAAAACGTTAAGAAAAAAAAAATTAAATGTGGCAAAAAAAAAAAAGCCAAAAAATGAAAACCTCACATGACCATATGACTTGATAATAAACAGCACCCCCTACAAAGTCACTGGTGTTCCTAGCTGTAATGGAATTTTGTAGGATTTGCGATTCGGAATGGATGAATTTCAGGTTGTTTGGCATTTCAAAGTGGCTTTGAAAACTCTCCACTAATTCGCCCCATCAGCCAGACGTGGGTGGGAGTAAGTCTTCAAATGATTCCAAGCTCCACGATCCAGTCATCCAGCTAACGCTCAAACAGTGTGGGGCAGAGACGGCCCTCCCCACGAGGCCCCATCCAAATTGCTGACCCACAGACCCATGCGTACAGCAAACGGTTGTTCTAAATCACTAAGTTGGGGTGATCTGTTACGCAGCTGTCGTAGCCAGCACAGCAGGCTGCGCAGGTTTTACCGCACAGGATCCCTCGTGGGTCGGGGGGACTGTTGAAGAACGCCAGCCGGAAGTACACTCTCACCGGTCCCAGCTAAAGAGCCACACCCAACACTGACTAGCTCTTGAAACTCAACCACGTGCTAATGCCCACGCCGGGCCCAGGTGGGGAGGTCCCAGCCGTGCTCAGAGCTGCAGCAATGAGCTGAGATGTTCAAGAAGGAGATCTTGATGAGCCACCACTACCATCGGTGCCTGGTCCCCAGATCCCTGGCTCCCGGTCAGATGTGCAGGCAGGGCTACGGACCAGCGCAGGCATACATCCTCAGCAACATATCTGCTTGCGATAACACCAACAGGGCCTCACTCCCTTCTGCCTTTGGGAGAATTGACTCTTCCTGTAGCAGACGTCTCAGCACGGGAAGGGGCTTCCAGCACAAGACGTAGAAGGAACAGGCCAGTGGATTTCTGCCTTGGTGTCTCACGTTCACCCCGGGGGACACACTCACTGCATGGAATGGCTATGTCCTCCTCAGAACGTGAGTGTTGCATTCTACAGTCACGCAAGATGGCAGCCTCTACGGGAAGCATCAAGCATGCTTTCTCTCTTGCCTTGAGAACGCCTTTCCTGAGTGTGTTCTTTTAAGCCAGCGGGTTTAAGGCTTTACGCCGCAGAGATGACGTGGCAGGAGAGCAGGGGGCTTTGCCGTCAACCATACCCCAGTTTCTGATTTTACCCGCTTTATTTGTCTACACCTCGATGGAGAGTTAAAACAAGCAAAGGAAACAGGAGCTATTAACGGGGTTTTGTTTGCTTGTTTGTCTTTCAAACATGAAATCTTTAACAGAAATCTCTGGCGTTTCTGTTAAAGGGAACTGTAAGTCAGCCATACTGTTCGGGAGTCGACAGCTTGGGACAGAACTGAGTGACAATGAAACCCCTCATCTGAACACCCACCTTGTTTTCCAGGACATCAAATGCAAGCATTTATAAAGGGCCACCTCAGTCAGGGCCACTAAGGATGTCATGAGCCCTTCCCGGAGGATCTTGATACCTAGGAGCAGAGAGAATTGCAGCTGGCAGGGGGGGGACTTAGAAATCATCTAGTTCAATTCTTCCTTTTGTACACACGGAAAGCATCTCAAAGAGCCTGAAGGTCATACACTGAGAAAGGGGCAGGTTGGGGTCTAAGACACGGATTTCCCAGATCTAGCAGGTTCTTCCCTCAGAGTCTGACTTAGCCGTGCAGAGGGGAAACACAGAAAGGGATTCTTGTTGGGCTGGCCCAGGGTGGGAATTGGGGGGGAGGGGAGGGCACAAAACGATGATGGATAGAAATCAGAGAAGTAAACGGTGCCTGAAGATGTGACCTCTCCTCTCTTCCACCCTCAGAACTCTGTGAAGTCTGCTCTGATTCCTGGAGGGCTCTGTGTCATTAAGGGGGTGTCTCCTCCAGGATTCAGATACGTATCAGCTGGAGGTGGTGATAATGGCCACAGGACAAGCTGGCTGCAGGGGTGAGCCAGGAACCTTTTGTCCACATGCCCATAAAACAGGAGGCTGGTTTGTAACATTCATTTCCATTTGCATTATTAAATTAAATGTGGCAAAAAAAAAAAAAAACCCAAAACCAAAAACCCCACATGACCGATCCTTGATAAATAAACACATCACCCACTACAAAGTCACTGGTGTTCCTAGCTGAAATGGAATTTTGTAGGATTTGCGATTCGGAATGGATGAATTACAGGTTGTTTGGCATTTCAAACTGGCTTTGAAAACTCTCCAGTAACTTGTCATCTTTTCAGCAATTCAAAGTATGGCTTTTTTTTTTCCTTTCTGTACCTCTATCCCCTCACTTAGCCCTAGGAGGATTTTTCCCTATGGGTCAGAATGAAAGAAACATCACCAGGTAAATGGCCACACTGTTCAGCATTTCCCCTTCTCTGCCTGGCTAATACCATCTCTCTCTTCAACCCCCTTGCAGATTCAGGGTGCCTGGGTGGCTCAGTCAGTTAAGCGTCTGACTCTGGATTTCAGCTCAGGTTACGATCCCAGGGTTGTGGGATCAAGCCTCATGTCACGCTCTGCATTGAGAGTGGAGCCTGCTTGGGATTCTCTCTCTCTCTCTCTCTCTCTCTCTCTCTCTCTCTCTCTGTCCTTCTCTCTTTCTCTCTCTCTCTGGACCTCTACCCTTGCTCTCACGCTCTCTCTCTCTTAAATAAAAATAAAGACATTAAGAAAAAAAAAGGGGTGCCTGGGTGGCTCAGTCAGTTAAGCGTCCAACTTCAGCTCAGGTCATGATCTCACAGTCTATGAGTTTGAGCCCCACATCGGGCTCTATGCTGATGGCTCAGAGCCTGAGGCCTGCTTCAGATTCTGTGTCTCCCTCTCTCTGCCCCTCCCCTGCTCATGCTCTGTCTCTCTCTGTCTCAAAAATAAATAAAAACATTAAAAAACAAACCCTGTAGGGGCACCTGAGTGGTTCAGTCAGTTGAGTGTCCGACTTTGGCTCATGTCATGATCTTGCAGCTTGTGAAATCGAGCCCTGAAGCGGGCTCTGTGCTGTTAGTGTGCAGCCTACTTCAGATCCTGTCTCCCTCTCTCTGCCTCTCCCCCACTCATTCTCTCTCTCTAAAAAAAAAATATATATATATATATATATATGTTAATATTTTATTTATTTTTGAGAGAGAGAGAGACAGAGTGCAAGCAGGGGAAGGGCAAAGAGAGAGGGAGACACAGAATCTGAAGCAGGCTCTAGGCTCCCGGCTGTCAGCACAGAGCCCAACGCGGGGCTCAAACTCATGAACCACGAGATCATGACCTGAGCTGAAGCCAGACACTTAACAAACTAAGCCACCCAGATGTCCCTATATATAATATGATATGATATGATATGATATGATGATATGATATGATATATATTATATATAATATAATATTCATATATATAATATATATTAACCCTAAAGGTTCCATTTCTTCCCCACTTCTTCTAGGAAGGCTTCTGGATCCCTCGATCTCCTATACCACCTCAACCCAGTTAGGACTCAAGCATGTTACTTTTTTTAATGGGTACATACCCTCCTACTACTTCAGAAGGTAGCACAGGGTGTCTTGCCATCCCTGAACCCAGTGACTAATGCCCTGCCTAGCACTCCAGAGGTGCTCAGTAAATATTTGTGGAAGAAACAAATGGGGATCCTTCTTTACACCACGTCGAGAGGAAGCTAGGCTGTTTCTCAGATTGCAATGCCCGTGGCATCCTCTCGCCAGAGTGCGAAGAGCCAGGCGGGAGGCCCGTGAGGACACCTCTCTGAACGCAGTCCCTTTCCCTCAGTGCAGACAGGAACAGGCTTGCCTGGGATCCATCCCTGCTTTCCAGGGTCACTGGCAAGTCCCTTCTATACAAATGCATCTTGCAGGTGCCTCAGAAAAAAAGCCAGACATCTCCCCTTCTGTCCCACGTGGGCACGATTCGGGAGCACCAACTCGGCTGGGTGGTATTTCAGATATAATTTGCCTAACTCACCTCATGACCAAAACCTGTAGACTTGAATGTGTGGGCAGAAATGTTCAGCTGTGTTGAATCAGCGATGATGCCAAATAGCTATCCTACTCACCAAACCCAGGAGGCGTGATTTAAAACAGAAAAGAAGATTTCCTTTGCCGGGCAGGATTTTCCCATCAAAATGACTTTCTACAACATCGATTGACAAAAGTTTACCCTCAGATCCCAAACTGCATTCAGGTGCTAGTCTGTACAGATGCCGACATCTCACACTCTGGTGAAAACCAGTCACACACTCTGTGGCCCGGGGCTCCGAGAACTTTTTAGCCGTATTTCCCAATCCTTGCCTAAGACACTTCGAACATACCAACATTTAACATTTTCGTTTTAAAACTAGAGCCCAGACGCAAAGGATAGGGAATATATTACATAATAGTAATTGTTTCGAAATGAACAAGTATCTGGTATCTGGTAACAACAATATTTCCTCAGGCTGCACCTAGAGCAGTAAGGAAATCATATCGATTATTTTCATTCTGAGTAGAAAATGCGTGTGAACAGGAAGCCGTGTACTTTAGTTTGCTAGTTAGGCAGATAACGCCGTAGCTGCCAACTTTATTTATGAAAGGCTCCCGCTCCTAACAGAGCACACATTTCCAGAAATGTTGTCCATCACTGGTGATCCGCCACAAATTTCAGCAGATGAGCTACACCTTGCCTTGAGTCAGTGGATCGAGAAGTTTAAACTGTTGATTTTTTTTTTTCAACGTTTATTTATTTTTGGGACAGAGAGAGACAGAGCATGAATGGGGGAGGGGCAGAGAGAGAGGGAGACACAGAATCGGAAACAGGCTCCAGGCTCTGAGCCATCAGCCCAGAGCCCGACGCGGGGCTCGAACTCCCGGACCGCGAGATCGTGACCTGGCTGAAGTCGGACGCTTAACCGACTGTGCCACCCAGGCGCCCCTGATTTTTTTTTTTTTAATGCTGTCAGAAGTACTTCCAAAGGGAGAGGCAGTGTGATGTCTGAAATGGGAAAACCTTATAACCAAAGTAAGAATTATTGCCATGATTTCAAAATTCACCTGATAAAATCAACAAGGACCTTTTAGGTCTACATGTCATGTGGGAAATGCACTGAGTTGGGTGCTACCCTTCAAAGTCATCAAATACCCTCCCCCCTCCTTGCTAGGGAATGGGGTCAGTGAAGGAAAGAAGTCCCTACCTTGGATACCCTACTCTTTGCTGTAACTGAACAGATGACTTAGATCCCCGTTTTCTTTGGCCACGTGCTAAGGCATCAGCAGTAGCTGCATATCCATAAACATATTTACTTCCTGCACTAAAACCCACAGGCTACATAATAAAGAAAGGACAGGTGACAGAGCAGTGTTCCCTTATGATTGGCAAGCCACTTGCATTAATGGATCACTTGAGCCACGGCAGTAGTTAAGTTTAAAAAAAAAAAACTTAACCCCACACTGCACATATACAAACCTGCAAAAAAAAAAAAAAATGTGACTTGAGCCTCATGATGTTTGTTCTGCTGTTAAGATTCATTCCCTCTTCTATAGCTTGAGGTAAACCAGATGTGATTACCACCATCCGTGAGCTTAGCTGATGCATTAAAGCATTTCCTTAGCTCGGTATTAAAATCACAGCCTTAAATATGTTCCTTTGGGCTGTTTTCCAAAATATTTGCTTGGCAAATACATTCCAGGAATGCTATATGGTTTTCTTTTTCTTTTCTTTTTATTGTCCACATAAAGAATATTTACCTAAGAAAAACTCCTGTCCGTACTACAAATAATATCTTGTACATCTATTTGAAATAGACTCCATGAGTATTTGTCTTTACACATGAACACTCATTCTATAGTCATTAATGCCAGCAAGCAGAGAGGCACAAATTAAGAAATTGAAGGCATATCTTTACTACTCCGTGTAATACAAGTATTCATCCAAATACCCAAGTTATATGGCTACACCCGGAGTAAGTGGGTATTTCTTTTAAAAGCATCCAGATGTTGTGAGTGGTAAGGAAAGCATTTGAAATATTTAGTTGTCTTTCGGTCAAAGTGAGCAATAAATTGTCTTCACGTATCTGCACACTTATCACAGAGAAGGTGCTGAGAAACAGGTTCTAAATAGGACCATTTACCAGAACAACAACAAAAGTTGTTTCAGTAAAAGAAAGAATGGGCTGTTAATTTGTATATGTTAATTAGCCTACGGTTTCCAGCTTACAGGAAGGACACTGTTTGAAAGGCTATATTTTATATCACATGATCACTCAAGAGACTTTACACTGTTTTCCTTTTAGCATACATCCGTTGAACATCAAAGTCCAATAAGGCCAGACTCTACCAGAAACTTCGAGGAAAAATCTATTTGTAAATAATAGTCATGCCATCAGCAAGTACTTAGATAATTTCTATGCAACATAAGCATTCAGACTTGGGGGGGTAGTGATGTCAAATCCTAAAACCCTTTTGTATAAGAAAATGAAAACAGAACACAGTTGGAGGGATTCCACGTGAGGAGAATGTGCTCTGCAAACTGCCTCTTGCCAATACTGATAAAGAGGAATTATAAGAACAGAATCAAATGACAACTTTCACCTGCGTTCATTTCAGATTAAAAATTTTTGCATTTCTAAATATTTTTTCCTCGTTAGTATAGTGGTAAGTATCCCCGCCTCTCTGAATATTTTTTGTAAACGATGCAAATATGAAACTACCAGAATTACTGTTTTTAAGTGCCAATGGGGGCCTCAGGGTGGCTCGGTCAATTAAGCTTCTCTTGATTTCAGCTCAGGTCAGGATTTCACGGTTTGTGAGTTCAAGCCCCATACTGCACTTTGCGCTAACAGCGCAGAGCCTGCTTGGGATTCTCTGTCTCCCTCTTTCTCTGCCCCTTCCCTGCTCTATTTCTCTTTAAATTAATTAATAAAATAAAATAAAATAAAATAAAATAAAATAAAATAAAATAAAATAAAATAAAATAAAATAAAATAAAATAAAATAAAATAAAATAAAATAAAATAAAATAAGTGGCCTGGGTGGCTCAGTCCGTTAAGCATCCGACTTCGGCTCAGATCATTATCTCACCGTTCCTGAGTTCGAGCCCTACATCGGGCTCTGGGCTGACAGCTCAGAGCCTGGAACCTGCTTTGGATTCTGTATCTCCCTCTCTCTCTCTCTCTCTGCCTCTCTCCAGCTTGCACTCTGTCTCTGTCTCTTTCTCTCTCCCCAAAATAAATAAACATTAAAAAAATTAATAAATAAACAAATGCCAATGTTTAATTCTGGTTCTGGATGTCACCCAGTGGGAGGAGAGCTCATCTTCCGCTCTATGCAGATCCAGGTCTCCCACCTGCTCAGGCTCAAAGGGGCGGGAAGTTGTGACAGCCAGCTTGTGGGGTACAGGAAGTTCCTGATTTTAGCAGCTCCGGCCCCCAAGAGGTGAGAGAATCAGACAGCGGCCGAGGCATGACAAGGGGGGCAGAGGGTGAATTCATTTTGCAGAAATGCGCAACCCTGCATTTTAAAAATCTCTCAGCAACTCCAAAGAACCCACCGCACGGTCCTCAGATAAGCCTCCAGCGTTACAAATGCCGTTAGTCCTTGCCATGTAGGAGGTGACAATTTTCTATCGATCCCTCAGCCTTCGTTAGTCAGGGAATGACAAGGAATTTCCAAGGTGAAAGAGTCTCCAAGAGCCCCCCAAGGCTGGTTTCCTCAGAAGCACTGACCTATTTTTAATTAGTGAAAGAAATGCCACAGTTAGGCCCTGGAGCACAGAAACGTGGTTCCGTGGTTTTAAAAAAAGGAGGCAAAGCAGGCTGATCAGAAGAGCCCACTTCCTTTCCTTGGGCAGGTGAAGGAGGCTGAGTTGCTGACAACATTAATTAACTGAGAGAAGCAGCAGGAGCCGCTAAATGATGACAGTGGAAGCCCCTGCCCACCCCCCCTCCCCCAGCTTGCCCTGCGGCTCTGCGGCCTCTCAACAACTTGGGGGCCAAGGCCGGGGCCAGGGCGGGAGCCAGGGCGGGAGCCAGGGCGGGGCCCCGAGGAGCCTGCGCACTCCTGCTCCTATCGGATGAGCCGTGTTTGTTTCTAATTCTAGGTATGCCAGCTGTACCTGAAATTCTAATTACACGATTTAAACAAACACTATGTAGAGCAATGAAACATTCACGTGAAGGAGACTTCTTGTCTCTACATACGCCAAGGTTCAAAACCTTGGGAAAATTCAGTCATGTTTGAGAGAGAAAAAAGAGGAGGCTGACGACTGTTTTGCAAGCGCTCTGTCCATCTCCAGGGAAACCCAAACTGGAAAGTGTCAGCGATGCATTATTGTTGCGGTTTCTGCAAGACGGGCCACGAGAAGAGGAACTAGGAGGTGGTTTGAGAGACCTGTGTCCTATAATAAAAGCTACACCGTCTGGCTGTGTCTTATTGCGAATTTCTTTCGTCACGGACAGCACGCTGGCTATTCCAATACTGCGGGAGAAAGCTCTGGTCCTTTGTTGGCCTTTTTAAGCCTCTTTGGTGGCAGCTTACTGGCTTGGAAAGGAAGCAGCTGGGGTTAGGGGAGAGTGATACTGTCCGGGGAACTCCGCGGGAGGAGAGCCCACTTTGTAGGAGAAACAGAAAGCACCCCAGCAGGACAGTCTGCAGACAGGAAAGAGAGAATTACGCAGGTATTATGGCCAGAACAGCGAGTACAAAAGAGCAACTTCACAGTGGAGGAAGCTGGCTCACTGATTTCCCCAGCTCCTGTCTGGCCCCGGTGCAATTTCTGCACCGTCTGTAAACCGGGGCCAACAGCAGCTGATTGTTTCCAGAGTCCGTGGAAAGGCTTGCGGGCCAGCAGTAATGAAACAGAAAAAGAAGTGTTCTTCCAATCGGAGGAAGTGCATGCTAAAATTGGCCCTTGGCCCTGTGGCCAAATTCCTCTGCAGCGAAGCCCCAAGCAAATGACTTTGCCTTAATGGGCCCAGCTGTAAAATGGGGGAACCCGTAAGGAGATGCACATGGGGGGAAAGCTTTAATTAACGAGAAACACTCCCACTCGTTACAACAACGTACAGCGGAAATGCACGTACCCACGTGGGCCACTTGAAGCACACGGTGAAGGCTCTGAGAATCCGTGCCCCGGTGGGCCTCCCTAAGAAGTCAGCAATTTTTCATGGAGGATTTGGGTTATAAAGAAACTGACTGCCTTCGGGCGGTCATGCTTCAGTAGAGAAACCCTGTGCGGGATGGCCAGCCCCAGCAGGGAGTTCCAGAGCAAAACCAACTCCCAGCTGCAAAGCGAGTACACGCTTTAGCCACTGGGTAAGCCCACAAGTACCCAGACTTCACTGGTTCCCTGGAAAACCCAGGCGGGAAAACGGGAACACCTTCCTAAGGAGCCTGCTGCTGTCTAAAATCCCATCTAAATACAAACAAGATTCTTCCTTTATTAAACCTTTCCTTTCTTGGATTATCTCCCACTAATTCGTTGCCTGCTTCTGCTTCTTGATAAAGAAAGCCAGGTATATTATTTTTAAAAGGTCTTAGGGAAACTTGTGGTTGCCAAAAAGGAGTGATAACACCCCCCCCCCAAAAACAACAAACCCATTTTTTAAAGCCTCTCCTCACTGCTAGATGCATTATCTTATTGAAATCCTTACAACCTCACAAGATAGTTTTTATTGTCCTCTTTTGGGGGAGGGGGGGAGGGACAGGGTGTTTAGCGTAAATGCAGCCTGTAGATGGTCTAACTCGAATCAGAGCAGAGACTCTGAGGCTCAGGCTGTCTGCCTCACTCTACTGTCTTAACGAGAGCCCCGAGCCGGGTGCCCCGATCCCAACACCTATAGCCTCGCTCTTAAACAAGCGATGTTATTTTTAAAACTTTGGTCACCTTTGTAAAGTTATAGATGATAAAATTCACTCTGGTGCAAAGTTACAGACGTAGGTACACAGGTAACTACCACCACAATCAAGGGACAGAATGGTTCTGTTACACACACCCCCAAATTCCTCTCTGTTGCGCTTTGTGAATCATTCTCTTCCCCCAATCCTTGGCAACAGCTCATTAGTTTTGGCCTTTCTAGAAAATATCTACCCATCTTAACACATCTGCCACTCACGAATTCAAAGGGTGACCGACCACCCTTCGATGTGAATGTAAACCCAGAAAAGCGGTAAATTGGATGAGGCCTGGTGCAGGACACGAAGACATCACTGAAAGTTTAGCAAAGCTTTAAAATACCCTCTGTCTCCCCCACCCCTACCATGATAGCAGCAAAAAAAAAACCCAAAAAACCTGTGGGAAACCCTCAGAATTTCAGTGGGTGGTGGGGAGCTGGGGGTGGGCCCCAGAGCTCAGAGAAGCAGCCACTGTAGTTCTGCTCCCTGGGGTACAGTCCGGGCCTCCTCCTCACCAGAAACTTTAAGTATCATTCCATGGTAAGGCTCTACACTATTCTTCCTTGGCTCTGAACTTCCTACTTCTAGGCAAACAGAGCTGTTTTCCCACAGTCAGACTGGCAGGTGCTTACAATCTTGTGCCCACTGGTAGGTGCTTTATAATCTTATGGAGGAAGAATAATCCTATACCTGGGAAAGTCATCCCCCAGAGAGCCTGGAAGAACAGATGAGCACAGCAACAAAGGAAGGGAGGCAGGGAGACAGACTCCCGCAACAGGTGGAATTTGCTGAACCAGTCCTGAGCTCCAGGGAAGGCCCATGTCCCAGCCTGACCCCCTTCACACACCTGGCTTGACCCCTGCCTGTCCTGGCACTGAGCTCCTGGGAGCCCACCGTGGGCAGCCAACCCTACCTCCAAAGCCTAGGACCCTGAGCCCACTGTTTCTTCAGCTCGGGACTCCCATTCGCTTGCTTGCACGCCACTTCCCTCCACACCAGAATCTTCTTTCCAGCCGGCCAACTGCAACAGGCAGCGAGTTTTCAGTCACTCTACCAACAGGGCTGGTGGCCAGGCTTTGGGGAGGATTCCACCTGCAGAGTTTCAGCTAACAAAGGAGTTGAGATCATCTATAGCCTAATTTAGAGCCCAATTTATGAGGCCAGCAGGATTCCAGAGACTGACAATAGCCTTCCTTCTCAGAAGGTTATTCAATTCAAATATAGGATCAAGTATCAATTTCCCAAGCAGAAGGCGGTGACTGTAGCATGTGTTGTCAGCAAGTGTCTGCTCTCTGGGAAGACCAAGGGCCTACAGATAGGACAGGCAGGCCTACCTGGGGGCGGGGGACGTGGTAGCAAAGGCCCAGGGAGGGGAGGGACCTCTAATGTCAAATGTGAGCCGTGAACATGAAATGACATGTTCCTCCAGCCTCACCAGGCTTTTGCTTCCTTTTAATATTCAGAACACCTGGGTACCTGGCCAGAAAAAGCTCCAAAGACCCCTGTTGTGGTTCTAAAATGGGAAAAGAAGTTTCCTAGAGTCCTTTTATCATAAGGTGTCTTCCTAGGGTTGGAGAGGTTGGGGGGAGAAAGATGGACTGGTGAGAGAAGGGAAGGGGAGGGGGGAAAGGGGAGAGAGGAGAGGGGAGGGGAGCTCTTCTCTGTGAATCTAGGTCAGCCTTGGAGTAAAATGTTATATAAATCCACATTTTCATTATATATATGATATATATCATATATATATCATAAGCCAAGTATTAGGTTTTTTAAAAAAATGAAAAGAGCATGGGACGCCTGGATGGCTCAGTCACTTAAGCATCTGACTTCGACTTGGGTCATGATCTCGTGGTTTAGGAGTTCAAGCCCCGCATCAGGCTCTGCACTGATAGTGTGGAGCCTGCTTGGGATTCTGTCTCCCTCTGCCCCTCCCCCACTGGCGCTCGCTCTCTCTTTCAAAATAAATAAATAAACTGGGGAAAAAATTTAAAGCAATGAAAAGAGCATATTACAAAGAGCATAAAGGCCCATTACCACTTTGTTTGGGCCAAAACAAAGGGATATGTACGTATATTTGAGAATGCGATTCTAATAAATAATGATATATAGATTCTAAATATATAATTAAAATCACAGGTGACATATGTAATAGTATATGCAATAATTATATGTTATATGTGACATATATGGCATATGCTATATATGGTAATTATATACCAGGTTTATATTCTAACTCTAGCCATTAAATTAGAACATAGAACTAAAAATACCAAAAGTGATTTTTTTTTTGTTCTTCTACATTTTAAACTTCTGCAAAGATTCTACGTTATTTTGTAATCATATTCCAGGGTTATTAATACCTTCAAAAGTTTGCATGGTTCAATGGGTCGCCCTCCCAATATTTACTGTTCCCATTTGGAGGGGGGATCCAGAGTACCCCTCAGGGTAGGCCCCCTGCTGGGGCTATGGGGATGGACAGACCTCCTTCTGTTCGCTGCCAGCGCAGTGCAGAGATGCGGTCAGGTGAACCTGCCACTCTTCGAAGGCCTGCCAAGGGATCCTCCTCTCGTCTTCAGAGTGGAGCCTGGAGGGGATGGCAGGAGTGTCTGGACCGGTAGCTCCCCCTGAGTCTTCTATAAGCCTCTCCTCTTCTGTGGACAGGGCACTCCTGGCCTCCCGGAGCTGTAGGCTCTGGATGAGCAACCGACAAGCTTCCAAGTCAGCTTCCCACACTTTTCCAAGCAGTGGACACTTGCAGCTAAGACCCAGGGGAAACGAAGGCATGAAAATGTATTCAGTGACATTTCATCCTACCAACTCAATAGCCTGTCTACCTGGCTAAAAGTTAGCTAGTCTTCTTACTGTTAACAACTGAATTTTATATAGTGATGGACTGTTTCCACCAGAAGGTAGAGGGGGGCCAAATATGTGTCCCGTCGAGTTAACAGTGAAATAACTCTTGGTCCTTCGTAGCTACTTGTTTTAGATCTGGTGTAATACAACACGGCCTCTGGTCATGTCTGTGCTCTAGCCCTGCTGGCTTCCTTTGAGTCCCCAGGCTTGTCCAACTCACCCAGCTAAGTGCATTTTCATGTGCTATTTCATATGCCTAGACTGTCCCTCCCCTCCCGCACACTCCCCTACCAACACCCACTCAGCCGACGTAAATGAATGAAGCAGCGCATAGGTAGTATAAACCATGGCAACAGCTATGCAGCTTCAGTGGCAAAAAGAAATAAGGAAGAGTGGACTCCGGCTGATGGGAAGAGTATATCCAACTACAGACAGCGCTCTATCAGCCCAGGCCAACTAAAGTTTCAATTCCAACTGAAGGAATATATAGGCTCGATGTTCACAAAAACTTTGATTTTTCATGAAAAAGCAAAAATCTGGGATTTTATAGGAAAACAAAACATGTTTCACCTCTCCATTCAGCTTCAGGCTGGATATTTTCTAGACATCTGTCTTCCCTTTAACAACCCCTCCTTCTACTATGTCTACTAATTTGCTATGCAATGTATCTATTGTGCTCTCAATTTCAATTACTTTTCAGTTCTACAATTTTTATTTCACTTTCTTTTCTACATTTCGGTGCTCTGTTTAAATGATCTATCATGCCCTCCAGCTTCTTAAGCATATTAATCATCATTATTTTAAAGCCTACATTTATAAATGATGAATTCTGATGGCAAAAGAATGAGACAGAAGCAACATTATTAAAATATTAGCTAAGAATGTTAAAATATTGACAAGGGATATCAAATTACACGTTCAGGAAACACTACAATCTTAAAACAGGAAAAATCAGGGGCGCCTGGGTGGCGCAGTCGGTTAAGCGTCCGACTTCAGCCAGGTCACGATCTCTCGGTCCGTGAGTTCGAGCCCCGCGTCAGGCTCTGGGCTGATGGCTCAGAGCCTGGAGCCTGGTCCGATTCTGTGTCTCCCTCTCTCTCTGCCCCTCCCCCGTTCATGCTCTGTCTCTCTCTGTCCCAAAAATAAATAAGCGTTGAAAAAAAAAAACAGGAAAAATCAAAGAAAAAAAAAATGCTCCTGGGTTCATCGCAGTGAAACTGCTAGGCACCAAAGCCAGAATAAAATTCTTAAAAGCAGCCAGATTAAAAAAAAAAAGGCATTAACTTCAAAGTAATAATAATACGGGGGACAGAAATGGTAGAAGCCAAGAGATGATAAAACAGTATCTTTAAAATGCTGTAAGAAGATAACTGTCAATCTAGAAATTGTACAATCATTTTCAATTTCCTTCAAAAACAAAAGCAAAATGAGGATATTTCAGATACATAAGAACTGAAATAATTCTTTGGCAACACATCCAGAAAAAAGGAAAGGATCCCAGTTGAAAACAAGGACATGCATAAAGAAAGGAAAAACAATGGGAAGAATAAATATGTAGGTAAGTCTAAGTAAATGTGAATGTAAAAAACAGCAATAGTTTTTTTGGTGATCTAGAATACATGTCGAATTAAAACACGTGACAACCAGCACAAAGGGAAGGAGGGTCCTCGTGTTGTCCAGAAAGCGAAAGAGTGCTCATTTATATCAGACTTTAAAAAGTCAAAAAATCATATGCAACCTTCTATGGTAATTGTAAAACAGGTTAAAAGAGTATATAACTGACAAGCTAATATGAGAGAACATTTTATTTTTAAAAATTTTTTTTTCAACGTTTATTTATTTTTGGGACAGAGAGAGACAGAGCATGAACGGGGGAGGGGCAGAGAGAGAGGGAGACACAGAATCGGAAACAGGCTCCAGGCTCTGAGCCATCAGCCCAGAGCCCGATGCGGGGCTCGAACTGATGGACCGCGAGATCGTGACCTGGCTGAAGTCGGACGCTTAACCGACTGCGCCACCCAGGCGCCCCAGAGAGAACATTTTAAAAATTAAACCTACTTTATTGTTGTTTTGCTATAATGAAAGCAGTAGACAGGAACGAACATGCTACAGATGGGGAAAGTGATAAAAGTGGAAACATTTTTACCATAGAAAAATCAAATATATTCGATTTACATTAAATATAAACAATAAGGATTGTATTTAAAAGGCAAAGATTTTAGACTAGAATAAAAAAAAATCAAAATCTATATGTTGCTTACAAAAGATGTGCTTTAAAAATAAGGATACAAACAGATGTCAAGTACAAGGGTAGGAATGACACATTATGAAAGCATTACTCTTTAGTGGGAAAAGGACAGTTTTTCAATGTATTATACTAATGTTGATTGAATATTACTATAGGAAAAAAATCAAATCATGATTACTGGCTCACATCATACAAACAAGTAGATTGTACATCAAAATGTGAAAGCTAAGGGGCGCCTGGGTGGCGCAGTCAGTTAAGCGTCCGACTTCAGCCAGGTCACGATCTCGCGGTCCGTGAGTTCGAACCCCGCGTCGGGCTCTGGGCTGATGGCTCAGAGCCTGGAGCCTGTTTCTGATTCTGTGTCTCCCTCTCTCTCTGCCCCTCCCCCGTTCATGCTCTGTCTCTCTCTGTCCCAAAAATAAATAAACGTTGAAAAAAAAAATTTAAAAAAATGTGAAAGCTAAAACATCAAAACTCCTAGAAGATAATGTAGGGTAACATCTTTATGACTTCATAGTAAGCAAAGATCTCTTAAATGAGATATAAAAAGGACAAGCCATAAAGAAAAAAATGATAAGTTTGATTTCATTTATATCATGAACTTATATACTTAACAACAAAAAAAAAAACACCACTGAAAGAATGAAAGTATAAGCCACAGAGTAGGAGAAATTATTTGTAACACATGTAACCAACAAAGGACTGATTTGAAAACATAGCAGGACTCCTACAGGTCAATAAGAAAGAGACAGACAACCCACTTTTTATTTATTATTTTCAATTATTTATTTATTTTTAATGTTTATTTTTCAGAGAGAGAGAGGGAGCACAAGCAGGGGAGGGGTGGAGAGAGAGAGAGGGAGACACAGAATCCAAAGCAGACTCCAGGCTCTGAGCCATCAGCACAGAGCCCGATGCAGGGCTCAAACCCACAGACCGTGAGATCATGACCTGAGCTGAAGTTGGACGCTTGACTGACTGAGCCAGGTGCCCCGACAACCCACTTTTTAAAAAAGGCAAAGACCGAAACAGGTACTTCACAAAAGAGGACTTCTAAATGGCCAGTAAGTAACTGATGAAAGGATGCTCAACACTATTAATCATCAGGAAAATGCATGTTACACCACAACATGATGGACTATACATCAACAACGTGGCTAAAATTTGAAAGTCTGACAATACCAAGTGTCAGAAAAGGTACAGAGCTATTAGTATTCTCACATACTGATGGTGGGAGTGAACATGAATGCAGTGTCTTTAAAATCTCTTTGATGGATGTACTGATGTTGAAATCATGTCAATCATTAAGACCTAGCAATGCAACTCCTAAGTATGTACTCAATGAAATGCATATATTGTCAATTCTCATATTCATGGTGATTATGTTCCATAAAGTCACCACGACCGCTGACCTAGCCAGTACTGAACAGGTGCTCCCCAGGGAAATGCAGGGTGAAGCTCCTGCCAGCCTCTGGTCACAGCATTTTCATCGACCAATCAATATATAACACTTTGTTATATGTGTTTCTGTTTGAAGACACCTTATTTAGAATCTACTGTTGATTCACTAACACTGAACTCATGGACAACAGCACTATAACTCACGCCTGGACATACATTATTTTCTCCATACAGCACATCACGGCCTTCTTGCCCTTAGGAGAACTAGACAGCGCCTCAGCATTCAGATTGGGCATCATTTCATTTCATTTCATTTTGTTTTATTTTCTATTTTAAAGAGAGAGAGGGAGAGAGAGAGAGAGAGAGAGAATGCAAGCAGAGGAGAGGGGCTGAGGGAGAGACAGAGAGTCTCAAGCAGGCTCCGTGCTCAGCACATAGCCTGATGCGCAGCTCAATCCCACGACCCTGGGATCATGACCTGAGACAAAATCAACAGTCAGAGGCTCAACCAACTGAGCCACCCAGTTGTCCCAGGCACCATTTTAAATAGTGAAATCACCATGAAAACGTGCAAAAATTTAAAAAACATGACACTAAGTAGACCCTGAGAATGACACTGGTTTGTAATATGAGAACTGTAAGAAGACAGAGCATTGCCTTGTTTGACCTCAGCTGAGAACATGCACGTCAGGTGACTCGAATTTTTCACCACTCTGTGCATGTCTATGAATGACAGTGAAAGCGCTGCAGGTATTGAGTTCAGGGTTACAAATAAATTTTAGTGAGCAGGCAAATTCACAGAATCCATGAACAATGAAGATCAACGTATACATTGATCATACGACATTGATTGTAACAGCCAAAACCTGGGAGAGAAAACGAACATCGTCAACGGAAGAATGGACAAATGGTGTGGTATCCATTTGTTGGAATATCACACTGTAAAGAAGATGAATAATTTACCACAGTCGGCAACAGTATCGTGATCTCATTAACACAAGGCTGGGAGAAAACAAAAAGATAAGAGAGGAGGCACTATGATTGCATTTATTTTGTACTTGAAACTATGCCAAACTAATCCATGGTGTTAGAAATGAGGACAGCGGCTACTTAGGGGAGGAGGGGGATGATGACAATGAGAGGCACTAGGAGCAAAGAGCAAGAGCCAGAATAGAGTCTCATGTGAGAAGCGATGGTCCTCTGTTCGGCATGCTAGACTCACCCTCTAGCTTCCTAATCGGAGCCAGGCTGACAGGTGCAAAGTGGCATCTTAAGGTTTCATCTCGCCACTAAGATTGGTTCATAGCCGCTCAGGTTTTCTCCTATGAATTTTCCTTTCATATCCATTTCCTATTTATTCCTTTCTCAGGTTCCCCGTGCCTTTTCTACGGTTTTTATTGAAGGAGGTATTTTATTGCCACTTCAATACCTTTATTTTTATAGCCTTGCTTAAATTTTTTATTTCTTCTTGGGTCCAATTTGACCCGTTATCTCCTTTATAGAAATCAATCCATTTTCTAATGGATTTCGTATGTATTATAATGTTTGCTCCTAATTCCAAAAATTATTTTTAGAACAACTTGTGTTCCTGTATAAAGACAATTCTCCTTTTCACTATTTATTTACTCTTCTGATTTATCTTGTTTAGTCTTATCAGAGGTTTGCTATCTTATTAATCTTTTCAAAGAAACACCCTTGCTTTGTTAATCTTTGTTATTGATTTTTGTTCTCTATTTCCTTGATTTCTGATCTTATCTTTCTATTTCCTTTTTCTCATTTCTTTGGATTTATTATCTTTTTATTAGCTTCCTTTGTTAAAGCTTAACTTGTTGGTTTCCTTTTATTTTTTATTTTCCTCTCTTGCCATTTTAATTTTCTGAGAATTATATTTAAAGCTCTAAATTTTTGTCTGAGTTATAATTTAACCATGTCTAATACATGTTTAAGTTTGAAAATTATTGAATATTTTAAATATACAGAGCAATATGGGAAATAATTTCACAGACATCTTTATATCTACTGTCAAACTTATTGATTTTTAATCTTTTCCTGTAACTGCATCAGATCTAATTCCAGAATTGACAACATTATTTGACCACAAACTTTATATTTAGTGCTTTCGTTGTCTTTCCTCATGATTACCTTTTAACTCAATGACCATTTAATAGTACGCTTTTCAATTTCTAGATAGAAGAGTTTTTTTCAGATCCCTTTTTGTTAGGTTAATATCTAATTGTATTGCATAATGGTCAAGAATAAACTTTATAAAATTAATTGAGGCTCCCTCTACCACCTAGTACTTGATAGTTCTTTGTAACTGTCCCACATGTAGCCAAAAGAAATCAGTGCTCTGTTTACTGCATCTAAAGCTGAGGCATATTACATTATTAAAATTTTTTATTCATTTGCTCTTTTTTACCTGCTTCATCTACCAGTTTCTAAGATGAGTGTTTTACATTTCCTACAATTAAATTTTTCCTATAATTCTTGATTCATTTATTTCTTCCCATAGTTCTATTGACTGGTTTATGTATTGGGGGGGGCGTTGTTTGTTTTATTTTTTTTATTTAACTTTTTTTAATGTTTATTTTTGAGAGAGAGAGAGACAGAGACAGAGAGACAGAGCATGAGCAGAGGAGAGGCAGAGAGAGAGAGGGAGATATAGAATCTGAAGTAGGATCCAGAGCCGGACGCAGGGCTCGAACTCACAGACGGTGAGATCGTGAACTAAGCCGAAGTTGGATGCTTAACGGACTGAGCCACCCAGGTGCCCCTTGTTTGTTTTTAAATTTTTTAAATGTTTATTCGTTTTTCAGAGACAAACAGCAAGTGGGGGTGGGGCAGAGAGAGAGAGGGAGACACGGAATCCAAAGCAGGCTCCAGGCCCTGAGCTGTCAGCACAGAGCCCGATGTGGGCCTCGAACTCACAAACTGTGAGCAGAAGTCAGACGCTTAACGGACTGAGCCACCCAGGAGCCTTGGTTTATGTATTTTTGGATTATGATGTTGGACATATTTTCCAATCATTAAATTTTCTACTGCTTCTTTTCAGTTTATGATGATCTTCTGTGTTCGTATGATATTTGTTCGTATGATACTTTGTTCGTGTTAGTATGTGTTAGTATGATATTTTGGCCTTAGAATCGATTT
Source organism: Felis catus (assembly GCF_018350175.1). Taxonomy (NCBI): domain Eukaryota; kingdom Metazoa; phylum Chordata; class Mammalia; order Carnivora; family Felidae; genus Felis; species Felis catus. The sequence continues at coordinate 16,496,083 of NC_058378.1, forward strand.
TATCTGATATTATAATTGTTACTCAAACATACTTTTAGGGGGCGCCTGGGTGGCGCAGTCGGTTAAGCGTCCGACTTCAGCCAGGTCACGATCTCGCGGCCCGTGAGTTCGAGCCCCGCGTCAGGCTCTGGGCTGATGGCTCAGAGCCTGGAGCCTGTTTCCGATTCTGTGTCTCCCTCTCTCTTTGCCCCTCCCCCGTTCATGCTCTGTCTCTCTCTGTCCCAAAAATAAATAAACGTTGAAAAAAAAAATTAAAAAAAAAAAAAAAACATACTTTTAGTTCAATTTTTCCTGGATTAGATACATACCATCCTTTATTTTCAACTTTTATGTATTTTTTTTTTTGAAAATGATTCCAGCACAAACATTTTGTTGAATTTTCTAAAAATCCATTCTGGGATTTTATCTTTGGGATCAGCACTTTTAAACCACGCATTCACAAGTACTGTAATTATTGTGTAATTGTTGCTATTTTTCTTATTTATGAAGCCAAGATTATTACTTTTTAACAAGTTTTATGTCTTTATTTCTTTTTTCCTACCTTCTTTCTTCTTTCTATTTAATTCACGTACAATGGTGAGAAAGAATACAGACAGATCCAGGGACTCTTCACCAAGTTTCCTGCAAATGGTAACATCTTACAAAATTGTAGTGCAATTATCACAACCAGGGAGCAGACATTGGTACAATCCACTGCTCTTGTTCAGACTTCCTCTCACGTGTGTGTGTGTGTGTGTGTGTGTGTGTGTGTGTGTGTGGTGGGCAGTGAGTGTGTCTATAGTTCTATACAATTTCATCACTTGTGCAAGTTCATGTACCCACCACCACATCCAAGATATAGAACAATTCCACAGCCACAAGGATCCCTGGTCACATTTTATAACCATCCTCACCTGTTCCACGCTGCCCCCCACCTACAGACTCTGGAAACCACTATCTGTGCTCCATTCCTGAAATTTTTCTCACTACAAAAATGCAACATAAATGGAATCATAAAGTATGCAGCCTTGGGGACTGTATTTTCCATTCAGCTTATGTCCTTGCTTTTTATTGCTGAGTCGTGTTCCATGCTATGCTTATACCACAGTTTGTTCACCTTTTCACCTGCTGAAGGACATCTATGATGCTCCCAGCTTGGGGATATTATGAATAAAGATTCTGTGAATATTTACATATGAAATTCGTTTTTATTTCTCTGAAACATCCGAGAGTCCAATTGCTGGGTTGTATGGTAGTTACGTATTTAGATTTAAAGAGCTGCCAAATGATTTCCCAGAGGGACCACACCAGTTTACAATTCTACCTGCAATGTGTAAGTGATCTAGTTTCTTGGTACCCTCAGTAATATTTGGGGCTATTGCTGTTTTTTTCCCGATAGTTATATAGTGGTAGCTCACTGTGGTTTTAATGTATAGGGATGTTGAGTATCTTTTCAAGTACTTATCTGCCATCCATACACCCTCTTCAATGAGGTGTCTGTTCATGTCTTTTGCCTATTTCCTACCTGTATTGATTTTTTTTTACCATTCAATTTTAAGAATATGTTCCTCCTTTATCCTAGACACTAGTCTTTTGTCAGATACGTGGTTTGCAAATATTTCCTCTGTCTGTAGCTTGCTTTTTCATCCTCTTCACATGGGATTTGAAAGAAGTCCAATTTATCAGTGTTTCCTTTTAATGAATCATGCTTGTAGTGTCAAGTCTTAGAAATTTAGCCCAACACTTACTCCTATATTTTCGTAAAAGTTTTATACCTTTATATTTTACATTTAAGTCTATGATCCATTCTAAGTTAATTTTTATATAAAGTATGAGATTTAGGTTGAAGTTCATTTTTTTTTTTTTTTTTGGCCTGTGCATATAGAATTGGGGGTTGTTTTCTTTCATCCTTTGAAAAATATGCCACTTCTTTCTGGCTTTTATGGTTTCAGGTGAGAAATCCACCATTATTCAAATTGATGTTCTCCTACAGGTAATATACAATTTCTGTCCGGCTGCTTTAAGGTTATTTCTTAGTCTTATAAGCTTTCAGAGATTTAACTCTGATGTGTTTTGGTATGGATATTTTTGGATTTATTCTATGGGAGGGGAGATTTTCTTAGCTCTTGAATCTGTAGATTTGTGTCTTTCACCAAATTTTGGAAGTATTTAGCCAGTATTTCTTCAAATAATTTTTTAGCCTACTCTTCTCCTTCTTTGACCCAATGATAGGTGTTGGGACTTTTTGTTATTTGTCCCCCAGGTCTCTTAGGCTCTGGTCATTATTTTTTCTGTCTATTCTCTTTTGTTCACATTGGGTTAATTCTCAAGTTCACTGATTCTGTCCTCTGTCATCTCCACTCAACTACTGAATCTTTCCAGTGAGATTTTTATTTCTGTTTTTGTATTTTCAGTTTCTATAATTTCCACTCAATTCCTTTTATATAACTGCTCCCTCTTTGCCAACATTTTCTTCTTTAGAATTTGCAGCTCTTTATGGAAACATTTTTGATGGCTGCTTTAAAATCCTTGTCATGTGATCCCAACATCTGATTCATCTCCATGTTGACATCAAGTAATTGTTTTATTCACATTCAAGCTGTGATTTCCTCTGTTTTTATTATTACGAAGGATTCTCCATTGCATCCTGAAAATTTTGGCCATTACGTTATGAGATTCTGAGTCCTATTTAAATGTTTTATTTTAGAAGGCAATAATCGTGGTAGGTTTATCACACAGGTGCTGTTCTGCTTTTATGGGCGATGGTTCCAATTACGTTTTAATTTTAAGAGACTTTGCAGTGAATTTGTGATCTTCTTAGGGAGAGCTGTTTGGGTTTGGTTTTATCTGCTTAAAATATCTGCTCCCATTAGGGCTTCCACTGGTCCCAGCTGAACTGCCTAAGGCACAAAGGAGATTCCCCAGGCTAGGCCACCGAATGTCTCTAGGAGGGAAGGGGAGTCTCAGGCCAGCAGGAAAAGAGAGCACCCCCCGGCCCCGTGTGCTTATCATTAGCAGGTTACCCCCTGTGCTGCTGATGCATTCTCACCTATGTTGTCTGAAGGAATCCCATTAGATGGAGTAGAATGAGCACACCTGGGCCACACCTTCGCCTACCATCAATTCCCTTCCATGCTGCCACCATCCCACCTCCAAGATGACATATTTGTATATATATTGAGGCTTTCTTAGTTCTAGGTTTTTACTAAGACACATTTCTGTTTTCTCATAAGTTTTCTATTTCATCAACAGTAAAATTTACTAAGTATTTTTCATGCCCTCTTTCACATAGCTCATACTGGTCTTATTTTTCATCTTGTTAATATACTTCATCCAAGAATGTGTCAAAGAATACCAGGTATGGCAAACATTTTAAGGACTTCCAGGTCTGAGAACATCTTTATTTCATACTTAAACGCTAAATAATAATATAGCTTAATATTTTGGATTCAACACTCTGAAAATATTATTCCACAGCCTTCTTGCAGACTGTGTTGCTATTGGGAATGTCTGATGATCTTCTCTTAGAGTCTTCTCCTTGTCTGTTATATATAAATTTTAACTACAACCCATTGATGTTCCACCCCTCACCCTTTTCTGTCCTATTCTGTACTCGATCAAGCCCATCTGCCTAAAATCTTGTATCTTTTCCTTCTTCTGGGGAACTTTCAGTCACTGGTCCCTCAAATATTTCCTCCCTCCCCTCTATTGTTTTCTTTCCTTCTGGGATTCTTTTTAGATGACCGCTGATCAAATAACTCTATTGTGTATTGCTTAATTTATCTTTTCTATTTTCCTTCTTCCTTTCTGTTCCTAATGCCCTCCAAATACCTTCTGATAGCTTCTGGCTCACTAATTGGTTCTTCAGCTGAATTCATTAGGCTGTTCATCCCACATACTGAGATTTTTTCTTTTAAACTTTTATATTTTGTGTTCCCCAAATTTCCATTTGGGTTTCTTTATGACTTCTTTTACTTCATGTCTCCAATATCCTCCCTTCTCTTTGGGAAATACTTAGTATGTTTATTGATCATGCTGTAGTGTCTAATTATGCTTTGTCAGGTATAAGTCCTTCCACTTGTACTTTTAAAGCAGTTACCCTCCTAATAAGTCTCATTTCTTTTCCATATGTGTTCAGATTTCCTTAGGCATATTAACTGCGTTGGTTGGTAATGAGTCCTTGTAGAGGAGATAATGTCAAAGCCCTAATTGGTGCCCATCCTAATAGGGGTATGTCGTGGGTGGGGCACCATCTCAGGGAGAAGTGTCTCTGGTGTAACAATCTGTGCTCCTGCACTTGCAGGAACACGTGGGGTCCCTCGATTGTAATTACCCACCCCTCAGGAAACAGGGAGGGCTCGGGGAATGTTCAAGATCCAAGCTCTCTGTTTGATGCCCTCCCATAGCAGTGCTTCTCTGAGGCTAGTGTTCTAGTTCTTTCTCCCTGCCTCACCAGTTGGCAGGTGCTTGTCTGCTTTCAGAAGCAATGGGGTAGGCACGGGCCTTCCCAGGCAATGTGAAAGGAAAGGGCATGCCTAAAAACCTCTCCTCCACTTTATCTGTTCCTTCCCTCAATGGGGACCAAATCACCTCCATCTGCCTGAGGGATCCTCGGTTATTTCTATTATTAACTTGACAGATCCATCGGCCTGTCTGGCTTCTAATGGTGAGGGCAGGGCTGGATTCAAGGGAAAGATCCAGCAGCCCAGCTCTCATAACTAAGGAAAAATGTTTGCTGCTTCCATCAGCAACTTTCTACATTACAGCAATCTGAATACTGTAAGTTCATGTCACTTTGCTATTTGAAAAATACATTTTGTGTAGTTTTGAGTGAAAGTGGGTTTGTCCTGAAATATCTCCCGGAAGACACACATCAAAGTCTCAAAGTCTACAAAGCCAATTTTAGAGACTCATGCTGAATGGTAAGTAAATCTTGTAGATATAAAATTGCAGTGCTTTATTATAGCCCATGTAATAATTTCATCAAGCTTTAGATTTTTAAAATACCCTTTTACTGAATTCATTTGTGCTAAAGAGAGTAATGGTTGATTTCAAAGTATTGAGATGTTTTGCTATTCCTGCACAGGAGAGTAATTAAGTCATTAATAATAATCCCTTAAATGAATGACTCACAGCTCCTTGAGCTATGTGAGGTCTTTGGTGATGTTTTACAACCAGTGATGAGGCAATTTAAAGATACAATTTCAGTATTGGGGGGAAATTTCTTGAATAGAGAATTGAAATTCATTATTTCTCTTACTCCTGCCAGTTGGAAGTAACATGAGGCCTCACAGATCATCTGATCATGGCTTGAATCCTTATGGAACTGAGACCTGTGTGTGTTGCTTATGGGGAACGATGGTAAGGGAAGGAGCAAGACGTTTGCAGGTAAGCTTCCACCCCTTTTCAGAATGGAAATACTGAACTCTAACACAGACATCAAGAGTCTCAGTTCTTGGTACCAGACTTTCTTTCTTGACTTATTCATGTTTTTACTTCAAAGGCATTAGCGTTTTACCAAATTCTTTGGACACTTTATAAAGATAACCAGGTTTTCTTACAGAACCAAAATGGAATAAAATATCAAACCGATACATGAATGGCCAATGGTACTATACTTTCACTGCAAGTTGTGTAAACAACGACAGTCCCCATACTTCTGAAACCTTTTCATTCCCTGGGAAACAATGACTTAATCTCTAATTTTAAACAAAACTGTTGTTACCAGGAATATTTACATTGTATTCCTTTGTCTTCTATTTTCCGAAAAAGAAAAATTAACACAATTCTTCACTGAACAAACACCTTTAAACATTTTAGCCTCCTTCGCAAAATGCCATCTGAAAATATGACAGAAGGACACGTAGTATACGAAAGAGTGTTTGTCTAGGAAATTGTTGTAGACACAGTTGTTTGCTGAGCCAACATGTCTTCCTCTTTTGGTCTCTCCTAACAGAACTTAGGTAGTATTCAGGTAAGCAACTCCCCTCCCCCCTGCCTTTAGGACATTTTGGATGGTGACTCCTCCCTAGCTCTTCAGGTAGACTGTGATTAGTTGAGAGCAATCAACCTATAATATTCTACCAGACAAGCCTTTATAGTTCAGAGGTTGGCCACACAGAGAGCTGAACCATGTCTTGTGGTCCATGCTGGGATGTTGGCGGGTGGGGAGTAGTTTTTACTCTCTCTCCCAGTAGCAATGAGCAAAAAACCACCCTTATCTGTCTATTGACCCTAATGGAATCAGCCTGTAGACAAAGCCTATGCATTATGAGAGGAAATAGCTAAGCAGAGAAATGGAAAAAATCTGGTTTTTGATGACAAGTCTGAGTTGCTGACTCAATCAACCCAGCTGCCCATCCTACTCTTGTTGAAGCCACTTAGACCTGGCGTTCCTACTAATTGTGACCAAACACAAAGCTGATTCAACCAAAGTCAAATGACTTTGGCTGGAGTTTAGCCTCCACTACAAAGGTTTGGTGACCTTTGGGAAATACTTTATCTCAATTTGAACTTCAAGATTTGTAATATAATAATATCTTTTATGTCTATCTCACAGGATAGATTATAAAAAGGAAGCTACAAATGATATATACAATATATAACAGTAAAAAGTACATAAGTTCTCAAATCTTGAATTGTAGGAGGCACTAACAAAATGAAAACCACTTGAAAACGTACACGGTACATGATGGCCAAGATGTGACCATTGAGGTCCATATTAGTTTATGATTACAATGTTAAAAATAGAGACTGGTTGAGACCAATGATTAATTCCACCCAAGAGTCAACCGGCCAGCAATAAGAAAAGGTATTTTGCAGAAGGGTGATGCAGTTTACTCATCACCATCATCATCATCCCCATCACTATCACTACTGCCATCATCGCTGTTGTTAACAGTTATTGGTCAGGAGTTGTCTGAGAATTGTTAATCTTCAAAACAACCTTAAGAAGTAGATATTGCGGCTACATTGTGTGAGTTCTAAAACATAATTCAAATTCTCTGACACTGCTATAGTCGAGAGGTAGAGTCTACATCCTCTCCTTTAGAATCTGGTCTGGCCTTACTTTCTCGTAATCAACGGGTCATAGGGGGAGTAATGCCACACAGCTTCTAAGGCTAGGTCAGAAAATGCCCTGCAGCCTTCACCAGATGTTTTGGGACCCTTGCTCTGAGGGCAGCCCAACGCCATGCCAGAAGTTTATCCATTCTGAAATCGTCACGCGGGAGAGACTACATAGAGTCACTAGGTCAATGGCATCAGGTGCAATCTCGGCTGATGCCCACTGTCAGCTGCCAGCCACGTGAGTGAGCCATCTTGCCTGTCCAGCCCAGCTGAGCTGATGGAACCAGAATCTCCACCTCATGTCACAGTCCCAAGGGAGAACTGCCTACCCGAGCCCTAGCTGGGCTATGCCCCACAAAACAGTGAACAAAGTAAACATGTGCTGGGGCAGACCTCTGTTTCACCAGGTGAGAAAATTAAGGCATCTTCAGAAATCAAAGAGATGTTCTGATCACCAGCATGATCAGCCTCCTTTTCCTATGGTGGATGAGCCAGACAGCCACGGATCCCAGAAGTCCTTCCACCTTTGCCGTCTATTTAAAACTCTAAGTAACGAGTTACTTTTTACCCCCCTGCATCACTCCGTGGTACATACCAGGTGAAGAAAGAAAGAGAATCCCCCCAGAAATAATCAGGTAGATAATTATCTGGAACAAGCACTGAACACTCAGTTTTAAGACCTGAAGTCAAAGTCATCAGGAGCCCCATCAAACCACCTCTCCTCTTAGTTTCTCTGTTTCTATCCGCAGTCTCTCTTCTTGCCTCATCCTGGCTCGTTTGGTGTTCTCGCCTCGTTGGAATTCTATCCCTTGAGAGTGGGAATCTTGTCTGTCACGGCGAATCCTCTGCTCCTCATGGCTCACAGAGTGTAACACATACTGGGCACTTACATGTTAGAAGAGCCAACTGAATAAAGGCCAGCAATCACGGTCACTTGTGATGTGATTCTTTCCTTCAACTCCCAAATCCAACCATACACTGTATGTTGAGAATATTGTTCGGATCCATCTTTCCCCTTTATGACTGCTACCCCGAATTAAGCATTTCATTTCTTCACCCCCCAGCAAAGCTACAATTAATGATGAGCTTTTCTGCTTTCCAATATTTCATTCTTTCGATCTGTCCTCTCCACCACTGCTCCACAAACGTTAGTGGCTCCCACTGCCTGCTATAAATGGAAAGTAAAGCCCTGCGAGCTCTTTCCCAAGATGGCCTCAGGTTGCCCTGGACTCCTCTCCTATTGTCCCTCTGTGCATTCACAGATGGCAGCAAAGTGGTCCACTTGCTCTTCCCAGGACAAATGCCCAAGTTTCAAATTACAGACGACTATTTCTCATGCCTCTCTTCAAAATCTTCACCCATTAAAAGCCAACGAATTCATCAAGACCCATCTCAAATGTCACTTTAATAAAGAACTCTGCCCCGATCCCCCCACCACATGTAATATCTCCTTTCTCTGAACCCGCACGGCATCTTACAGTACCCTTCAGACTGCTAATACACTGTGCCTTGATGTCTGGGTTGTGTGTGCAGATACTTTTTCTACTGTATATACTTGATGAGGTTTGAGACTATTTCAGACTTATTTTTTTTTAGTCCTATGAAGCATATAGCCTAGCAAGGCATTAACCATAACAGGAACTCAGTAAGTACTTAATTGACTGAATGAACTTTCAGGAAAGTTGCATTTAAAGGACTCCTCCAATTTGAAGCAAAGAAAATAACTGAGTTTAAAAAAATCCATCCTAATAAAGGTTAATAGAAGAAAAGCTTTCCTGATAAGAGATCCCAGTGGATTGACCACATTAAAAATTAAAGTCTCAGGGTAGGGTCTCAATCTGCCACTCAACTTTGCCAGAGCAGTATTGGCTTGTACTGTGTGCAATGACTAAATGGAAAGTTTAGATTATTTGACTATAATTTTGAAGTGGAGAAAGACTTTCTAAGCAAGAAACAAACCCTGGAAGCCAGAAAGGAAAAAGAAAAAATAATGTGCTAAATCTGGAATCATATATTTCAGCTTCTACATGGCAAAAATGCCCTAGGTGAAAGTTAAAATACAAATGGCCTATTAGGAAAAAATATTTCTAACCTGTGGCACATAGACCAAGAGTCAAATTCGTGGGGCACCTGGGTGGCTCAGTCTGTTAAAGCGTCTGACTCTTGATTTCGGCTCAGGTCACGGCCTCACAGTTCGTGAGTTCGAACCCCGTGTTGGGCTCCGCACTAACAGCACAGAGCCTGCTTGGGATTCTCTCTCTCCCTCTCTCTCTCTGCCTCTCCCCAGCTCATGCATGCTATCGCTGTCTAAATAAATAAGTAAACTTTAAAAAACAAAACAAGAGTCAAATTCTTTAACCTTCAAAGAGCTCTGAAAACCAGTACGAGAAAAAGCAAACATCCCAAGAGAAAACAGGAAGAAGAAGCAGAAGAGAAATGCAAGCAGCCGATAAATATATGAACAGACGACTGGCCACGTTCAAGGCAGAGACGTGCCGTCTGGGAAATGAAAGTCTCAAGGTGGTATCGTTCACTCTTTCAGGGGGAGGGGGACATATCAGCACCCTTTTGTAAGGAATATAATTTGGCAATATCTGACAAAATTAGAAGGGCACCTGGACTTCGAGATAGCTGATTCGCCTCTAAGCATTTACCTTACAAATGTATCCGGACAAACAAAAGAAAGATAATAGTAAACGCATCAGGAGAAATAACTGGAAACCAAATGGAGAAAACTGGAAGCAAGCACACTGATTGTTACATACCACGCAACCATTCACAACAGAAGGCTGGACTGCATCTTTTAAAATGGAAATATTTCCAAGGGAAATTAAGCGGAAAGAGATAAGGCACAGAACAAATACTACTCTGTTGTGATCGCGTTCAAATTCTTGCGTTCTTTTCAGTTTTTTTTTACATGTTTATTTTTGAGAGCTAGAGAGACAAAGTGCGAGTGGGGGAGGAGGGGCAGAGAGGGAGACACAGAAGCCAAAGCAGGTTCCAGGCTCCGAGCTGTCAGCACAGAGCCCGACACGGGGCTTGAACCCACGAACCATGAGATCATACCTGAGCCAAAGTCAGACACTTAACCGACTGAGCCAGACAGGGGCCCCTCATTTGAATTTTTTAAAAGAGCAAACAGGCAAGCATATATATCCACACAGGCCTATGTGGGAGTGAGATATTTCCAGAGCGGTGTACTTGTTTCCTCGTGATTGGGGGAGGGATGAGGGGTTTTGACTCTATATGTTACCCCTTTCAGTTGTATTTCTTTTTTTTTTTCCTTTCAAAGAAACCACAAGCATCCTTTACTTTTATAACAAGAAATAAATTTTAAATTTTTAAAAAAGTATCCACATCTTTCCCTTTTGTGGTTTTGTCAAATTTTGCACAGTCCTTAACCTCGATGCTAAACGTCCCCCCACCCCCACCCCCGCTTTGCAGAATCCGTGTCATGGTTTGGGGGGACCACGTTTTGATCAGTGCAAGCTGGAAGTCGGGGAAGTGGCTTCCTAATCAGAGCTCCTCAGAAATACAAGGCTGCATTCAGTCCCGAGAGCTACAGGATAAATGGAAGCACATGCCCACAGGGAGGGCAGCCAAGGAATTTTAAAGGGAAACAGGAGCAAGACAAGAAAGCCCGCGGCTTGTAAATCACCCCTCGGCTTATCTCCTGGGTCCATTCCAGTAGCTCAACTCGGAATGAAAAGGGACTGGTCAGACCAGAGCCGGCACCGTAGGTGAAATACATGATCCTGCCAACCTCCCAGAACACGCCACTTTCCAGAGAGATCTCGGTAATAAACGTCAGCAGAGCGGACGGAGGACGGACCCGGGGAAGAGCTCACGCCCCCAGAATTTTATCTGACAAATGCGCGGCCCAAAGTGTTAATTGGGGCAGGAGGATTCCACACAGCTGGGCAGACACGTGTATCTGGCTGTGGCGAAGAGCAGATACAGAAATGTCCCCAGACTATTTGGGGTCCTGGGCAGAACAGTAAAAGCTGCTTAGGCACACGCGATGCTGCTACGTGGGGGCGATGGGACAGCACAGTGCGGGCGGCAGGGTCTGGAGCCAGGCCGACGCCACCGTGGAGTCCAGTTATGTGGAGCATCTTAGATGGGCTTTCCCTGGCGTCTGGTATTCCCTATCGACGGGTGAGAAGGTGGCAACGTTCCTCTAAACAGACAATAGTCGTGGCTCAGGAGACCGTGAAGAGCCTGCCTACGAGGGGCAGAGCCTAGTTTCCGACTTTGGAAAAGGATCCTCGCCAGTGATCTTCAGCTTCATGGGGTGTGTGTCTGCAGGCTGAGCTCGCGCCCGAAACCAGAGACGGGACCAACCAACGTCTACCTCTGGCTCTGGCTTAAGGGTGGCTTCTGCACAAGTGACACACAGGCCACAGGTGCGAGAAGCAAAGGGCAGGAGGGAGAAACTAGAACTCCAGCTGACAGCTCGGGCACACAGGTGGCAGGGCAGGAAGAGGAATGTGACAACGTTAAGGAGCGGTGCCCAGCGACCACGTCTGCCTTCCTCCCAAGCAGTCTTGCCCCCAATTCCCACCCCGCCCCCACCCCAGGATTCCGGCACGGGACGCAGTGTGCCTTGGCCGGGAAGGAGATGCTGTCAGGCTGCCTGTGAGTTTGCTCTCTGGGGTCATCTGTCGAGGTGACCAGAGCTCTCTCCCCTTGCAGTGGAATGGCGGGCTCCTCCGAGATAGAAGGGGAATGCCTCGTGTGCGGTGTGATCAGATTCCCACACAACAGAACCACTAGGCAACCCAGAGAAATACCCATTTCTCTCTCCCCCATAGCTCACATGTGACTGGGAATGGCTGCTGCTCACTGATGCAGTGAGAATGGGTGGAAAGAATGAGACACCCAGGGAGGGGGGAAGCCAGCCCGTCCTGAGTCCCGGGACAGGGGTGGGGGGGCTGCAGGCCCTCTCCTCCAGGTAAAGGGGTGCTCTCTGCAGGGGGACCAGTGCAGGAGCCCCTGGGCAGGTTCGAAGCCCAGCTTTACCACATGCAACTGTGCATCTTTAGGCAAGTTCCTTAACCTCGCTGTGCATGCTTCCTCATCCATCAAGGTAGGACTGTGGGATGGAGAGGATAACAGGCTGGGTCTGTCCCACAGGGCGCAGCAGCTATGAGCGAACTGTTATGGCCACCTGCTTTCTCACTTCCGATCATGTGACTTCCTCAACTTGCTCTTCCCAACTCTCTTCTGACCGTCATCAATCCCACAGCCCTGGTCTCAGGCACTGTCCTCCTCATCCCATGAACCCCAACTCATCTCCTTGGGGTTCTCCCTCACTCCTCTTGGACAAAGCTAGTTACTCCTCCCTTGGGATTAACCACGGCCTTCCGTCCACACCTCTATTTTGACACGTATCATATATTGTCACCATCCACATGTATTCACTCCCTCCCAAGGCAAGACTGTTCAAGGTCGGGGCACAGCCTTGACAAAGGAATCAGTGGGTGAACAGATTGACTCCTAGGGTTTGCTTCAGTCTGTCTTGCATTTCCTTCGGCCACCATCGGGGGAAATCAAAGCACATGGTAGAACTGGGGATGAGCTTCCAGAACGACCTGGATTTGCCGTGGGCAGAAAGAGCGGGAGAACCTGGTCCCTTCCGGAACTCTCCAGAGCCTGACGTGAGTGGGGCAGAACTTTGGTAGTGACAGCATTCCACTGGCAGGTCTCACCACACAGTCGTCCTAAAACACTCAGTCCCCGTCCCTAAGTTGAGGGAGGAGAAAGAGAAAGAGCAAAGTAACCAAGCAGGAACGCGAAAGCAAGGACTGAAAAATGAGAGCCCAGGGAAGCTAGGGACCGGAGAGGCCAACAGGTGACTGTCCCTGAGGCTGCTGCTCCTTAGATGTACAAGATCCAGGCATCAAAGTGAAGGCTGACTCCATATCACGGCCAAATAGCAACAGGGTCGGCAGAGCGGGGGGCCACGGCATTCGGGGTCTCCACCGGGCATGCCCTCAGAGTCTGCTGAGTGAAGAAATTAGATGCCAGATCTTATATTTGGGTGCACTTTTAGGAGAATCGGTTCTACGGATATCGTGCGATTCTAAAAAAGGTCTGTGATTTCAGAAAAAGAAAAGAAAACACCTTGTGACAATGCAGGTTCTGGCTCCTAAGCCAGGGCGGGACATGAGGCGCTGTGCTCTAACCACAGCCGGGTGATGTCAGTGCTGCTGGTCCGCAGCCCGCACCCTCAGTCGCCAGGACCAGTTGCATCAGCAAGTCGTGTGCACCCACAGAATTCAGCGTGCCACAAAATGATCTGAATTTTAGCACACGTGACAAGATACGCAAGACGCAAGACAAGCTCAGGCAGGTATTCCTGGCACTTTTTAAGATCCCTTTGGAGTTGTGGACGAGCTCATTACAATACAGAAGAGCTACGAGGCTGCCCGACATCAACGCTGCAAGAAAACATAACCTGGCGTCCCCAGTTGTCCGAGCCCTTCTTGTTTGTTCAGAAGGAAATCCAGCAAAGAGTTTTCCCTCATTCTGGCTTTCACCTACCACCTCGGAGAAACTGGCTGGCAAAGCAAGGGTGGGCAGGCGAACTCACTGTGTTTACAGAGAGTCTGTGTGGCCCTGAATATTTTCTGCATATGAAAGATCAGATGAAACCTTCACGGGCAAATTGAAGTCTTGGTGGCTGCTGGTTCCACTGGCAAACGCTGTGGATACGGAGCACATCGCAGCCCTCGGGGCCTGGCTGCGCTTGCAGCCACCGAGGGGGACGACGCGACTGAGCGGTGCTGAGGTCTGGTCTGAGAAAGGAAGTCTATCAGGGCTGGTAGAAAGTCCACCAGCTACCGGCTGGTAGAAAGGCTGGAGTGTCTTGCCGCTGAATTGTGCATCCACAGCTCTATCCCTGGTACACAAAGTATCATAAAGGCTGAAGTCCAAATTGAAGTCTAAAAATAGCACAATAAAATTATTTGCTTCTTTCGCTCCACCAGAGAGCAAACCGGCTGACATCAATATCTGCGGGGCACAACGGACTGCTTGGCGTTTACGTGGAAGGAACGATTACACAACTGCCCTTTCTCACCAGCAGACCGACTGCCCCAGAAAATAAGGGAGGGAAAGCAATTATTACACTGTTGCCGAAAACCAATAATGGATATTTGATTATGATTATTAATGGGGAGAAAAGGAGACAGACCGCTGAGCAGAGACCAACCACTAAGTGAATCTGCGTGAGATGCCAAGAGGGGGAATTAATTTTTTGTTTCCTTTTCACCTCTCACCCAGTCATTTGAATGTGACACCAAACTTTAAGCATGGCCTGTCACATCCTTATCCATATTCAATGCCACTGCACTATGGCCACATTATCTCCCCTGGATCCCCAAGTGACAGGCTCCTTGCTGTGGGGGATTGTTTTCTCTTAGCCTCTAAATGTGAGGCGGATATGTAGCGGGGGAACTGACTTGTCAGATACAGGAAATTAACTAATTTTCAAGACATCAGAAAGACATTTTGTAGCAAATATTTACTTCTCTGTTTCTTTCCTACTGATATTGAACGTACATTATCTAATCTGGAGGATGCTGGATTTACAATCGCTGTGAACAAAGGGATGTTATGGCTCATTCTAAAGGAAACAATGCCATCAATTCCTTCAGCCCCTGGTGGAAACACTATTGCAGCGTGAAGTACATTTGTCAAGAAAGAATAAAAGAAACAAACAAAGAACAGCAACAACAAGGAGAGAAACAGACTCATAAATACAGAGAACAAACAGGTGGTTGCCAGAGAGGGGAGGGATGAGGGGATGGGTGAAATCGGTGAAGGGGACTGAGCGGTACAAACTTCCACTGATAAAATAAGTAAGTTGTGGGGATGAAAAGTAGCACAGGGAATATAGTCAATGGTACGGTAATACACTTCCTGTGGTGAGCATTTTGTAATGTACATAACTGTTGAATCGCTGTGTTCTACACCTGGAACGAATTCAGTATTATATTATATATCAACTACCATTAAAAATAAAAATAAAATGTTTAAAGAACCAAAGGGACCTTGAGGGATGTAGGTAGAGAGGGGAGTGTGCAATTTCTCTGTCTTTATATCAGACCCTGAAAACTAGCTCCCCTATATTGCCTTACCTATTCATTGAATTTCCAATTACCGTCTGCCTCAAGGTCCACATAAACACGATAGTTTCATTAAAGTTGGCCCCTGGCAACTCAACACCCCCAAAGGGGGAATGCGGGCAACATCGAGGGCTGAATTAGAAGATGCTGGGTGAGGTAAGTGATGTGAATCACCTTTTCTGTGCCTGGCAGTGTTCCAGGCACTTTTCATGTACTATTTCTTTCTAGTGTACGATTTCACTTTAAGGGGAATATGATTATTATGGTGATCTCAACTTTAAAGATCAGGACACAGCTCGAGAGATTCTGACGTGTGCTCACTTACCTAGCTAGCTAACTGGTGGAGCTCAGATTGAACCCCATCCCGATGACAAAACCTATGCTCTGATGGCAGCAGATTTTCACTCACTTTATGAGAAATATATTTAATCTCTTTCTCCACCTGGAAATACAATTTCCTAATGTATACTGAAAACAAACAAAAACACTTAGGAGATTATGGGACTAATATCAGATGCACAGCCTGAGACCCACAAAACTGTCCTTACCTGATAGATTTTTTTTGTGGTAGACCTCATCCATTATTGTGCAATTCTAGGAACGTTTCTCTTGTGATTGCAAAAACAACAGTAGTTGTTGTAAATGGTAATGGACAAAACAGGCATTCATTACTATGTGCAATATTGAACATTTCCTTACACTGCCTGTTACAAAAACAAAGGTTTTGACTGAAAATGATTTCAAAATTCTACCTACACATACACACACAAGCACACACATATGCACATACATATGCGCATACATATCATGACACATTTTATGTCTAATCCTCATTATTCTTCCCAAGACTCTATTCTTCAGCCTCTTCCAATAATACATAAATAGTAAATATTATTATTATATATTATAGTATTATATGAATAAAATGTTATATTATTATAAATAATAATGATGATGATGGCAGCAAACATTTATTGAGCCTGTGCCCTTATTGGTGAGAACATGCTTTATGTATCTCATTTAATCTGCCTCATAGCCCTGTAACAAGGGTACGATCTCATTTCCTTCTATAGACAGGAATACTGAGACTTAGGTTAAATAATTTGCCCAAGGTCGCAAAACTAGAAAGTATAGAGGAGGCCAAGGATTAAATAATCTGACCCCAGAACCCATTAATTTTGGTCTCGTGTTATCCTTTTTTCCTCAGCGTTTCCTATTGGAGCGGATCCCTCAGGCACTGGCCTTTGCTAGTGCTGGCCCTGAACCTACAAGGTCCTCCTTTCTCCAGCCATCCTGGCCAGCTCTTCATCTGCCCTCAATGCTTCCTTTCCTTGGCACTGTCCCTCGACCTCCTCGGTGGGCAGAACTGGTTGCTACTTAGCATAAAGAAGCCACGTCTCAGCCACGAGGCAGAGGCTCCTTGAAGGAAGACCGTACTACCAAGTGTAGTGTCTGGTGCATGGTCAATGCTCCATATAGAATTGCCTACAAGCCCATCCACTGGGTCCATGTTTTTTGTTCCCCCTTCCCACCCCCCAGCTGTGAGGAACATTTTATCAACATCTTCCAAATGGCATCCTCTCATACCCATAGCAATGAGTTTTGAACTTCCCCCTCCTCGGTTTTTGTTTAGCTGAAGGAGCCCCAAGTCCATCAAACTATACTCAAAATATTATTCTCTAGGATTCTCATCACACCATTTTTTTCCACCTTCCCCTACTCTAATTAATGTTTACTGGTACATTTGTACTTTGTTTTCAAAGTAATTAAAATTTCTGAATTTACAAATATGGACAATAGAGGAAGAGGCACCTGGGTGGCTCAGTCGGTTGGGCGGCTGACTTCGGCTCAGGTCATGATCTCACGGTCCATGAGTCTGTGAGTTCAAGCCCCATATTGGGCTCTGTGCTGACAGCTCAGAGCCTGGAGCCTGCTTCGAGTTCTATGTCTCCCTCTCTCTCCGCACCTCCCCCACTCACACTCTCTCTCTCTCTCAAAAATAAATAAACATTAAAAAAAATTAAACAAAAAGAAAATAGAGGAAGCTGGTTTAATCACAGAAGGGCTGCCTGCAAAGCCCTTTCAAGTACTTGTCTTTCCTGATGTAATTATCTGCTGTTAAGGACGAGTAGTGATTTGAGAGTCTGGCTGGAAGATCTGGAGTCAGACTGCTCTTGTTTGAACCCTGGCTCCACTCCTTACTAGCATGTGACTGTGGGCAAGTGACTTAGCCTCTCTGTGTCTCAGGTACCTCGTAATGACAGTGTCTACCTCATTGGGTTGTAGATAAAAACGGAGTTAAGATACATAAAGCACCAAGAACAGTACCTGTCCCTGACAGACCCCACCGCCACCATTCCTACCACCACGATCAGGGCCCTGATTACCTCCACATGCCAGTTACGAGTTTACTGCCTCTCGGCTCCAATGTATCCCTCATCGCCTGCCCTACAAAAATGTAGCTTGGTCCCTTTAAATATTCTTTCTTTGCCAGCTGGCACAATACTAAGTGTTGTCAGTAGAGGAAGCTGGAGAGACATGGCTGGAGGCGGGGTGGGGGGGTAGGGGGGGTGGAGGGGTTGGGGGGGTGGAGTGGGGGGTGCCTTCCTGGGTCCAGAGCGCTCTCAGCCGCCTCCCAAAAAGTGGATGGCTTCTCTAGACCCTGCTTCCGCGGTATGCACAGCTTCACCCAGCTCCTGACGCACACGTGGGTCCCCCAGGTCCCAACTCCTGCAGTGGAGACGGTTGCTCCAGGGCTCACCCTCTGCAGCCTCTGCAGCACTGGGCTCCGTCAGACACACAGCACCCCCCGTGTCTGCTCCTGCTATACAGGCAGCTTCTCCAGCACCAAGGCGCTGCGGCGGGCCTGCCTGCTCCAGGGGCGTCAGCAGCTCCCAGAAGCCAACGCTTTCCCCGAAGACCCCCTCAAAAGTCTTTTAGCAGACTGCCTCTGGTGAGACAGTTCCTTATGAACCGTCTTGTTTGGCACCCTGGAAAGTAGGTTCCAGAAGGTTCCAGAGAGAGGACTTCCAGCGAGGTACACGGTGTAGCACCGTAGCTACTTCTTGGCTGGCCAACGGTCATGCCTCCCTAACAAGGTCTGCACTCTAGCCTGCAGCTGGGGGCACCCTATCTCAGCCTTGTGGGTGGTGGCCACGGCTTATGTCTGCCACTCTTCCCTTCCTACTGGTGGACTCCTCCTCATTCCAATCCTCTGTTATCATGAATAATCCTTTGTATTACACTGTCTCTGGTCAACTTACTGTTTGGGTTCTGTCTCCTGATTAGACCTTGACCGAAGCACTCTCTGCCCTTGTTAGGAACCCTCCAGAGAACCCTCCAGGACCCTCCGCCTTCTCTGTGCTCTTCAAACACTCCAAGTCAATTCTTGTCTTAGGGTATTTGCTTTTTCTACCCTGAATGTCCTGAAATACCAGCAGATCTCCTCATGGCTGGTTTCTTGGGCACTTCCTCTGAGTCGCTCTCCCAAATTTCCAATCTGAAGCAGTCCTATCCAGTGCCCGTGACCTCAATCACCATCGAGGCCTGTTTTGCTTTCTTCATAGCACTTACCACTGCATGAATTACCTCGGTCCTTCACCTGCTTCCCTCCCTAATTAAATGCAGCTTCTATGACCGCAATGACTGTGCCTGTATCATCTGCTACTGTAGCTACGGAGAATCCTAGCCAAATGTGAAAGTACTTGATAGATAGTTGTATAAAGAAGATGAGAAGGTAAAAGAAGAAAGGTAATAAGGAGAGTCGGAGGAGGGAACCCATCATACCACCCCCTCTCATTCTC
Organism: Felis catus; assembly: GCF_018350175.1. Taxonomy (NCBI): domain Eukaryota; kingdom Metazoa; phylum Chordata; class Mammalia; order Carnivora; family Felidae; genus Felis; species Felis catus. The sequence continues at coordinate 16,515,065 of NC_058378.1, forward strand.
CTTTTTTTTTAAGCTTAGTTATTTGAGAAGGAGAGAGATCATGCGCGTGCAGGTGCACGAGTCGGGGACAGACAGGCAGAGAGAGGGAAAGACAGAATTCCAAGCAGCCTCAACGCTGTCAGCACAGAGCCAGATGCAAGGCTCGAACTCACAAAACTGTGAGATCATGACCTGAGCCGAAATCAAGAGACAGACACTTAACCAACTGAGCCACCCAGGTGCCCCTCATTCTAATCTAGTCCCCAGTCCTAGTGCCCCTGATGTAACAGTTACTTTAATGAAAGTAGTGTCCTAATCACTTTTCAGATCCCAAATCCCTAACTCCCCATTCTCTGTCACTCTCCACACTCATCACTAAGACCCACAGAGTTTTTCCTAAATTTGTCCTTATTTTCGCTCCCTCTTCTCCAATCGCTCCATCATTCTCCACAGACATCAGTCACGTCTCTGCGGAATCTTGACTTTATTACCTCGACTGCCTCCCTACTGGCCTCTCTAATTCCATGTTCTTTCGCCTTTTTAATCTGCTTTGAATAGTGTTACCAACCAATTTTTCTAAAACACTGCTTTTGCATCAAGCCCTTCTCCACTTCCTTACAGACTCTTGTCACCTGTTTCATCAGCCTAAATGTACTTGTCTGCCTTCTAAGGCCTTCCTTCCTACACTGACTGCCTGCTCCCTGCCCATTCGTCATAATAACCCATGCATGAGCCGAGCCATCCCCATCCGAGGGCTTTTCCTCACGGGGGCTCTCTCCCTCCTGATATCCTGAAACGGGGCAGCTCCCACAAAGTCTTCACTGGCAGCCCCGGGGTCACTGATCGATCAGCTTCTTCTCTCAAATCCTCTACTCCAGAAAACAGCTGGATTTCTTTTACGAATGTATGGTGCCTTTTTCTCATCTTATCAAAAGGAGTGTGAGGCTCCCTAGCTTTCTGTGGCTTCAGGCTGGGTGTTGAACGAGCAGTGGGAGACGATGTGATAAAGAAGTCACAGCCTCCTGGTTGAGGATCGAGAGGAGCTCTGGTTCCTGGAGGACCTGCCTTGCCGCAGTCTAAGATCCTGTTCCACCAGAATGCTCTCAGACCATCATCTGACCCAAATCACAGTCTTTCTCATTATTCATATACTAAATCTGATATGACACATTTTGCATATAACTTGGATGGAAATTTTACTTTCGGAAAAAAATGAGAAATGAGAATTTTTCACAAAGGATTTTGTTTTTGTTTTTGTTAATATATTTTTGAAGGAGAGAGAGAGAGAGAGAGAGAGAGAAAGAGAGCACGAGTGGGGGAGGGGCAGAGAGAGAGGGAGACACAGAATCTGAAGCGGGCTCCAGGCTCTGAGCTGTCAGCACAGAGCCCGACGCGGGGCTCGAACCCATGAAACATGAGATCATGACCTGAGCCAAAGTCAGTCACTCAACTGACTGAGCCACCCAGGTGCCCCGGGGTTTTTGTTGTTTTAAAAGGGCCTCTTCCTGTGTACCACCATCCCTTGTATTTTCCATATTTGCCTTCTCTTGAAATTGTTAAGGAAAAAAAGACTTTCTTTACAACGAAGCAAATTGTAGTATGTGCACTCACTGAGACATGAACTACTACTAAAATTATGGTTATAGATATCATATAGTAACATAGGAAAAATACTTTTTGACAAACCACCTGGTAGAAAAAAGCAGAATTTCCAAAATCAGTACTTACAACTAATTATAACTGTTGTCAGTCCTGAGAGATCTCAGGGTGGTATATTCCAAGTACAAGGAGTAAAATATAGATGTCAGCACAGAATGGGTCACAAACAGAGCTCTTCAAAATAGGAATCTCAAGTGGATTCTGGCTCCCAACTCCTTAGGATGTGACACTGATGGGCTTACAATGAGAAGGTGACTAATGATATGATGGGTTCTGTTTCCTATGCCTAGAAAGTTTTACATTCAAAGTCATGTTGCTGGGTGCGGAACACTGTCTGCAGGGCTGCACCTTTCATCTAAGTGGAGACTGTGAATATATATGGCTACATTATTAAAAAGCAGGAGGAGAAGCCAAACTTGAATAAAAAATGGTTTCCTGCAGGGGGAAGTAAGGAACAGGTTGGAGAGAGGGAATGACAGCCATACTTCTCCGAATGTACCTTGCTTTGCACATGTGATTTTGAACCAAAAATATTGTGTTACATATTCCTAGAAACAGCAATCACTAAAATAGAAGGCAAAAGGAAATAGATAAGCCCACCGTGCATTGAGCTAATTGTGCGTTGAGTTGATAGTCGAACTACACCTAGGGAAATTAAAGTGATTTTGAATCTCTGGAATTTCACTTTGCATCCCAATGAACAGAAAGAACTGCAAACAAGTTTTAAGTTGCTTTTAGTTATTGCATTATTAATACTATCAATATGATTACTCTGAAACTATATATATAAAATATGGATATACCAAATATACTATTATATATAAACATACTATATACATACAGTATACATGTATATGTAGTCAAATATGCTATTTCATATATAAATATAGCTAAATGGTAGATAAAATAATTACATTAGTAATATTAAAAATCAAAATGTTCAGTGTACAAGAAAAGATGTACAAACATAAAACTAAAAAAGTTAAGTGAAGCCATGTAATCCTAATTTGGACTGGAAATAACAGTATGAATCCGTGATATAATTTGTCTAAAAATATCCTAGCTGTATCAATTGAGAAAGTCAAGAAATCATCACCCACCCAGTAGTTATGAATGCTCCCAGGGCCCAGATTGTGGCCTCTAAATATCATTTCCTTCTAAAAGTAGCAAGGACTCCTTGCAGAAAATTCTGACTCCAGATCTGGAGCAGAAAATGTACAAGATGAGCCTGAAACCTCTTGTTATATCAGAAAACAAGGAAGCTTCTAGGTTGATGTTGAAATATTCAGAAGCCAACTGGAAAGGGCTCTCAGCCAAAGATGGGTGAATTTGAAAAAGAATGATTTCTGCAAAGAAGTGAAAACACATTATGTTCAAAATCTCTGACCTCATAATGATACACACACCACACTTTTTATTCGCCTTTGGAGCATACTAGAAAACCAATTATTATTCTGAAAACTGGTGCACAAAGGGAAAGAATCAAACATTTATCTTGTCCTTCATAATTGTAGCTCAGGACAATCAAATAGACGTTGAAATTAAAAAAATTTTTTTTTAACTTAAAGACACGTATTTACTTTCTCTCATCACCAGTCATGGGTCACTGTGAGCGAACTGAATGGTGGCACCACACATCTCCTTGGAAAAACAGCACTGTTGAATTCTGTGCCATTCTGCACAGAACTTTGGTCTTTGGTCACAAAGACCTGTTAGAGCTCCAGGTTGCACAGCCCACAAGCCCCCATTAAAATGACCTAAGGAATCTTCTTCATTTTTTTTTTTTTTGGAGAAGAATTCTAGCTAAAAAAATAATGAGGACAGTGATGGAATTCGAATATGACTGTTCTGAAACTCACTAGTGAAATAACAAAGCCAGTCAGTAATCACCAATGTAGGTAAAAAAGCTGATAGGGAACTCGGTACAAAAGGGGAGGACTTTAGACACCTGAACCCAACAATCAAGCTCAATGCCCCACGAGAGACACAATAGCTATTCTTTGCTTCCTTACATGATTCCATAGAAAGTTACAACACTGAAGCCCTCTTGACCATAAAAATCAAACCTCAGTATAATCAAATCTCTAGATCTAACTAGCAGTTTGTGGGAAATATGCGGAAAAGAGAAACATGACAATGACCACAAGGACACGATCAGACCAAATCTGTCAGAGAAAAAACTTGGTTTCTTCAACAATAAAAACAGACAACTAAAGTAAAAGAAGAGAGAACCTGGTGGCTAAAAGAAACCTAAAACACATTTCTAAATTTGAATAGACCACCTGTTAAAATAAAATCATGAGGAAATTAGGGGAAATTGAACACTGACTGGGTACCTGTTAATAGCAAGAATGTCTTGTCAATGTTTTTAAGCGTGATAAGGGTATTACTTTTTAAAAGTCTTTTTTTCTTTTTGAAGATAGAGCTGACATATTTATGGATGAAACAAAATGTCAGATTTGCTTCCAAATCTTCCTGTTGGGGGTGGGGTGGGTGTGGTAGGCTGAATAATGGCTTCCCAAAGATACCCGTGTCCTAAGCTTCAGAACCTGTGAACGTTACCTTATATGGTAAAGGGGACTTTGCAGATGTGATTAAATTAAATGCTTTAGGATGGGGAGATGATCCGGGATTATCTGGCGGGCCCGATGATGTCACCCCAAAGGGCCTCAAAAGAGAGAGGCAGAAGGATCAGAATCAGAGGAGAAGGAGGTATAATGACAGGAGCAGAGACTGGAGTGACGTGCTTTGAAGATGGACGAAGGGGCCACAAGCCAAGGATACTGGGGGCCACTAGCAGCTGAAACAGATAATGAAACAGATTCTCCCCATGGAGCCTCCAGAAGGGAGGAGCCCGGCCAACACCTTGACTTTAGCCCAGGGAAAGTGATTACGGACTTCTGAACACCAGACCTGGAAGAGAATAAATGTGCGTTGGGTCAAGGTACTAGGTTTGTGGTCATTCATTTCAGCAGCAATAAGAAACTACTACAGTGCCAGGGTGGATGGGGGTATAGCTGAAATCAGTATTGCCACGTGTTGAAAATTGTTGAATGTGTGTGATGTGTACATGGGGACTCATTATCCTCATTCATTATATAATTTCTCTGGTTTTGTACATGTGTGAAATTTTTCATAGTAATCAGGTTTTTTCTAAGTCTTACTGAGGGGATTTAAACCAAAAAGTCTATTTTTTTTATTTTTTTAATGTTTTATTTATTTTTGAGACAGAGAGAGACAGAGCATGAGCAGGGGAGGGGCAGAGAGTGAGGGAGACACAGAATCCGAAGTAGACTCCAGGCTCTGAGCTGTCAGCACAGAGCCGACGCAGGGCTCGAACTCACAAACCGCGAGATCGTGACCTGAGCCGAAGTCGGACGCTTAACCGACCCAGCCACCCAGGTGTCCCCCCCAAAAAGTCTATTTTTAAGATGCAGTTTTCAAGTTTCACACATGTGGCTCATACCCAACTCCAGAATGTTGTACCAACATTGGTCTTGGACAATAGAGGCTCTGAGGGAGGTTGAAATAGACCATGATACCCAAAGAGTACTCCCTGTGGGATCTGGGCACAGGGAGCCCAGCTTCTCTCTGAGCCCCGGCTGCCTTATATATTCGGGTTAATAACGGAGCTTACATCTCATTGGGTTACTAGGAGGCTTAAGTAGAATAATCCATTTCAAGCATTTAGTGGATTATCTGACACACAGTATCTCTTAATAAAGGTTAGCTCGATATTATCATTGCATGTCCTTTCCAGCTTTCCAACAAACATTTGAAAAATGTCTCAATCTGTCTCTATCCTCATTACCGCAACCCTCTAAAATGCATTTGTGACATGAGTATTTAGAACCTATTTGAATCACCCATATTCCACTTTAAAAAGCTCTTGTCTTTGTTTGACTGTTTTGTTCTGATGGTCTCCCCCAGATAATGAGCAACTCAGAGCCAGAGGGATCTGTTGAAGCCCAACCGGGAGGCTATAAAGAAATCTCTGTCCTGGGAGAATAATGGCTGGCCTCTCAGATTCCAAATCTTCTCTAGTCCTTTCCCGCAGGATGAATGCCTCTGTTCCCGGCTTATTCTGCAACATGGAAGAATCAGAACTCTCATTATCCTATATAAACTGAAGGGAGAACTTCCTTTTCCTGCCCCAAAGTTACCTCTTCCTCTGAAGCAGCCGCAAGGAAGGTCAGACCCGCTCTTTTGCGAACAAATTTGTACGTGCTACTCTGTGCCAGACTCCTTTTCAGAAGCACTGTGTTTTCTGCTAACTGGTGGCAACAGGCTCCTCGTGGGGCTTAAAGCTGGAGTCCGGGCTGATGCCCAGAGGCTACGAAATAATCGGCACTTTAAAAAAAAAAAAAAGAAAGAAAGAAAGAAAAAAACGCTCCTTTTCTCTGTGCACTGAAATGTCTCAAGTCCATTTGAGGCCCTGGAGTCTCCCATGTAGTTGGAACTGGGACTCGCAAGCCTATTAAACCCTTTGCATCAAAACAGTTGGGACGCTGGCTTCCCAGGGAAGCAGTGGAGGGAGGGGACTGAGAAGCGCCTGCTGGCCTGGCCTCTCCTGTCACAGAAGTCACAGCACCTCAGGGGCACCTGGGTGGCTCAGTCGGTTAAGCATCTTGATCTCTGCTCAGGTCATGATATCACAGGTCATGAGTTCGAGCCCCACATCGGGCTCTGTGCTGATGGTGCAGAGCCTGCTTGGGATTCTGTCTCCTTCTCTCTCTGCCCCTCACCTGCTTGTCCTCTCTCTCTCTCTCTCTCAAAATAAATAAACTAAACAAAAAAGGTCACGGCACTTCAGAGGGACCCGCAGTGAGCCAAAGGGGGTTGTGTAGACACGTAATAAGTACACTGATCAGCTAAGGCTGCAGTATTTTTCAAATCACTCAATGCATTTCTTAAAGAAAATGATAACATAGATTGACTGGCATTACCAGTTCATTTTATTATCATGCTAGACTGGACTTTTAAAAGCTGGCAAAAAAAAACAAAAAAACACATCGGTTGACAAGACAATGTGGCTACATGAGTTTAATCATGCTGCCTCCCTTCTAATATGCCCACGTTTTTCTTGGGCTTCTTATCACGGGAGTTAAGAAGAGAGAAGCATCCGCCAAACTGGGGACCCAAGTTTCTCCCTTAAAATCCACATGGATATGAGGGGTTGGTAAAGCAACGTCTGTCACCAGGTTTTCATTCGGCTCATTTTTCACATTTTCTGAGGACCTGAACATAAGGGATGATATTTATTTTCCCTGATAGGGAAAAATCTGTTATAAGATGGCCAAGAAGACTGATAGGGAAATTCCAGTCCCCGACTGAAGGTTCCCCTTCCGGTTCTTCCTACCCCGTTTGCCAGGGCACCAAATTACTACCAATTTGGAATGCAGAAGCAACAGACAATAAATTGTTCCCTCTGCTTACGCTCAGGGCTCAGATCTCTGGAGACTGATCTCCTTTGAGCCCGCCCATGTAAAATACACCTCCTGTCTCCCAAGATCTCCGGGTGCCGCTTGGTTCTTCTACTGGGTGATCCAGACCAGGCTCTATAACATCCTGACTTAAGAAAAAAAAAAAAAAAAAAGCCAATAGGGGCACCTGGGAGGCTCAGTCAGTTAAGTGTCCAACTTTGGCTCAGGTCATGATCTCACCGTTCATGAGTTCAAGCCCCACATGGGGCTCTCTGCTGTCAGCATAGAGCCTGCTTCAGATCCTCGATGCCTTCCCCCCACCCCCCCCCTTCCCCTCTCGTGTTTCTCTCTCTCTCTCGCAAAAATAAAAAATAAAAAATAGAACGTTTTTAAAAAGGCCAATAAAATAGTCTAATAGGAAAAGGACCGATAATGTTGATTTTAAAGGTTGTCTGCTTCATTTTAGGTGGTGTGGTTTTAGTGTCCGTTTTGTCGTTGTTCAATCAAACTGAAACTCTGAGGAGATACAGAAGCTGAACATGCAGGGAGAGAGGACAGCTTGGGCCACCCTGAGACCACAGGCAGGTTGGCCTCGCGCACACGAACGCGCGCCCTACGGACCCTGAATCACGCTTCTCTCCTGCTGTCATCCACTTGACTCTTCTTGGCTTGTGGGCCCTGAAGATGGCAGCTGGAGGGCTACAGCTGCAGGAAATACCATTCTGCAGACATTGACACCTACATCTGTAAGGGAATGGAAAACCCACTACGAAATCAGAACGACCGAAACAGCCATTAGCTTCAGAAAAAGAAAAGGGCTAGTTTGGGGTGGGGGTGAGGAAGGTCCTCCATGTTGGAACCTGCCTGCCAATGATTAAGCAGCCGGCTTTTCTAGCTTTTGACCCGTTGAGCCCTGAAAATACCGAGTGCTGTCTAGAGTGTCTCCTTGTTATTGTTATTAACGCAACTATTTTGTCAAACGGATGCTTGGCTCCCAACCAGAATCTCGCAGTCTCCGTTGGTAAGGAGATGCTAACTCCTTTGCTTGGGGCGTGGAGGAGGGCAGCTGTAGGACGGGCAAGACGCACAGGACCTCAACAGGCAAGAGAAATCGGCTGATGCTTTGGGTGGGGAGGGGGGTCCGGGGGGGGGGGGGAGAGGGGGCCATTGACGGTGATTATAAATCACATCCCCAAAGCCGTCCATTCTCATATGTGGAAACCAGGCCAGCAGTGACCATGATCCATGTGATGTTGATGAGGGAGCATGAGGCAAGCTGACAGGTGCAAACACCCTCTACCCCCACCAGGTGGGATGTGTGTGATGTTCCTCAGGCACTCCTGGCTGCCCAAGAACAAAGGAAAGGGGGAAAACAAAAGGTTAACTGATAGAGCTCATAGTCCCGCAGGACTTAAGTCTCCATCACCCCTCCATGGTGATGTGGGAAACAGAGGCAGAAGGAAATGGCAGACAGAACTAAATTTCCTTATAACCTGCAGCCCACTGACAGATACTTGAGGCTGGCAGAGTTAAAGTTTCCCCAGGAACTCCCCACTGTCTTAATGTTAGTGCTTTGCTAGAGGGAAAAACAACCTTAGCTTGTCAACAGCTAGGCCTCCAATAACCTGTGAGTCTTTAGCATAGGAAAATCTCACTGGAAACTTCCCCTGGACTTAACCTCCCCCAACTCCATAGCGTATAACCAGTATCTCCTCGTGGTCCCAGGGGCGGCTCTTTCTGCCCACGGGTCCTGTCCCCGTGCTTTGATAAAATCAACTTTTTGCACCAAGACATCTTCAAGAATTCTTTCTCGACCATCGGCTCTGGACCCCACGAACCCCACTGTCACCCCCCAAAAAGCCTCATCAATGCGGTGGATTTGAAGGCACTGGAAAACCCTACCCTGACTGAAATCACTCCCAGACCGCCAATCCCTGCCCCAGGAATTCCTGCTTTTAGACCTTTGAGTAAAGAAGTGGATGTCTCCCCAATATTTGCTTAGTTTTCCCCAAAAGGGCAAGACACTGACTTGGTTTTCCTCACTGTCTCCAGTTACAACTGATCAGGATCCACCAAATGATTGTGAGGGACTTGAGGGTGGGTTGCTGAGGGGGGCCGACAGGGCTCACTTGGAACTAGGGCCCACGTGCCCTCCAAGGGGCGTATGGCCACAGCTCCCTGGGGCAGCCTGTCTGCTTTTCCCAAACCTTCTAGCCGCTTTCCTTCTTTCTTCTTCCTCTTGGGTTCACACGGTGCTGATACCTCAGTGTAGACTACGACAGCAACAGGTTGGCACAGCATTCACCATTTTCTTTGTCTACTTCCAAATCCCTCACATCACGAGGTACTGGGGGTGTTATCAGGAGTCAGACTTGGACAGCGAGGCACAGAGACGGAAGCCAAACGCCTGGCCAGTTTGCTTTCACGAGACTATCTCTCAGCGTGTCTGTCCCCGAGAAGACTCTTTCCTCCTAGATTAAGACTAGAGTAGCTTGAGACTCAGCTAAGCTCCCATCGTCACAGCTGCTCTAGAAGGGTCTAAATGCCGACAACCCGGAAAACAAACATGGGATCAAATTCGTTCCGAAGCTGTACAGTTCCACTTGACTAAACCCTTGTAGCGCAAAGGATTCATAGACACTTACAGAAGCAGATGAAACATAACTCTAGGTGAGACCTTGCCCCTTGCAGGAGGGCAATGCGACTTACAGAAATACATTCCACCTTCACGCTCCAATAAACCACAAGAAGGAGCCCCTAACGAGGGCCCTGGCACCAAAGCGATACTCTAGAACAATTTCCATCCCGTAACTGCAAGAGTGGACAAACACCATTATCAAAACAAAAGGAAACTCCACTGAATGGCAATAGATCAAGAACATTCTAGAGACAAAGCATCAATTAAAAGAGGCGGGCTTGAGTTCACTTACAGAATAGGAAGGTATATGGCGCCGTGACCAATCTGCACCAGTGAAACACATCTAACTAACCAGGGCATTCGCTTATTTTCCCATTTATAGAATAATAACTCATTTATAGAATAATAACTCAAATTGCTTTGTGTAATTGTCGTAAGTCATCATCTTGGTGACTCTCTTCTCCTTAGGCCACTAAATAATTTCACAATTTCTTTAGGGGATTTTTTTTTTAAGAAGCACAACTAAAAGACCCTGTTTTTGTGATGAATGGGAGCTACAGAATTATCTTTTGAGGCTTAGCATACAATGAGGTCACATAAAATTCTCCCAGCTCAAGAAATGCCATCTTTACATCAGCAACAACAGGGGGAAAAAAAACTGCTTTCCGCCTGAGGCAGTTGTGATAAGGGATTTAGAGCCCATCCTGGTGTGAGCTCCCAGATATAATGAGATGCAACCCAGCACAGAAAGTGTCTGCAGCTCGCTGCTTGCTTCCTAGCTAATGTTCACACAGCTGTTCTATGACTCAGGCTGGCTGGGGGGTGGCCGGGTGGGGAGGAAAAAGGAGCAAAATGAGTCACAGAAAATGTTGTGTGTGATATTTTGTCTAACGTACATTTTCCAAGGCTGCTGCAGAACTGGCGTCTCACGTAAAGTGAGATAAGGGCATTGAGCGAAGTCTTAAAAATGACAGCATGCTGGAAGTGAGCATCAGAAACATTCCGTGAGGAGTTTCACTTGTATTAATCATGTGTCTGAAGCTAACAGGTTCATACCATGTTAGCAAATTAAACTATCATGCAATCTTGACATGCTTCCCTGAATTCTTAAAAAGTGTTCTCATTTTAATTAATGACAAATTGGATATCTACCTACTGGGGTTTCCATTGATACAGCAATTAATTTTTCTTTAAGATTTCTCAACTCTCTGCCAAAAGGCACCAAAAACACTCAAGCTATCATGGTTTCTTTTGAGTTTGCAAAATTCCCCTTAGCTTGGACATTCCCTATTGATTAATTATAATTGCTTTTTAAAAAATGTGACAGGCACCTTGAAATGCACACACTCTGAAGCACACTGGCTTATCTGGCGGGCCAATGGCCACATAGGCTCACGGATAGTGGTGGACATCACCTCTGGCCAGTCTCACCTAGTGATCACAACTGAATGTCTGTCTCTCAGTCACCTAAATGAAACAGGATAAAGAAACAGGAATCACCGGGCATCTGGCCAAGTCTTGAGCCTCCTTGAAAATTGGTTGGCTTCTTAATTGATCTCAGTGGACAGAGTGATCATATCACAGGTTTAAAGCAGAGAAACTTTGGGCTGAGCTGCACAAACCACAGTAGAATCTGCCAGGAGAGCCTTCTGTTTTGGATTATAATCAATCTCTTGTCTATTTTCTATTCTCTTAGTCAAAATCACGGTCATCCTTTTTTTCCTGTTTGCTTTTCAGGCTACTTAAAAACAGCCCCACTTCCAATTAAGCCTTAACGTATCAATGACAAAGACAGGGATGACAGGTGACTACGACCTCCTCACAGGTATTCCCACCTCTCAGTTCTGACCTGGCAATCAAAACCTGTTTTCTCCCTGTACCCTGTCACTCTGCTCCCCAGATTCTCCCTACTAAGACCTCCCTCTTTGAAGCCCGTCACCAGACAAGCCCAGAGGGCTTCTGTTTTCCTTTCTCTTCTTCCCTTCTGTCACCCCCTTCTCCCACGCAACATTTTTGCTTCCTCAAAGGAAAATATCAGAGGAGAGAAGCAAGTGTATTGGAGTCACTTTCCTCAAAAAATGCTATCCCTGAGAGTGAGACGACTGTGGCCTGAGCTCCACAGAGGGTCAAGATGAGGTGCCTTGGAGTTCTATGAATCAGAGAAGAAAGGGTACATTCTTTCCAGCCTGAGCTCTGGGTTTTCTCTGTCTCAAAAACTCCAGAACTGGCCAGACTGGTTCTAAAGACAGAAGTTTGCTCCAGGATTTTAACGTTTTGGTCCCGAAACCACAGGAGGCTCTAAACCTTTGTCATAGCCATTAACAACTCAATTACCTCTTTTCTTTCCCTCTCCACCCGCTACAGGAGGTGCTAACAGCTGGCTAAAGGCAGGCAGCAGACAGAGTGGTGTTTGGGTAATCAACAAGGGTTGGCAGACTCTTAGTGGAGGCCATTAACTACAAGCAAACATCTCTCTTCTCCCCATAATTTCACCAGGAAGACAAAGGGCTCTCTTCTGGCTTAATAAAATTAGGGTTTTCTTTAAATGTAATATTTGGGTTTCCTAATTTTTATGGTGTCATAGCTGCTACTAAGGTAATAATAACTAGCATTTATTACGCCCTTAATGTATGTGAGAAACATTCTTTATCTTACTCTATTATTGATCCGTTTTCATAACAGAAAATTGGATCTTGAAGGGATTTATTGACCTAATGGCAGCCCACGGCTCAAAATCGGCCTCACTCAAACCGAGGCAATCTGGTTGCAGACTCTGCACAACCCTATGACCCAGCAATTGCACTGATAGGGAAAAATCTGTTACAAGATGGTCAACAGGACTGATAGGGAAATTCCAGTCCCCTACCGAAGACTCCCCTTCCGGGTTCTTCTTCCTGCCCCACTTGCCTCCTGGGCCAAATTACTACTAATGCGGAATGCATAAGTAACAGACGATAAATTGTCCCCCATGCTTGTGCTGGGGACTCAGACCTTTGGAGAAGTTGTCTCCTCTGAGCCTGCTGGTATGAAATAAAACTCCGATCCACCAAGATCTCTGAGTGCCGCTTGGTTTCTCCACCAGCGATCCAGCCTGGTTCTGTAACAGCACTACTGGGTATTTACCCAAAGAATACAAAAACACGAATTCAAAAGGATACATGCAGCATTATGTACAATAGCCAAGATATGGAAGCAGCCCAAGTGTCCACCGATTGAAGAATGGATAAGGAAGATGTGGTATACATGTACAATGGAATATTATTCAGCCATAAAAAAGAATGAAATCTTGCCATGGGCAACAACATGGATGGAACTAGAGAGTATAATGCTAAGTGAAATAAGTCAGCCAGAGGAAGACAAATACCATATGATTTCACTCACATGTGGAATTTAAGAAACAAAACAAGGGGCGCCTGGGTGGCTCAGTCAGTTGAATGGCTGACTCTTGATATTGACCTAGGTCATGATCTCATGGTTAGTGGGATCGAGCCCTGCCTTGGGCTCTGCACTGAGAGTGCAGAACTGCTTGGGATTCTCTCTTTTTCTCTGTGTCCCTCCCTCACTCACACTCTCTATCTCTCTCTCTCAAAATAAATAAATAAACTTAAAAAAAAAAGCAACGAAATATGAGAGAGAGGAGACAGATCAAGAAACAGACCCTTAACTATAGAGAACAAACTGATGGTTACCAGAGGGGTAGGCGGTGGGGGGGAGGGGTAGGAGATGGGAGAAACAGGTGGTAGGGATTAAGGACAGCACTTGTGAGGAGCACTAGGTGATGTATGGAAGTGTGGAATCACTATATTGCATGCCTGAAACTAATATAACACTGTATATTAACTAACTGGAATTGAAACAAAAACTTGAAAAAAATGGAAATGTCTCGGGTTTGTTATCATTGTCAAGACAGAGAGAGAGTTTAAGGATTGTTTTTATGGTAATAACTCTGGGGGAGGGAGACCCATTATATTAACTCCTGCTTCTGGGCGTTGCTGGCAGGTGCACCCAGAAGGAAAGAGTGGGTTCTGGCCCCACTTTATGGACCAGGGGTAGAGGCCAGATGGGACTCAGGTGGAGGCAGCCCTGAAGGAAAGATGCCTCATTGGAGGAGTTGGGTTTCTAGAGGCAGGAACTCTTCCTCTTTCTGAAGAGCTGTGTGGAGGCCTTTTTCAACTGATCTGAGTACTCTGGAAACTGAATTCATCATAACTGAACCTTTCGGGGAAAAAGTTATTTCTGAGCAAAAACTGATTACTAGAGTTCTTGGAAACTGGAAAGTATTATAGTGAATTGTAAGGCAAATGTAGATCCACAAGGCTTATTATAAATGACACCATTTACATACACATAAAAAAATGTAACTTAGTTTTATATAATAATCAGTCATCCTCAATTCCATTTCTAGTAAACTACTACATGCAGACTCAATTCCATATAAATGTGACCCATACTTTCCCTATCTTTGTTTTTCCTTCTGTTTTCCCCCTACTTTTTAAAACTTCATGCTGTCTTGTTATACTTTATGTATTATTTTTTTTCCTGCATGTTTGCCTTTATGTATTTAAGCATTATTATTTTAAGTATGCTTAAGGTTTTTCTGGTATAAGAGGAAATGAAGTTAAAAATTAAATGTAAACAATCAATGATGACATATTATATTGATCACTGATCATTGCTTCTCTTGGAAAATTAGACAATATGGCCATATTGCCCCCAAATTCAAAAGTGGAAAAATCCAGTCATGAATATTTTCATAAAGGCTTTCCACATACAGTTAGTTGGTCCTTGAACAATGGACAGCTGAAAATCCACATGGAACTTCTGACTCCCCCAAAACTTAACTACTAATAGCCTACTGTTACCTGAAATCCTTTCTGATAACAAAAGCAGTCAATAAACACATATTTTGTATGTTTTATGTACTTTATACCAAATTCTTACACTATAGTAAGCTAGAGAAAAGAAAGTGTCATTAAGAAAATCGTAAGGAAGAGGGGTGCCTGGGTGGCTCAGTTGGTTAAGTGTGTGACTGACTTCAGCTCAGGTCATGATCTCAAGGCTCATGGATTCAAGCCCTACATCCAGCTCTGTGCTGACAGCTCGGAGCCTGGAGCCTGCTTTGGATTCTGTGTGTGTGTCTCTCTCTCTCTGCCCCTCCCCCACGTGTGTGTGTGTGTGTGTGTGTGTGTGTGTGTGTGTCTCTCTAAAATAAATAAACAGGGGCGCCTGGGTGGTGCAGTCAGTTAAGCGTCCGACTTCAACCAGGTCACGATCTCGCGGTCCGTGAGTTCGAGCCCCGCGTCAGGCTCTGGGCTGATGGCTCAGAGCCTGGAGCCTGTTTCCGATTCTGTGTCTCCCTCTCTCTCTGCCCCTCCCCCGTTCATGCTCTGTCTCTCTCTGTCCCCAAAATAAATAAACGTTGAAAAAAAAATTTAAAATAAATAAACATTAAAAAATTTAAAAAAAAAACCCGAAGGAAGAGAAAATACACTTACAGTACTGTACTGGATTTATAAAAAACAAAAACGAAACAAAACCCAGCACAGTGGACCAGCGCGGTTCAAACTGTGTTATTTAAAGGTCGGCGCCTGGGTGGCTCAGTCAGTTAAGCTGCCGACTTCGGCTCAGGTCATGATCTCGAGGTCCGTGAGTTCCAGCCCCGCGTCGGGCTCCGTGCTGACTGCTCAGAGCCTGGAGCCTGTTTCAGATTCTGTGTCTCCCTCTTTCTGACCCTCCCCCGTTCATGCTCTGTCTCTCTCTGTC
Source organism: Felis catus (assembly GCF_018350175.1). NCBI lineage: Eukaryota > Metazoa > Chordata > Mammalia > Carnivora > Felidae > Felis > Felis catus. Next base: position 16,530,527 of record NC_058378.1, read on the forward strand.
TCAAAAATAAATAAACGTTAAAAAAAAAAATGTAAAGGTCGGCTGCATAGATACGTAGGATCAATTTGTCTGGTTTTAGAAGGGAAGTGTGGGCTTGCTAACAAAGGTATCAACCGACGGATGAAGTTACAAGTATTTCCTGTGTTGGAGAACTAACTCTGAGCGGGCAATTGAGGTGAGAAGGCGGGACACGGACAGTTAAAAGGCAGTGTGAACAAACAGCAAGCATGCGGTAGCCAGAAGACAAGAGAGGAGCCAGAAGACAGAGAAATCACTGGGGGCCACGTCTACTTAAATAAAATCTGAAAGGACAGACAGGGTTCAACTCAATAGACAGCCTGCTTCTCAGGCAGGGATGAAAAGTCGCCTGCTAATGAGAGAGACACAGCTGATAGAAACAGCCCCCAGCGAGGAATGGAGGTGGATGTAGGAGGATCACGCCAAATCAGGGAGGGGAAAGAAGCTGAGAGTCTCCGTCTTTCCGAGAACAGCAGAGGCAAAGCAAAAAGGGGTCAAGGCCGCGCAGAAGCCGCGAGAAAGGCACCGAGCCCGCTGTGAAGGAGCGAGGTCTGGGGGTGAGAAGTAACATGTTTGACGTGTGCCCGTTAAGAAAGCGAGGAGGAAGGCAGATGTCAGCAATGAAACAGAAAGTATGAAAAAACAAACGGAGGTGTCCACGTGTGTCTGCTTCCCTTTTCTTTGTGCCAAGAGGGGGGAGGGGGTTCCCATGGCAGCCAGTTGCTTATCCACCGGCTGCCATTTCTTTCATTCATTTCCCTCAACAGCTTTTGAAATAAGTTCAATATGGGTTGAAAATGGATTGTTCCAGGTGCACAGGAACTTCAAAATTACCTTGCATAATTTGGCATAAAGGGCATTATGTGCCGGATCTCAAAGAATTCCATTCATTGTTCGGGGTGAGCAAGCCTCCAAGCCTGCCATGAAAGCTAGCGTTGCTTGGTCAAGTTTGGAATACACTCCTAGGATATGCAGGCTCTTAGGCTTTCAGCCATTATGCCGCCAAGGGCCATACACCTGAATAAGGCTCCTGAATTCTCCCCCCAAGTCACCAATAGCTGCTACCACATTTTCAATCCCCTCTCCTCTGCATTTTCTCACCCTGCCCCCTCAGTCTCCATGCCCTGCCTCTTTCATCGTCTTTGTGCAGTCTCAGTGTTGCCCTCTCCCTCGTAGAATTAACTCCCTTTTTCCTTTGTGGATGCGGAGACAAAGACAGCTGCTGGATGGGGTGGGTGGATCCTAAATGTGATATCTGGTTCAGTTTTAGAAAATAAGTAAAGGAATACTGTCTTCGGCACTATCTCGGGTATTTTTTATTATGTCTGAACTCATCGGTAATGAAAATCATGAGCCTGCACCCTAGTGTTTGTTTCACAACTTGCGTACCTGTAATACTACCAACATCTAAAACATTTCAAGAATGAGACCGTTTTCAAGGACAAAATGTAAATGGGTAAAATGAAAAAGTAAAATATAATTCTAGAATGTTCTTCCCACACCCAAGTGTGGGTAGTAGCTGCTTCAGAAACAAGTGCCTTAGAGAGCACATCCTCAGCTGTGATTCCCATCTTCATTACATTGTGGGCAATTGGTCGTCAACACTTGCTCTTGGTCATGACTGACAGGCTCTGAGAGCCTTGCAAGAGGGAACAGACCTTGGTCTCTGAGGCATGTCTGAGATTGTCCCCATACCAGGCACAGTTCTGTGTACAATGCTGCTTCCCCTCCAGATGGCATGCCCTTTGAGTGCAGGGACACTGCCTTAGTCTTCTGCGTGTCCTTCTTGTCTAACGCTGTACTGGCTTACATAGAAGGTCAATAGAATTTTGCCAGATAGGTACTCTCGAACTCCGGTAAGCTGTCTGACTCTCAGTTTCCGCTGACTTCTGGCGTGAAGGCAGAGCTATCCACACAGGCAAGCTGAGAGGTAGTAGGGGGTCCAGGTAGGAAGCCACCAGGACTCTCCCTCTCTGCTCACTCCCGCTAGGTGTTCATTAGCAGAGTGAGTTCGACCTCAGGACCCTTTCCCACCAAATTGTCCATACGAAAACTTCAAGATAATTAGAAACTAATCATTAATGTTTTTAAAAGAAGGAAATCACCTTTAAGGGTGTGTCTGGATGGCTCAGTTGTTTAAGCATCTGACTCTTGATTTCTGCTCAGGTCATGATCTCACGGTTTCATGAGTTTGTGAGTTCAAACCCTGTGTCGGGATTCTCTGCTTAGGATTCTCTGTCTCCCTCTCTCTCTGCCCCTCTCCTGCCCACACTCTCTCTGTATTTCTCTCAAAAAAAAAAAAAAAAAGAACCAAATCCGCTTTAGAAAAATATATCAGTCTCCAAAATTGAAAGTAAATTCAGATGCAAATGATGAGTGTTTGATAGTTCTTTTTAAAGCTAAGAAGGGCCTCTAAGAAGGTATCTAACTACTTGTATATTCAAAACAAATTTTAATGATTTTTCTCTTTTCTGATTACAAAAATATGGTACCTACTCAAAGGGGAAAAAACACTCGAGAAACACACAAGAGCACAAGGAAACAAAAATAACCTATAATCCAGTGAACTGTACTTACAAAGTTTCATATTCAACTGCAGAAAAAAAAGATAGCAATAGAACCAAGAGATGCTAAAAGAAGAGACCGTTTCCCATTAGTCACGCATATAAGAGATTCCACAAGGTTAAACGGAACCACTACTCATAGCCATAGGGTGGAGGGCTTGGCTCACACTAGCCAGAGACACAAGTTTGCCATTGGACAATAATTAATTTCTCCTGCACCATGCTTAGAGATATAACACATGGTCAGTAAAAAAGGTAACCCATCCATACAACTTTTGACTATTTCTTTTGAGTCTTTGGGAAAGACAGCTAACAGAGAATATGTAATCATTGAGACAAAGGAAATTAAAGCAAGGTTTAGCCACAAGGGAAAATCAGCCAGGCCAAAATATCACACTTAACTCTTAACCTCTGGAAACAATAAATCTGAGGGAGTAAGATTATTCTTACTCTTTAAGAGGGGAAAACTCTTTAAGAGTAGATTGTTGTTGTTGTTGTTGTTGTTCTATTCTCTTACATGCCATTAAGATTTGATGGCAAGACGAATGGATTTCTGGGGCATTATATCTTCTTAGGCTGCCTTAACTTTTTAAATCTAATAGTTAAAAATAAAGTCTCCAGATCCGATTGCTATTTAGCCATTCATTCTTGCACTAAATATAATCTTATTGAACATTTATCACATGCCAAACAGCCGGCCACTTGGAATACAGAGCCAGTCAGGCATGGAACCCATTCTCAAGGATCTCACAGCCTAATAGACTCAGACACAAATCATTGCAACAAACTGTCGGTAGTGGGTGCCATTGTGGGTACCAAGAAGGAAGCAGGAGAAGGCCATAAAGGCTTTATAGAGAAGGAATATTGTGCTGAGCATTAAGGATGAATGTGCAGCCAGGCACTAGGTTGGAGAGGGCTCCAGGTTGAGGGGCACTAGGTTGGAGGGATGTAACAGTGAGAATAGAGAGGAAAGCACCAGGGGACCGGGTCTGTCCCATGGCCATGTCGCTCTGGTTGCCCCCACCCTCCTGCCTATCCAGCTAAGACAAGGGAAGGAGGAACATCCGTGAAACACGTGAGCAAGGAAAAATCCTCAAATAGTATCTCTCCTTTGTACGAGGGGAAATAGGAATGTACCTGCATCTAACTTATAACTCAGATTATTTTTTTCATCAGTTCATTTTCTTGTGGAGAACAAGGTGTATTTGCCAGAGGAATGTTGGGGGTCTCTGCCTTTTGCCGACATACAGAAATGGTAAGCCGTATTCTCCCCAGTGCCTAAGTCACTCCCTGATAGTAAGGTTAGATATTAAAGGAGAGAATGTTACCTCTTTCTGATCCATAGACTTCCAGTCAATGCATTGTTACTAAAAGAGAATTTTCAAAATAAGTAGAATAATTATGAAATATGTTTATTTCTCAATTGCAAGTTTGTGTGTTTATACATGTATGTGTACATATCCATGTATATTTATATATGTCTATATTTATTCTCACATACGTTATATGAAATAGAGCCTATGGATGTAATTTACAAATATATAACTTCACTATCTATTTACAATTATACTTGACTGAATAGGTATCCTGAGGATGTAAAATAGCATAATTGATATACTTTAAAGTGCATCAAATATTTTGCAGCTTTTTTTGTTTGTTTGTTTGTTTATTTTTGAGAGAGAGAGAGAAACAGAGTATGAGCAGGGGAGGGGCAGAGAGAGAGGGAGACACAGAATACAAAGCAGGCTCCAGGCTCTGAGCTGTCAGCACAGAGCCCGACTCGGGGCTCAAACCCACAAACCGTGAGATCGTGACCTGAGCTGAAGTTGGACGCTTAACTGACTGAGGTATCCAGGTGCCCTTAAATATTTTGCAGCTTTAACATAGTTTGATAATGGAGTGCATGGGTAGCTCAGTTGGTTAGGTGTCTGACTCTCGGTTTCTGCTCAGGCCATGATCTCATGGTTGGTGAGTTGGTGAGTTCGAGCCCCGTGTCAGGCTCTGTGCTGACAGCTCAGAGCCTGGAGCCTGCTTCAGATTCTGTCTCTCTCTCTCTCTCCCCCTCCCCCACTTGCACTCTGTCTCTCTCTCTCAAAAATAAATAAACATTAAAAATTTTTTTTAATTAAAAAATTTAAAAAAACTGATAGCACACAAAACCATGGTTAAAACCACATTTTGAAGAAAAGCCTTCTGAATTTTTATAAGCACTCAAATTTAGAAGGGAATTTCTTTTCTTTTTTCTTTAACTCAGATCATTAAAAGGCAAATATTTGTTTGAATATATACTAAAAGCCCCCATTTAACATTTGTCTGTTTTGTGTTTTGTCCTACGCAGGTATCCCTTTGAACAGCCGATAGAATCGGATACTTCCTAACTTCCTTATTCACTTGACTTTCTTGATAGAGAATGGGACCTTGAGCCCAACCTCTTTCGTCTCAGCGTAAACTCAGATGGTAACAAAGATACTGTCATTTAGACTTGTCTCCCAGATCATGACTGGCCAGATCCAAATCTCGCTGTTGCACGGGTCATAAATTCTATACGTTCTAATGGGAAATGAGCTATCTATTCAGTTCTCAGCCACTTTCACTTTGAAATCCCGGTAAGACCAAGAGATGCTACAGATGGTTGGAGTAAGTAACAAAGACTTCTGTCAGCAACTATTGCTTTGCTTTGGTCAACATCCTGCAGTATTCACTGAGCGGCCACCCAGACACAAACCGCTTCGGACCCCGACAACTGGTTTTGTGTTTCAAGACGTCGGTTCTCCGGGGAAAGAACCGGGACTGTACAGGATCACTCCTCAGGCCCGGTGGGGAGGACGCTTCCGTTGCAGGAGGGCGAGAGCTTGACGTGACCACACTTCCCCAGCACCCAGTCTGGCCTCCTGCTCTGAGGCACCTGCGCACACCTGGAGATGCACCCAGCCTCTCTGCCTGCTACTCTGCCTGCCGCTTGCCGCTTTCCCTCCCAGTCCAGTGTTGCTGTGACGCCAGTTCAAACAGATCTGCGCCAGGCCTCCTGACAGCTTGAAAGAGCAAAGTAAAGGGCCCTCGAGAAGCAGGCTGTTAGGATGGGGCAGCTACCACTCTGGTCATTTGAGGCTGCTCAAGGAGCCTAAGTGACGAATGTATGTGAGTCCCGTGTCCACATGGCCGGAGAGGCAGGGAGAGAGGCAGAAGATGACGGAAGATGGGACTGCGGTGCCTATAAATTCGTTGCATTCACTCAGCCATTAACTCACCAAGTATTTGTTGGGTACCCTTAACACTGTTCAGCGCCGTCAGATCACGGTGGACACATTCTGAACAAGGCAGACATCTGCACTACCTGTTGTTAAGCACTTTGAAAGCAAAGAGTTCAGGGCAAAAGCACATTTTGGGAGTCTTCGGGAGTCATGGAAGTCTTCAAAGAGGAGACACCCAAAACGTGAAGGATGAAAAGATGTAGACAAACGAAGGGAGGGTGGGACAGAGTGGGGGCGGAGCAGAGGCAGAGAGGGGGCGGAGCACAGGCAGAGAGGGGGCGGAGCGGAGACAGAAAGGGGGCGGAGCAGGGGGCGGAGAGGAGGCAGAGAGGGGGCAGAGCAGGGGGCAGAGCAGAGGCAGAGTAGAGGAGGGGCGGGGCAGAGCGGGGGGGCGGGGCAGAGCAGGGTGGGGGGGCGGGTAGAGCAAGGGCAAAGCTGGAGTGGAGCTAGAGGCAGAGTTGGTGTGGAGGCTGGGGTGGGTGGGGAGGGGGGGCAGCCACTGGTGCACCTGCAACGGGAGGGGGCGGTGAGAGCCAGTGTGCCCAATATGCCAGCGTGCCATGGCGAGGACACTGGCCAGTCTCAGGCCAGAGCTTCTGACCCTCCTGAAGATGACTTCAAATCCCTACATATTGGGTTGAGACTCCTTAGGTCAATGTGATCTAATATCAGTAATTTCCCACGCCTGAACCTAATACTTCCCCGGATAACTTCCCTTGACCATTTCCCTGTCTAAATTAGTGTCTCCACCAGAAAAAATGCACAGTAGCATTGAGAAACACAAGAGAATCAGTACGAGTAGGACAGTGGCAGGGTGACGACAGATCCTGCTGCTGAAGGACACACAGAGGCCACTTGGAAGAGTGAGGAGCCACACTTTATCCTCAGGCTTCATCCTTAAGATGAGAGGGATGTGCAATGACCAAATTTGTATTTTAAGATGCTCACTCAAGACCACTTGGAGAATGGAGTGGGAAGGGCAACACAAAACAGAAAATCAAAAAGTGGCTACTATGGTCCTTCAGTGGGAGAAGACAGACCCATACTAGCAGGGGGAGGGGGAGGTGGGCTTGAGGACACAAAAGGGGCCCGCCTGGCAGGACTCAGGGGACTCTGTGACTCCAAGGGGGAGGTGAGGGCCCGGGGAGTGAGTTTGAGTTGGTGATGCCCCACAGGCAGCCAGGTTCAGGTCCCAGGACTGGTCCAGGTGGGTGATGGGCCGTTCTCTGGGCCGGATACAAAGCAGGGGAGCTGGCTTGGAGGGAAAAGGATGAGTTCTGGGCATGTCTGTTCACTCAGTTCCGGTGAAGAGGCGAGAGAAGGTCAGGAGCAGCAGAAGGAGAAGGGAACTAAAATTTTCTGACTGCCACCTAGGTGAGGGCTTTTTCCCTGCTGTTGGGTAAAACCCACACCTTAACTCCAGAGGACAGGTACCTTCCTTTAGCTTTACAGCTACAGAGGCTGACGGTGAATGTTGACTGGAGGTGAGGGAATTGGATAAACTGCAGAGCTGCATTTTATTTTACTTTTTTTTTTTAATGTTTATTTCTTTCTTTTTGAGAGAGGGAGAGAGAGAGAGAATGCACAATCAAGACAAGGGCAGAGAGAGAAGGAGACACAGAATGTGAAGCAGGCTGCAGGCTCTGAGCTGTCAGCACAGAACCGGACTTGGGGCTCGATCTGACAAACCGTGAGATCGTGAGCTGAGCCAAAGTGGGACGCTTAACCAGCTGAGCCACCCAGGTACCCCTGTAAAGCTGCATTTTAAATGGGCGTCTCTCTACCAACGCCCAAGCTCCTACAATTCCAACCTGCTGCCCAGTAACCTAGCGGAACGAACAATATGTGTGGTGATTATGGCTAAACATGGTAGCCGGATAAGATCAACAAGGCATGTGCTGAAACGTGCCTTGGAACGTGCTGGGGAGGGGAGGCTGGACTCAGAGCAGTGCACCTGACCCAGATGAATATCCTCCTTTCCAAGGAGGGGAGACATTTCCTTCGAGGATGCCCATACCTGCATGCCCTCCTTAACCCCACACTACCTACTACCTTGGTCGTAGCCTCTCCATGTCTGGAGGCAGGGAGCTATCAGTCAGTGGTTGGAAGAACTTGTTTTGCAAGCTTTGGAACAAATCCCATAGTACCTTCCTTGCCCTGCAGAACTGAACTCAGCAAGGCAGCCCCTCCCAGAATCCCTTAAGGGAGAAGTATTTTGCCGATGGCATTATCTCAGCTGACAAAGTTTTAAGGCATAGTGTATTTAAAGAGTTATTTACCAATTTCCAAAATAGTAGCAAAACGGTCTCCATAAAGCTAAGTGACTCCCAGGGAAGAAAGTACACATTACATTCTCATACTTGTTTCCTTAATTAGGAACAGATCCTGGTGGCTGGGATTTATTTTCATGAGCACACATCCACAAAAATGAGAAACATCTTGACACGCTGCAACATCCATAATGTTTCTCAAATCTCAATTCCTAATTGGGTTTAAAAAAAAAAAAGCGACCACAAATTTTCACGCTGGTTTTGATTCGGGATTCAAAACAGAACCTCAGATATGTATTTCTTACATTGTTCCAAAACGTGTATAAGCTGGGTCGAAATCCACTTCAGACATTAAAAAGAAAAGAATTAAAAAAAAAAAAAACAAAAAAACAGACCAAGGCATGAATTTGGAATTTAACATGGCAAAGAAGATTCTTCCTATGGAACATGGAAACTAACTTGTGATCTCCCCCACTTTTAAAACATCTTAATCTATTTACTTTTTATAAAGAGGAGAAAAGGGCTAGGAGATGTTTATATGGCACCTGCTTCAATCCTCTTAGAGGACTCCAAGGGCTCCTTTGGGTGTGTTTTTTCTTTGTCAACTCATTCCACAAATGGGCTAGCCTTTTTCTCTGCTCTCACTAAATTCCCTTTACAATTAAGAATCCAGATGAACCATGGAGTCTGTAACGTAGAAATTCTTCTCCTTACCTACGCAGTTTATCCTCAAGGATTTCCATGTACTTCGTAGTATTCTCCTTCACACTCGTTTCTGCAAAACAAAAACCCGAAGTTGATGCAATTGTACGCAAAGATTGAACACAGCCCAAAAATGCTCGACTAAAAGCCAAAAACCCAAAGGATCGCCGTCAGGCCAATAGCGATGATCACATCCTAGGTTTGGAAAACACTCGAATGCACTGAGGCGGCTGCCTGGAGCGAGGTGCTGGAAATGGTCTGAGGCCTTCAGCATCTCTGCCGGAGATGAAGCCAGGGGGCAAGGTCACCATGCTGCGCGTGGCATCTGGCAAGACAGCTCATTTGGTGTCTGGAATGGAAGCCGCTATGTTCTGTGCGTTTTCCCCTTTCCCACCTGGTGGCCAAGAGCTTGGGTGCAGAGTATGAAGAAAAGACCAGAAAGAGGAACAAGTCCCGTCCTATGGACGAAGCAAAAAAACCTCACCAGCGGTAGCATGGGATTGCGGCCCCTTTAACTGAGGAACGCATGGAAACGTGATCCTGACAGTAGCTGACATCAGAGGCTTGGCTTCCAAAGCTGGGAGATCAGCGGGCTCCTCGAGAGAAACTCAGAGCCTCGTAATCACCAAATGTTGAAGGAACAGATGATTGTTATTCCTCCCGTGGATCAAAGAGGCACTTTACCAATAAAAAGAAACTTGGTACATTTTGGGGCAAGCCCTGGTGGCCTGTTTCCTCCTCTGGGGAACGAACGTGCCTTCCTCTGAAGGTGACCGCTGACGGAGATGTGAATATGAAGTGCCCAGAAGAGCAGGTGGCAGCAGAGAAGCCCCCAACAGATGGCAGCTGTCATTGATGTTATTGCCATTTCTATCATCACTGTTATTGCTAAGGTGGACTTTATTATTTTTTTTTAATTTTTTTTAACGTTTTTATTTATTTTTGAGAGAGAGAGAGAGACAGAGCATGAGCAGGGGAGGGGCAGACAGAGAGGGAGACACAGAATCCGAAGCAGGCTCCAGGCTCTGAGCTGTCACAACAGAGCCCGATGTGGGGCTCAAACTCACAGACTGTGAGATCGTGACCTGAGCTGAAGTCGGATGCTCAACCGACTGAGCCACCCAGGCACCCCTATTATTATTTTCACTTCACCCTTTATTCTCAAAGGTAATTCATGCATGACACTCTAAAGTTGGGGGATGTGGAAAGCAGAAGTCCTATTGCCTGAGCCTCTGCCTAGAGGGCTCTCGGGATCTTATTTTTGCCAACATGTATGTGCAAGGGTGAGGGACAAAGGGTATATTTGGAACTGGAAAACGTACCTTGAAATTCCTCAAAAAGAAACCAAATATTTATCCAGAAACTAAAACAAAAGTTCTGGTTCATCAGTTCATAATAGATAAAAACAGAAATGTACGCAATGAAAGCAACTATTTAAGTTGGTGTCCTATCGTGTTGATTTATGTCAGTCTCATTTACAAGTTAAGCTGTGTCGAGTTTTTTCTCCAAATAAATTAGCTAAATATTTATTTTCAGCACCTACTATGTGGCAGATACTATGCTAGCATGGGGAATAAGTTGTGGTGATATGGTTCCATGTAGCTGAGATCTGCTCACTGGTTCTTCTGGAGCAAGTACTGCAAAAACTCAGAATGTCCCAACCAGAAATGCTCTGTTTCACATTCTATACTTATTTTGTGCCATGCGCTGTTCTAAGCCCAGGGGGTAAACTAGTGAACAGAAGCAATAAAGATTCCTGCTTATGTAATACTTAATTCTGGTAGGGGCAGGTAATAATTAACATAAAAGTTCCATAGAATACTTAGAAGGTAGTAAGTACTACAAAGCAAGAGAAGGGGATCAGAACGGGGCAGCAGAGTGGTCAGGCACCACTGGGAAGGTGACATTTGAGTTAAAGCATGAAGAGGGCGGAGAGGAGCACATAAGCAGCCATACTGGGAGGAGCACAGTAAACGGAAGGAACAGCCAGTCTAAAGATTCTAGGGCAGGAACATATGTGAGTCCTCCAGTAAAATCTGGAGATGTTCTCTGGGAAAAAGAGTAAGGCAGAGAAATAGGCCACCTCCAATCATGTAGGCCCCTGTGGCAGATCACATTTCCAGCACATGGCCACAGTCATATTCCTGGTCCCACACACTAGTCCAGAACTTGGCCACTCCCCATCAAGCAGTGAAATCTGTCTCCCTCCTCTTGAATCTGAACAGGTTATGACATTACAACCAATGGAGAATGGCAGGAAGGATGCTCTTTAACTTCTGAGGCTAGGGTCCAGCTTCTGCCTGGTTCTCCCTACTGGGAACCCAGCCAACCATGTTGTGAGGTAGCCCAAGCTACATGGAGAGGCCATTCACAGGTGTTCTGGCTGACAGCCCAGGTGAAGGTCTCAACTTACAGCCAGATATGTGAGTGAGCAAGCTTTCAGATAATTTGAGCCATAGAGTCTGAGGGACCCAGACATCAGGAAACAGAGACCAGCCATTTCTGCTGCTCTAGGTCTAAATGCCTGACTCTCAGAATTTGTACACACAATAAATGGCTCTGAGTGATTAGGTCTGTGGATGATTCATCACATAGCGGTAGTTACTGGAAAGCCGTGTCAGGATTTTGCGTGCCCTGAACGAAATGGGAAAACACTGGAGAAGAAAGGCCACAAACTGGCTCATGGCTTCTCTGTTGAGAATAGACTCTAGGAAGACACGAGAGAAGCAGAGAGACACAGGGAGATTAGAGCGATCATCCGGGACAAGGGGACGGGGCGGGACTGAGGCCATGGTGTCTCAGGAGTTGGTGATAAGAGGCAGGTTTTAGATATATTTTAAGGACAGAGGCAGCAGGAGTGCCTGATACATTGAATTCAGGAGTGTGAAAAAGAGACCCATCGCGAATGACTACAGGGTTTTTGCCCTGAACCACTGGAAGACAGAGTTGCCATGAAGCGAGGGAGAAAGAATGCAGGTGAAACCAGTTTGGGGAGATGAGCAAGAGTTCAATCTCAGACTGAAATTTGCTGAGAGTAGAACTTAAATGTTCTCACCAAAAAAAAAAAAAAAAAAAAAAGTCAAATATGTGTGGATGTGTTAATTAACCAGATGGAGGTGGGGGAGGGCTTCTTTCACAACGCATACATGTATCAAATCATCACGTTGTATACTTTAAATATCTTACACAATTTTATTTGTCAATTATACCTCAATAAGCTGGAAGCGATAAAAGCAATTGAGAAGCTTAAAAAGAGTCCAATTTTGGATCTGATAAAGTTGAGTTTATGAGCCATCCGGTGGCGATGTCAAGTATGAAGTTGGCTATGTGAGTCGAGAAAAGGTCTGGCGTGCCGATGGACATTTGCAAGGCACTGGTGTGTGAAGCGACGAGACTAGATGCTGTCACTGACAGAGTGAGAGTAACTTAAGAAGCCCGCGGTGATCATATGTAACTACAATTACATTGTGATGCCACCTTTCCTCCAAAGGACAAAAATTCACAGCACCTCCCTCAAGGACAAGAAAGCCATATTCTTATGTTTAAAAATAATCCGGGTATATACCATATTCATGCTTCTCTTCAGAAATAACTATGGTAGTTAGGACCCACACAGGAACACCCAGGCAGTTTGATGAGCCTTTCCCCTTGCCTGGAGGCCACCATCCGAAAAGGATGTTGCATTGAAATACTGGATCCTGACCCATCTCCCAGCCAGCCAGCCTAAAATTCCTTGCACACATTTTCACTAGGTTGACAAGTAACCTTCCAGAGAAGCCAGGACTGTAGACAGGGAGTTTAAGTTTTTAACTTCCTAAATAATATGCCCCAGATGCATTGAGAATAGAGCTCATCTTTTCTTCCCTTCCTTTTCTAACCGGGTCTTAGAGCAGAGACCAAAAGGGTGGTAGTGGTATTGAGGCCAGCTTCCAGGAACCAAGGATGGCTGAAGGAGGCTGACCACTATAGGGAAAATGCACAAATGCCTCCCCTCTGCTCCATTTGCTGAGCGGATCTGGTTTCCAGGTTCAGGCAATATTATCAGAATGGGATTCATATAATTAATTTAATGAATCCAATTAAACAAAAACTGATTGATAATTAAATGCGGTAAATCTGTGAAAACATTTAGCAGAGTGCACGGTACAAACACAAATCAACGTTTCAGGAATTTAACCCGGGTCCTACTTCACGCCAGGCACTATTTAAATCTGAAAGAGACATGCCATCAAGGGACACCGAGAGAGCTGGGGGCCAGACTCTAACGTTGACTTCCCCCTGGAGAGCACAGCAACATTTTCCATAAATCTTCATGATAACTGATGATCCAAAAATGTCCCAATGAGTCTGATGAAAAAATATTACCGCGTTATCCAGCAATATCCTTTACAGTGTAAACAAGGAAGGTAAGAGAATGTTAAGTGGAAAACAAATCTAAGGAGGTTTTCTGTGCATTGTATCTTTTCTTTGCATAATAAAGGGACAGCAATATTTGTCACGATAGTAGTACAGGAAATGACTTGCTATCAGATTGAGTGAAGCATTTGACTATAAAGAACTTCAGCCCCACCACCCTCAATCAATAAAGACAGCATCATGAGATCAGCACAGTATGACCTCAAATTTGAAAATGGAAGCCGAAGGCACCCCATCAGTTTAGCATTAATCACAAATTTTGTCTAACATTTGCCATTTCCTTGGAATTTTCAATTAACATAATAATTCTAGTAACACAAGGCTTGACCTTGGTTTACAGAAAGAAGTCATCAGATTTCGAAGATCATTATTCAAGGATCAATGTAGACACAATCAGCTCCCGTGAGTAAAATCCTCCAAAAGGAAGAAGTGAAAGGCAAAAGAGAAATTGCTGAATTCTGAGAAATTGTGAAATATCTAAAGTATTATTCTACTTGAGTGAATGAAGAATGTGTTTATTTGAGTAATTAAACCATGCACGGAGATGAAGTGGTAACATCGAGCTAACAAAGACCCAGGGAAGTCAACGACACAGAAAAATGGACTTGCAGCTTGATTGTCTTGATACGTGGGATGGAACAGTATTGTCTAGGACCTTGAAAGATGGCAGAATCCATGATATGAAGCGCAAGTCAAGCTTTACACTGGAGGGCAAGACGGAAACACCAGCCATGAGTCCCTGCTGATACCAGAGTGATCTTGTCACATTGGAAACTCACTGTGCAGAAAACGCGATACCAAGGTAATGATATCAATGATATAATGATATCCTTGAGAACTTCTTGGGTGGCAGGTACTGTTCTAAACACCTTGTTCTAAATATTAAATTTAAATATAATTTATTAAATTATAAAATATAATTAATTATATATATTATTAAAATATAAAATATAATTTATTAAATTATAAATTAATTTATAATTAGGTACCTACAGAGCAGCTCTATCCTTATCCTTATTTTATATAGGTAGCAGAGGGACAGTAGGACCAAAGTCACACAGCCAGTGAGGGAATGTCCCAGAGCCCATTGTTAGGGAACCCGTGACTTCCATTTTAAATGACACAAGGGCTCAGAAAATGCACATTGAATAAACGCATGCGAAATTTTAGCCACCAACAAAATGGAGCAGGTGTTCAGAGACAGAGTAAATTAAGACAGTACAAAGATGCCGTAAGAAGTCAGAGTTACAAAGAGCACAGGCAATTGCAGAAAACAGCCATCAACAAACGGAAACCTGATTGCATATAAACTGTACGGAAGAAGGCTGATAACATATTTGCTTAAAATAAATTACCATTTTGTAATATAAATATATATTCATATATAGGTGGTTTCATAGTAGGTTGAGACGAGAAAAATGATTAACAGTTTTCTGTTATTATATTCATGTTGCTTCACTCCTAATAATAAGATAACAACTTCATGTGGTTTCACAAACAGATTTTTATTTGCATGTGTAAGTTTGTTTATTTACAGGATTTTTCTGTTACCACGATGTGTGGTAGTCATTTAAACTGAATCTCAAGAGCGGGTTCCTGAGTTAAACAGGATACAATCCCACCTGGGTCTTAGAGTGGTTATGGTCAATTCCCTAGGGTTGGAACCAAATAAATACACCATCACTAAATTAGCAATGGATTCACTTCTCATTGGCAGGTCATTATTCAGTGCTGTTGTTAATTTCTCTCTTTTTCTCTTTTCCTCTGATGTCCATAAGAGATTTGCAGGGAGAAGAAAAATGACCAGATATGGATCTGACAGAATTAATAAATGGTACCAGAGAGCAGACTTCTCTTTGGGGGTGTGCCTGACTCTCATTCTTATATCCATCCAGAGTTTCTTAAATGTGCCCGGCTGTGCATTGGTCACTATGGCTGCAGAGTTGAATCTGACGCTGCCCTTTGCCTGAAGAACACCAGGTTCGGTGACATAAATGCATGATGAATAAAAGCAGGTTGTTCAGTTCAGTGGTGGAAACTTAAAGCAGCACTCATTCTGGGAGAATCACCGAAGAGATGCCGCCCCGCTTGAGGGGGTTAAAAAATGACTCCCTGCGGAAGTGAATGAAGTAGAGATCTTGAAGGATTTTCCATGCTGGCTGAAGCCAGGGGAGGCATGGATAATCTGAAACAGCAGTTGCACAGAAAACAAGATTTGTGTTTTGGAATATCGGGCATTTAAAGTCATATTATTTTACTTTCCCATTAATTTCCGAATCATTTTTTCCCTGAGCTTACATTAAGATTAGTCGATGGGGTACATGATCCCACGCCAAAGGAAGACAGGGTGTCTGCAGGACATGGGCAGGTCCAAGGGCGCAGGATCCGACCTTCCACTGCCAATGTCATAGCCACACCTGGAAGTGGATGCGGAGATGAACTCCTTCATCCAGACGTTCCCCTTGGGGGAATCTGAGTGAGAATGTTGTGTTATAATAACCTCACTGGCAGAGGCACCAAAGGTCAGGGGATGGAAAAGCTTTTTCAGAGCTAGAGCATCATCATGGGACTCAGGTGCCCACAAAGAAAGTAAAACTAATTATTCTGAAGTTATGTTTACGCTGCCGCTTGCACTATTTAGCTCTGCCTGATGGCGTGTGGCTTTGGCTGCCCAGATGCCCCATGGCTGCCTCAGGGAGCCCCGACCCACTGCCCTTGAACTCAGAGCGCATCTCAGGGACTTGTCCATTTTGACACTCAAGTCTGTAAAAACCACCCCTGCGTATATGGGAAGAGATGGCGGGCAGGTGGGAAGAAAGGAGAAATGAGTAGCTAAGCTCCATGAGGTTTAAAAAACGTTTTAATATACAGTGACTGATTCTGCTACATAAAAGATAAAGCCCGAGTTCCAGGTTCACCTGCTGTGCTTGTCACGAGTTAATTGGGTATCATCTGATACAGTAATTCTCACTTTCCCAGTTCAGACCTGCTCCTGCACGCAATCTGCCGGTGCCCTAGAAGCACACAGCCTAATAAATCAGCACAATGCAATGGCAAGAAGGAAAACCAAGTAGGCGTGGTATGGGAAGCAGGTCAGGAAAAAAAGGTAACAGTATCAGCTCCCAGCACCTCGCGCCACAGCCCCCCATGCACATGTCCTCGCCAGCCAAATGTTTCTACCAAATGAAAAGACAATTCCACTCTTCCCAGCTCTCCCTGCAGACAGACCTTTGTGGGCTGTGGTTTGCCTTTAGCTTTCTAGCACATGTAATTGAAAGAGTTCTGACCTGAACATCCATTTGGAATATTTAAAAAAAAAAAAAATTAAGTTTTATTTGTTTGAGAGCGAGAGAGAGAGAATGAGCAGGGGAGGGGCAGAGAGAGGGAGACAGAATCCCGAGCAGGCTCCAGGCTGTCAGCACAGAGCCTGACTTGGGGCTCAAACTCAAACCACGAGATCATAACCTGAGCCAAAATCAAGAGTTGAACTCTTAAGCTACTGAGCCACCCGGGGGGCCCCTGTGATATTTTAAAAACTGTTTAAAATGTCTATTTATTTGCATTGCCTAGTAGTGTACATTTGAGAACATACACTCTTCTTTTTCCTTCTCCTCACTTCCCTCAAACATGCACACACACATGCACGTGCCACATGCACACATGATTTACTTCCCCTCTTTTTGACAGACAGAACAAGGAATAGAATGTGGGGCTTGGTTTTCAAAACGGAATACTATTTTCTTAATCTGTGTTTGAAGAAAAAGCCCAGGGGCGCATGGGTGGCTCAGTCAGTGAAGCGTCCGACTTCAGCTCAGGTCATGATCTCGCAGTCCGTGAGTTCGAGCCCTGCGTCGGGCTCTGTGCTGACAGCTCAGAGCCTGGGGCCTGCTTCGGATTCTGTGTCTCCCCCTCTCTCTGCCCCTCCCCTGCTCATGCTCTGTCTCTCTCTGTCTCAAAAATAAATAAAAACATTAAAAAAAAAAAGCCCAAATCCACATTTGATCTTCTTGAGCTAAGGAAAGTGAGTTCACACAAGGTGCTGGCATGATGGCCGTGTGTGTGTGATCTCATTTACAATAACTCTCTAAATAAATCCCTTTTGAGGATAGGGAGACTGAGGCTGTGGGAAGTTAATTCAAGGAGTAAATAAAAAATTCAGATCCAGTTCATTTGTTGGGTTTTTTTAATGTTTAGTTTTGAGAGAGAGAGAGAGAGAGAACATGAGTTGGGGGGTGGGAAGGGCAGAGAGAGAAGGAGACACAGAAGCTGAAGCAGGCTCCAGGCTCTGAGCTGTCAGCACAGAGCCCGACGTGGGGCTCGAACCCACATACCATGAGATCATGACCTGAGCTGAAGACAGATGCTCAACTGAGTGAGCTACCCAGGCGCCCCAACCCACTTCAGTTTTATGACAAAGTCTATATGTTCTCAAATACATAATCCTACTGCCCAATTGTCATGAAACATAATTGACGAATTTCCCCCGAAGGCATTCTACATTTCACAGAAGAATTTACTTTTCCCTGTAACACAGAGGCTACATAGTTCCATACATAACTGTTAAATATTTGAACCTGGCATCTCTCTGTTTGAAACCCTAGGTGCTCTACCCTAGGTCTGACCTGGGTTATCACCCTTGGAAGCGAGATCCCGGAACGTGGGCAGCAGAACTCAGATTGTGCTCAAGGGCAAGGAATGGCAACCCTTTGAAGCCAATCTGACCCCCAGCTACATGGGTCTCCATGTTGGCTGTGCCCCTGTCAGCCGTCTTGAGAAGTAACTAAGCAGCCACCCCACTTATGGCCCGCCCCTTGCACCCAGCAGATCTTGGCAGGGAGGCGTGGGGATACAGAGGGAATGCTTTTAACACCAACTGCTCCCCAGTCCCATAGCATATCAACCAACGCTCACCACCTCTAGCAGAGGGATTGCCCGGCACCCTTCCCTTCCGGGGTGCTCACCATCCTCAACTCGGCCCCTTGCCGGCATACCCACTCTTAGCTGTCTGTCCCGGGTGGAAGACACATTCGTATGAACCAAGTGGCTCCTCGCTCCCGAGTTTTCAAACGTGCACTGGCTGAAGAGGACCTGCCCTCTCCATAGCCAAAGCTGAAACACGAGGGCTGGATGCTGCCTGCAGCCACAGTTTAGGCACAGTGAGAGGACAAAGCCAACATGGGCTAACAGGGAAGGGGGAAGGACAGAGTCCCGCAGCTTCAGAGCCCCCGGGTCCAGCATCCGGGTGCCCTCCCACCCCATCTCCACGGTGGTGTCTTGACCCAATGCACTGCTTTGTCTGACTCCTAGACCTACATCTTGGCTCTGTTTCCTCTGCCTGGAACACTCTCCTCAAATGTTTTCTGCCTTTCCGCCCACCGAAATGCTCTCTGGGCTACAGGACTCTGATTGCTTGCCCTGAACCCCCTCTTTCCCATGGTGCTCTTGCCTCTTGCAGCCTTCCAGACCTTTCAGACCTTCCTATAGCCATCCAAGTTCATGTGGGACATGGCCGATCCTCATGGATTCTATCTTCTTTTTTTATTATATTTGAGAGAGTGAGCGAGACAGCAGGGGAGAGGGGCAGAGGGAGAGAGAGAGGGAGACACAGAATCCGAAGCAGGCTCCAGGCTCTGATCTGTCGGCACAGAGCCTGACATGGGGCTTGAACTCACCAACTGTGAGATCATGACCTGAGCTGAAGTCGGACACTTAACCGACTGAGCCACCCAGGCGCCCCTAGTGAGAGAGAATCTTAAGCAGGTTCCACGCTCAGCGCAGAGCCTGATGCAGGGCTCAATCCCACAACCCTAGAATCATGACCTAAGCCGAAATCAAAAGTCAGATGCTCAACTGACTGAGCCACCCGGGTGCTCCAGGGTTTTCTTTTCTTTGAGCCCTTAGTGCCTAGCGCAGTCCTGAGCTCAGAGAAGGTGCCCAGTATGTCTTGCAACACCAGCACAGGCCGGGTGCTGTGCCAGCCGCTGGGGAAGCACAAGGAAGATGATGCCGTTTATGTTCTCAACCTGATAAGGAGACAGAAATCAGAACAGATTATCAGGACGCCAAGCACCTGAGGTCATCAAAGAACGACTCAGGCGAGGGTGCAGGAGAGAGACAGATGCAATCCAGGCTGACGGGGAGAGAGAGGGCCGCACAGCCTCCCCGGAAAAGAGGACCTACGAGCTGAGAAAGAAATGAATCTACGGACACACTTCAGTTTCTATTACAAACAAAACAGAGCACATGGGGACGAGAGGGGCAGGTGCCAGAGGAATGAAATAAACAGAGAAGATGGCAAAACTCCCGTGTTTAAATACCAAGTCATCAGGCAAGCCGTAAGAGGTTCTTAAAGACAGAGAACAAACTGAGGGTCGCTGGAGAGGTGTTGGCGGGGAGGGATGGGTTAGATGGGGGATGGACATTAAAGAGAGCCCTTTATTGGGACGAGCACTGGGTGTTATATGTAAGTGATGAATCACTGGGTTCTACTCGTGAAATAAAAAAAAAAAAAAAGAAAGAAAAAGAAAATTTCTGGTGGAAAACCAGGAAGGTAATTTCAAGCATAGGATTTGATTGCACAGGTTGGCTCACCGTGAGAGAAAATTAAGACATCCATATTTCCATGACTCCATGATATACAGTGGTTGATGGCATAGATTCTGGATTCAGACTGCCAAGGTGAACATTAGCTAAGCCATGTATTAGCTGTGTGTCCTTGGTCAAGACACTTACCCACTCTGTGCTTCAGATTTTCATCTTTCTTTTTTTTTAATTAAAAAAAGTTTTTAATGTTTATTTATTTTTGAGAGAGAGAGAGAGAGAGAGAAAGAGAGGGCATGAGCAGGGAAGGGGCAGAGAAAGAGGAAGACACAGAATCCAAAGCAGACTCCAGGCTCTGAGCTGTCAGCCCAGAGCCCGACGCGGGGCTCAAACCCAGGAACCATGAGATCATGACCTGAGCTGAAGTCACTTAACCAAATGAGCCACCCAGGCACCCCCAGGCTTTTGTCTTTTTGATGGGACCTTAACATGCCTATCTCATTGTGTTATTATAGAGATTAAGGTGATTCATACCTATAAAAACAATAAAATACAATAAACACCAAGACATCAACAACGCCTCCTGCAACACAGAGGCACCAACTCCCTGCCCTTCCTGTGCCTTGTCCGTCCTAGCTGGCGGGCACCAGAACAGCACAAATCCGGATGAACCTGGGTTACGTGGGGACAACTACCTCCTGCAGGCTGTGAGGGCGGCCAAAAGTGAACTGGCTTTTTTGTCTACGTAAGGGCCAGCTAGCAGCCACCACTGCCCGGTGATCCCTCCCCCTGGGTGTGGTTCCGTTCAAGGCTCTGAATGGAGGCCATGCCTTTTACCAACCAGTAGATAGTACCCACCTCCAAGGCACGCTCAGCCCGGAGGATCCAGCTCGCAGCACCTCCAGCCTCTCCCCACCGTGCCCAGATGCCGAAAGGAGCAGGCAGACTCAGGCGTCTCAATAAGACATCCCCAAGGAGATAAAATATCTGTGAATTTGGGGCGCTGGGGTGGCTCAGTCCATCACACATCTGCCTTTTGATTTCTGCTCAGGGCATGAGGTGCGGTTTGTGAGCTGGAGCCCCCGACCCAGGCTCTGCAATAACAGTGTGGAGCCTGCTTTGGATCCTCTGTCTCCCTCTCTCTCTGCCCCTCCCTCGCTCGTGCGCTCGCCCTCTCTCTCTCTCTCTCAAAAGTAAATAAACGTTTAAAAATGTTTCAAATATATCTGCGAATTAAAAATCTAAGTTCCTACCTACAGTTTTGTTGTTGACATATTGTCTCAAACCTTTTCCGTAACAAGGGGGGGAAAGGCCAGATGGGTCACACTGAGCCACCTGGTGAGACGGGAACATTTTCCATTTGGGGACAGTTTCACAAAAGTATGCGTTTAGCTGACTCTGAGGTTCCTTCCTCCTAGGGACAACCCTCCCCACACATACACGCACACGCGGTGCCCACGTCCAGATACTTCCCGTCACCCCCACATGGCCCCGCGACCAGCCACGCAGGACCACGCATCTGCTGCTCGTGGACCGAGTGTTCACAGAGGGCCAGATGCAAGCCCGTGTGCCTCTCCTTTCCTTCAACACCCAGCCCACGCATGGCGGCGAAGCCAGGCCGTTGAGAAAATTAACAGAGAGAAAACATGACAAACGCGTGCCGGGTGGGAAAGATCACACAGTATAAAATCTCCCAGGAAAATACCTGAGTGAAGCCTCTTGCTTCTGCCCAAAGCCATTCATCTTCCGAAACTCTTCAGTCCAGGATTGCCCTACGACCTACGCAGGAGGGGCCTAGAGCCGAGAGACCCCATTCTGGGCCTCTCCACACAGCCCCTCCCCACAGGGCCAGGGGGCCACAACCCTTGCAGTTCCTATCTGTGCTCTTGGGACCCAGGACGCTGGAATTTCCCCACCCAAATGTCCCTGGGCCCACTTCTTAAACTCAGGCAAGCCTCTCCCCCAACTTAGTGTCCTCAGGGTATCCAGCACCGGCGTCCCAGGGATCCCTAAGCCCAAGGGGCCCTGGGAGGCTGGGAGGCTGGTGGTCAGCAGGGGAGGGTGTAAGGAGATTGGCTGCGAGAGGGGGTGCTAAGTGAGCTAGATGTTTATGGAGGAGTGCTCTTCAGCTCAGAGCCTGTGGGAGTTCAGAGAGGAGCAGGATTGCTGGGCTGCAGCACAGCCCTGACAAATGCCTCAGCCCAACCTACGGGGGCTCCGGAGCCAGGCAGTCCTCCAGAGTTGTTCCAGGCTGTAATGATGGACCAGGCCTTTATGCCCCTGCATTGACTGGGTGCTGGGTCCAGGCATGAACCTTGGCATCCCCAGCAATCCCCAAAGAGACTGAGAGCTGAGGGCTGTCTCCCTCCAGCACACTCAGCATCCAGAGGAAGCCCATCCCTCCTTCCAGAAGGGGATGTGGTAGCACACTCAAGCCTCACCACAAAGGGGTGGACAGAGCTTGGACATGCAAGCTAGTGTGTCTTTAGTCTTGTGTGTGTGGTGCTTATGGTTGACGGATGACAGAGATGACAAAGAAAGGAGCCAGTCCTCAAGCGGGGGACTGGGGGCCATGGCCAACCGTCCTGCAGTCAGCTTTCTGGCACAGAATCCAAGGGATCCAAGAATTCTAAATCCATACCTGGTCTCCAACCATTAAGAAGTTATATTTGCCAAGGGCACTAATCATATTTTTATTTTCTTACAGTTCATGGCTACTTATTTATTTGATTTATTAATCTTTTAATGAAAGTCTAATTGATATGCAATGTTATAGAAGTTACAGATACACAACACCGTGAGTCAATAATTCCATATGTTATGAGCTTTGCTGATCCTGGAAGGACCACCCGAGATAGTGAACACATCGCCTGAGACGAAGCCTTTCGTGTGAAAACCAACCAATCCAGAGCCACCTTCTTCATCCAGCTCTCACTCGGGGCCACCATCCCCCGGCCCTTGTCACCCAGGGCCAGGTACCAGACAACTGAGGACAGCCCGATGCTCTGGAGTCCTGGAATGATTCGAACTAACTAGTCCTCAGCCTGTGTGCCCTGATGCACCTGTTCCTTGCCCCTCAAAATAAAGTCTCTTGCCCACATTTCCCCTCCGTCCTTCTGCCTCCTGACTGAGCCCCGTGCTTTCCCATGGGGCCCCCAGGGTGTGGTGTGTCCCTCCCCTGGGAACCTATGAGTTACAAACTCTCTTTTCAAGGACAGTCATCTCCTGACCTGGTGGCCTTACCGTACCTGAATAATAATAAAACTTATACTTCAAAGCCGCAACTTAGGACAATAGAACCTGCAATACTCGGCCATTTACCAGGCAGATTTAGAGCTCTGAACATTCAGATACACGGTATGTGTGCCTCGTGCTGTATCTTTGCCCCAGCCCCACATGTATAAGTGATGAGCCTGCTCTCACCAACATGTGCCGTTAATTCCATAATGGACAAGGGAAAAGAAAAAGACAAGCCTTATCAGCAATGAACACGACATTATGAAAGAGCTGAGTTTCAGCCTTATCAAAACAGCCGCCAGGGAACATAATCCTAGATCTTCCACAGCCCAGGCAGCGCCTCGTGGTAGGAGGCTCCCGGGCGGCACCTTGCCGGGAGAGGCATCAGGGAGGCAGGCAATACTGGGTGCTTATCAGGGGGGTGGGAGAGGGGGGCGAGGGTGCCCACCCTGGCTGCGCTTCGAAGGGGCAGAGGTTTGGCACATCCGGCCATTGTGTTTTCTATTTCCACTCAGCAGAGGGGAATTAGAATTGCAGAATTCTGTAGAAACTATTAGTCCTGTCTTCTCCAGGGCCGCTCCGCCAGGCCCCCAACAGGGAAGGAGCCTGAGATTCCCAACCTTTCTACGATGGCCCTTCTCGTGAGAGAGAGGCCACAAAACCTTGCTGAACACCCTGCGCTGGCTTCCTTTTGCCCTGGGAACCAAATCTAAAGCTCTCCACAAAACACGCAGGGGGGCTGCATGGTCCCTGCCCCGGTCTCCCCATCCACCCCTCACATCCGGCACCCCCTGACCTGTCCTCGTCCTCTCCATACAGGCTCTCTCGCCACCCTGTGCCTGGCACTCCCCTGCCGCCTGTGTAGAGGTGATTTTGCTATACTTAAGCTTCAGCTTACATGTGGGAGAGCTCCTTCCCCACAGGCATTGGCTGCTTCCCCCCCTGATTATCTTCTCTCGGATTCTTGATTGTTGCCTTCCTAGGCCTCACAAAATCCTGTCGTTAATTTTCTTTACGGGTTCATTTACCTGTTGTTGGTGTTGGTGGTGGGTTTTTTTTTTTTTTTTCTGGTTTTATTTTTCTGTCCCTCCCTTAGATTTCAACTCTCAGGAGAACGGCACCCCACAGTGGGCTCCCCTCGGCATTTGTTACATTGTCTATTAGCTCTATCACAACGTGTGTTTGATTTCGCTTTCCTGGCGATGCCGCTGAGTCTCACGACGCTCCATAAAGCAGAGAATGACACGTGGGGAAACAATGGGCACAGGCGGCGGGCTTTTGGGCCTCCCTGGGGAAAGCCAGGGCCAGCCGTGGGCCACGCGTTAGGAGACAGGAGGGGTCACTGGTGCCTTACGGGTTCAACTTCGGCGTGAACATTCGGCACCACCAGTGGCATGGTGTCTCCACCACACGCCCAAGGGGTACAGAGAGCTTGGTAGAGGAATACATGCGAGAGCGGAAGGTTCTGCGCCCACTCCTAATGTGAGGATGGGGATTCAGGACCGGGGATGAAGGGGGCGCCTGAGCCCACCTGTGTGCGTGGTGCCTAGGAGAGCAGGGTCTGGAAGTCAGGGGGTCTACACCCACGGCCAATGCCAGCATCTTCATTAGCTCCTGCCCGCCGTCTGCAGTGGACGTGGCTGAGACAGGGGAAACATGTGGAAAGCAGGGGAAAGAATGTCGAGACTCCCCACTTGTGACCCACAGTGCAAGCTGGCACCTCATCACAATTGAGAACACAGCGCGGCCAAGGTTGAGGCTGAGTCTTAACTTCAGCGTTTGACATTGGAAACTGTATTTGGGGCAATGTTAATGCGAAACCCTATTAAAACAAAGTGCAACAGAGAGGGAGGCAAACCATAAAAGACTCTTAAATACAGAGAACAAACTGAGGGTTGATAGGGAGCAGGGAAGAGGGGAAAATGGGTGATGGGCATTGAGAAGGGCACTTGTTGGGATGACACTGGGTGTTGTACGTAAGCGATGAATCTCGGGAATCTACCCCTAAAACCAAGAGCACATTGTACACACCGTATGTTAGCCAACTTGACAATAAATTATAGTTAGAAAAAACCGTGCAATAATAATAACATGGTGCATCTCTAACTGCTTACAGCAAGTGTCTTCCTTCCCTTCTCCCTCCTTCCCCTCCTTCTTTCCTTCCCTCCTCCCTCCCTCCCTCCCTCCTTCCCTCTCCCCTTCCCTCCCTCCCTCTTACACACACCCTAAAGAGCACAAGATCCATGAGAATTTAAAAATAGCCTAACATGGATTTCAAGTAGAGTAAACTAAATGAGTCCAATTTTCTATGCCTTTCATTTTAAATTATGCGCTAAATGTCTAGAAGCATGGGATGTAAGTGAGGAGGATGGGACATTTAAAATCTAATTTTCAAAAATTGGGTCCTAAGGCAGAACAGTGAAAATGCATTTACACATATAATTGTGCCTGGAAATCAACACTGGCAGAACAGGTGCCCTTCTGGCTGGTGAGGTCGCCTGGCCTGGGCTCACCAAGCCCCAGGAAGCCAATTCACTGGGTATGTCCTGAGTCCCAGCTAGGTGCGAGCTGGTGCACTAGGTGCTGAAGTAGATCGTGAGCCCCAGCCCATGGCCTCAAGGACCTTGTGAACTAGCGAGGAACGGCAGGGGTAACGAGGTCTTTACACACGGGGCTGGAAGCGGGGGGGGGGGGGGGGGGGGGGAATATGTGGGGAAGGCGGAGAGAAGGAGAGAAGCCAAGACAGAATAGCTAGTGAGCACAGAGACAGGCACTTCCCGTGATGGAGATGGGTGGAGGTCAGGAAGGTGTCACAGAGGAGAACAACTAAGCTGAAATATGGCGAACAGGGCAGGTGGCAAGGAGGCACATCCCAGGGCGAGGAATCACTGCACGGTCTTGGAAGTAAAGGGAGAAAGGGCATATTTGGGAAACTGAACGTTCAGGCTGGCTGAAGGTTAGCGAGTGAGGAAGGAGGGAGCGGGTGAGAGGCATGTGGCAATTTCCCTGCAGCTACACTGCAGAGTGGGTTCTAGGGGAAAGGAAGGCACGTAAGGGGAGCTCTTGAATACTGCTGCTATAATGCAGAAGGACTGGACTCAGGATGCATTCGTGGGATGGACAAAGTGGGCTGATCTAAAAGACAGTAGGGAAATAAAATGAACAGGATTTAGCTTTCGGCTGAATTCATTCATTCGTTTGTTCACTCAACAACTACTACATGCTGGGCACTAGTCTAGAACCTAGAAATATAGCAGTGGGGAAAAAATGTGTATTAAATAAGTGGATATTTGTACAACTGCGTAGAGAGATGCCTGATGTTTGGGAACTAGTGTGTTACTGCTTGTTACATAGAATGAATAAAATAAATCAGACATGGAGGGGAGGGAAAAGCAAAGAAGTGAGTTTGATACACCAGAGGCTGATGTGAAAAAAAGACAACGTGTGTAACAGGGGGAGGGCCACCACCTGAAACAGGGCGATCAAGGCGCCCCTCCTTGAGACGGTCACAGCTCAACAAAGACCCGATGGAGGTGAGACCACACAAGCAGTAAAGCAGGGAAGAATCTAGCCTACAGCCCGCTCTCTGGCTTGGCGAACACCAGAGACAGAAAAAGATTTGGGAGGAAAGAAAATTAGTTCACTTTCTAACAGGTAGAGTTGGACACGTCTTTAAGATATCCAAGTAGAGTTGCCCAACAGAAGGTGGTTGTGAGGGTAAGGAATTCCGCAAGGTGCAAAACGGGGATTCGCTGTCCTTAACGTGGTTAGTTGAAGCTGTGACAGTGTAGAAGAGCTTTCAGGATGAATGTTTCCATTTGCTATGGCTGCTAAAGCAAGTTGTTACGACCTTAGCAGCTGAAGACAACACAAACGTATTACCTGACAGTTCTGTAGGTAGAGAGTCTCTAGCTGGTGGTGGCTCAGCTGGTTCTCCGCTCAGAGCCTCACAGGATGAAATCAAGGTTATCAGTAGAAACCAGGTCTGTGGGACTGATGTGCCCCCCTTCCCTGATAGCGGTCAGCCAGAAGCAATGCTCAGCTCCTAGTGGTTGTCCACATTCCCCGGCTGTTGGCCCTCTCCCTCCCTCCTCAAAGCCAGCCATCAGTGTGCTTTTAAAGGCTCTGATGATTAGATTTGGCCCTCCTTTATAATCCAGGAGCTCTCCCTGTCTCTTAATCACCTCTGCAAAGTCCCTCTGCCCAGTAGCATCACATATTCACAGGTTCTGGGGGTTAGGGGTGACCATCTTGAGGGCCATCACTCTACCTAACACACTAGCCATGTAGCATGAAAAGGAAAGGTGGCTGGGGACAGAGTTCCAAGGGATAAAACCTAGATGGGCAGAGAAAGAGGAGCCGGCAAAGATAAGAGTGGAGTCATTGGAGAAGTAGCTGGACCCCAGAAGGGTAGGGTCTACGCAAGCGAATTAAATGTACAATGTTTCCAAAGGAGTCAGCAGGAGTAGACACTGCCAGAAGGGCTGGAAAAGATCAGTGGGTTTTGTAATGAAAGAGTTATTATTAGTGATCTATAAGTGCCTACACACACACACACACACACACACACACACACACACACCAACCACAGCCTGGACATCCCAGGACCGGCCAGCAGAGCTGCAAGGAGGGGACAAGGTTTCAATGTTGTCACACAGGCCGAGGGCCAGGACCTCATCAGTCACACAGACATGAGCCTGGGTCTGAAATAATCAACCCGGCTTTCATCCCATGTGCACATTCTCCCTCCCGTACAACAAAAGGAGAGCCCCATGCGTGGAGAAGGTAGAGAATGGAGCCCCTTCCCAGCAAATCCGTGGAGACTGATCCCCCTGATACGTAGAAGCACTAAATGCTGACAGAAAATCTATTCTCCGATCCCCGTACTTTCCTGGTATTTGTCTTAAGTATTTAAAATGCATTAGGCTTGACACTAAAATGGTTAATAAGTTAATGTCCTAGATATTTAGGTGGAGGTAGGTATAAAATTATTGGCTTAAAATGATCCCAGTGAAACCATTTCTTCTGACAAGATCATAAAATGCACTTTCCCAGTGAGTCATACATAACTGGCCCAAGTCTATAATAAAACGGGGATTCAGGTTTAATGGAAAGAAGGACCTGCTAGGCTGCAGATTAAAGGGTAATTTTCATCTCATGTTGCTGGGCAGTTGAGGGATCGCAGTATCTTTTTCCCGATACTTTTTCTGTCATCCGCCTCAGAGATAAGTGAGCAGTCTCTCCTTATCACAGGCCACGTCATAAATATGGGAGTTGAATGGTGACCCTTCTGACCACAATGAAAAAGAAAAAAATGGGAAGTCTAAGCCTTATTTTTGATTTTACAGATAACATTAGGAAGGCCCTGTTACCACCTCAGAATCCTATTAAGGTTTTAGCAGGGAGTTGGTTTTAAGGCATTGTTAAAATAGACTCATTTTGTTTATTTTATTATTTTTTTTAATGCTTATTTGAGAGAGAGGGAGGGAGCAGGGGAAGGGCAGAGAGAGAGGAAGAGAGAGAATCCCAAGCAGGCTCTGCATTGTCAGCTCAGAGCCCGACTCGGGGCTTGATCCCATGAACCTTGAGATCACCACCTGAGCCAAAATCAAGAGTCGGATGGCCAACCAACTGAGCCATCCCAGGAGCCCCTAGATTTTTTTTGTTTAAATACCAGAAGATAACGTGGGTGGAACCCCTGTTGGCTTGTTCTCAGCGACAGGTGTGGAGATCCAGAGACATGAAGGTGAGTGGCCTCGGTCCCTGGTACAGACACAGTTGTCGAATCTCTGGAGACTGGTATTGTCCGCCTTTGTGTGAACCCAGACCTGTGGGTTTTCTGACCTCCACCATGTGCATTGTACAATTCTGTCTGCCATCTACCTTCTGCCAACAACAAGAGGAGAAAACTCCTTGAAAATGAAGAATGGCAATGCTGTCACTCACTGCGGTCCATGCACGGTGGGAGGGGGTGGAGAGGGACCATATCGAACCCACGTGGTCTCATTTGGCCCCATGGTGCCCAGAAACACGTTGCTGGATTCCTGGACAGAGCGACCAGCTCTCCCTTTGGTGGTAACCCCACCTCTACTCACTCTCAGCTGGGGAGGGACGAGAGCACGTAAGTGTCCGCCCTGAGCACTCAGAATTGGGTTGGGGCAGGGCTGGACTCCGGGATAACACAGGCAAGGGTGAACGCGGCTAGCATGCGTGGAGAAAGCAGAGCAGAGGGTGGCTGGGCTGGGAACCCGAGGTGACACTCATAAACTCCATACATGCGACTAGGGGTGTTCCATGTGACTGTTTACGCAATAAAAATACTGGAAAACCACACCTCATTATGTATTATATTATTGCATTATTCCATTTAGTGTTGTGCATTGTACACTTACATACTCAAATTAGTGAAAAGACATATATGTATATACGTATATATATATATATATATATATATATATGTATGTGTATATATAACCTTGTATACTGTATTTTATGCTCAATTTAAGAGATTTTCAAGCACAATTTTAAATATGCTTAATTGCACCCTTAAACTTTACCTTTATAACCCAACCCCTGCATAAGGTAAAAGCCCCTCGACTTCCTGAACTGGCTCTCTCCGGCTGCCCAGTGAACACCAGGATTATACAGGGATGCAAGTTGTTTGAAAGGTGTTTTCATAACTTTCCTCATAAAAGGCTTTATGTTAACTATGTTCTCTGAAATTGGATATTGTTGAGCAATCCTATATTGCGTGTGAAGAACAATATGCACATTTGTGAGACATGCTCAACCTTCATCTAAACTTTCCTGCTTTAGAAAATTCAGGATCTGAATTTTGAGAACCACTTTAATAAAATTTAGTGCTTTCCCCTTCCTTTTGTGGATTTCTTTCCTTTGTGTTCATGAGGTTGTTAAAAAAAAAATCTGTGTTAGAAAAGAGGTGGGGGACCCACCCAGCATTGTTCCCAAGGGGCATGGCTTCCCCTGGTAGATGCCACTTGGGTATTAAACACTCAGGATGAGCTAGTGTCCCCGGAGGGTTGGCTCATAGCTCTCCATAAAGTCCTGAGCACAGACTGGATCATCCTGCTGTATTAAGATGTCCTGAACTCTCTTGAACACAATCCTTCCTTGTCCCATTTTGGCAAGAGCTCCCTCTGAATGCGAGCACACAAGGGCTGTGTCATTTATCTCTCTGGCTCAGACCCAACCACAAGTTAATCCCTGCAGGCTGTTCAAACAAGAACAGGAGCCTCTGAGATAAACCCCTTCCTCCGGTTTCACCAAACCTCTCTCTGAATCAACTCCAGTGAAAGCTGTGCATCTCGGAGCAAGCTCGCCCTTCAAATTGGGCTGGGGGGGGGGGGGGGCTGTGTACCTCCTTCATTGCCAGAAAGGAGATCACTTCCTCAGAAGCGGAGGTCAAACTTCAATTATGAAATGAAACAATTTCCCATCTGATCAAAATAAGGAACTACACATTTTCTGTAATTTCATCATAATGATGGGTTTAGCTGCTATTCATCCAATTGGTCACAATGTAGGAAATGCACATCTTACAGCTACAGAGCAGCATACAGTAAAGCCTTGGTTTGTGAGCATAAGTTGTTCCGGAAACATGCTTGTCATCCAAAGCACTGGTATATCAAAGCGAATTTCAAGAACCATTGGCTCAGTTGTGATCACGTGACATTTGGCGACCCGTGCTACTCGTATTGCGAGACATCGCTGGTTTATCAAGTGAAAATGTATTAGAAACGTTTGCTCGCCTTGCAGAACGCTCGCAGAACAAGTTCCTCGCAATCCAAGCTTTTACTGTACATTTAAGAAAAAATTAACGCTAAAAATATTTCAACTTGTAAGTTTAATATTTCTACTGGGATTTGTGTTACTTCAAAAAAAATCATTCCCTCTTTCTTTCCTTTATCTGTGCTATGTGGGGCCCATTAAAACTCAGCACAGACATGCTAAGGGTACCTGTGCCTGACTGCAAAGATAGGAAGACCCTGTCTCCGAGGGCGTGGCCTGCAGGCAGGTGATGGATGTATATGCGTAATGCTGATTGGCTAGATTTCTACCATGTTTATAAAGTAGTTTGTTTTACTCTTTAAGCAAGCAAAGAAGACTTAGAGGCTAGGTCAAGGAGAGGCAGAGGACAGAGACAGAAATGATGTCCCTAGATCACAGAGCGTGCCTGATTGATGCTGGTGGCCCTCGAGGCTACTGCTACACATCACTGCTCCTCCCCTCTCTCTCCTTCTCCTGTTTGCTTTGCTGCCTCTTTCCTCCAACTCCTTCCAGAGATATCACGGGATAAACCTCAGCCATGTTGAAGGTTGAAAGGGCAGGTTGACCTTGGCTTCCTGCCTCCTCATCCAGGGTCATTTCCAACCACGGAGTTTGTGGGGTCTGGGCAGCAGATCCTGTAGGGGGAATGAGGGGTGGCTCTTCCAAGGGGCATATGTCCCACAGGCATATGTCTAGGTGACCCACGTACACTCAGATTTGGAGAGGATGGGAGGCTGGGCCAAGGAGGCTGACCATTGAGGGAACGACTTGATTTTGTCCCAAAGTTTTGGGTTGTAAGTATATCCCTACTTAATTTACGACACGAAGTCTTCCCCACTGTCCTAGTCTGTTTGGGCTGCTGTAACAAAAATACAGTAGCTTGGGTGGTTCATAAACAACAGATATTTGTTTCTTATGGTTCTGGAGGCTGGGAAATCAAAGAATGAGGTACTTCCAAGTTCTGTGTCTGGTGAGAATTTGCTTCCTGTTCTTTTCACTGTGTCTTCACATGATAGAAGGGGCAAGAGAATAAAGTCACTAATACCAGTCATGAAGGCTCCACACTCATGACCTAATCCCCTCCCAATAAATACCATCACATTGAGCATTAGGATTTAACATGTGAGATTGGGAGGAACACAAACATTCAGCCTATAGCACCCACCAATAATTTGCTTGATAAAGAATATTCAGTTTTAAAGGAAGCTGGGTTAAAATGAGATTAGAGAATTTTTTCTGGACATTCATGAATTACTGTATGAAAATCAGAGATGCCACAAAATGTCACAAACCTAGGTATAGGAAAGAATGTTTTGAGGAGATGTAGCTGGTGTGTCATAATCAAAAAGACCCAGAATTGTGTGAGAGGAGGCAATAAATGGTTGGATGATGTTTTGTGCCGGATCATCTTTAGGATCATAACTATAGCTATTTATTTGCTTTTGCTTGCAAAGCATGAACCCAAGCTCTTCTTATAATTGAAAGACAGTAGAATATGAGTGGTTAAGAGCAAGCCCATGGATTCAGGCTAATCTGGGTTAGCTCTGCAACTTAGGAGCTCAGTCAACTTGCAAGCTAATTACTGTCTCTACACAGCATTTCCTTATCTGACAATTGGGATATTTCTTGTACTTCCCTCCTAAGGTGGCTGTAAGGAATGAAGGAAATAATGGGCACTCAATAATCGTTAACTTTTACCTTTTCCTGCTTTTGCTATCATCATCAGTTTCACCATCAACAGCGCGATGCTGGTGTTGGGGCGGCACAGGGACATGGCCTTCCATTTCACATATTATTACTTTTGACTTCTCTTCTTTTGCAGTTTTATTGAGATATAACTGACATATATCACTTTATAAGTGAAAGGCGAACAGCATGATGGTTTGATTTATATATGTTGTGAAATGATGACCACAATAGGTTTACTTAACAACCATCATCTCCTATAGATACAATTTTCTTAGAGAAAAAAAAAAATTCTCCAAGGGATGAGAACCCTTAAGATCTACTCTCTTCGCAAGTTTCCTGTGTATCACACAGCAGTGTGAACTGCTGTCATCATGGTGTATATGACAGCCCTGGTGTTTATTTATCTGATAAATGGAAGTTTGACCCCCCTTCCTCCAGTTTCTCCAGCCCTCATCTGGTAACCACAAACATCATCTCTTTTTCTATGAGTTTAAGGTTGTTTTTGTATTAGAGTCCACATACAAATGAGATTATACAGTATTTACCTTTCACTTATTTCACTTAGCATAATGCCCTCAAGGTCCATCCATGTTGTCATAAATGGTAGAACTTCCTCATTTTTTATGGCTGAATAATATTCCCATGTGTGAAATGAAATAGCTTCTTTACTTATTCATCCATTGATAGACACTTAGGTTGTTTCCATTTCTTGGCTACTGTAAATAAGGCTGCAGTGAAGCATGGGGGTAGGGGGTGCAAATATCTTTTCAAGTTAGTGTTTTCAGTTCTATTGGATATATTCCCAGAAGTGGAATGAATGAATCATAAGGTACGTCTGTTTTTAATTTGTTGAGAAACCTCCATACTGTTTTCCACAGTGGCTGCACTAACTCACATTCTCACCAACAGTGCACGAGGGCTCCCTTTTCTCCACATCCACACTAACATTTGTGATCTCTTGTCTTTCTGATGTGGCCATTCTAACAAGGCATAAGGTGATATCTCATTGTAGTTTTAATGTGCATTTCCCTAATGACTAGTATTGTTGAGCATCTTTTCATGTAGCTGTTGGCCAGTCATATGTCTTTGGAAAAATGTCTACTTAGACCTTTGCCCACTTTCAAGTTGGATTGTTTTTTTTTTTGCTATTGAATTTTATGACTTCTTCATATATTTTAGATATTAAAGCCTTATCAGATATATGGTTTACAAATACTTTTTCCCCATTCTGTAGAGTGTCTTTTCACTTTGTTGATTTTTTTTCTGTGCAGAAGCCTTTTCGTTTGATGTAGTTCCATTTGCTTATTTTTAATTTTGTTGCTTGTGCTTTAAGCATGGTTTCCTAAAAATCATTACCAAGACCCATGTCAAGGAGATTTATTCCTATATTTTCTTCTAGAAGTTTCATGTTTTAGGTCTTACATTTAAGTCTTTAATTCATTTTGAGTTAATCTGGAGGAGGAGTATAAGACAGAGGTCAAGTTTCATTCTTTCCCCACAGAGTATTCTTGGCTGCCTTGTCACAGATTAGTTGAAATATAAGCTTGGTTTTATTTCCAGGCCCTCTAATCTTCTCCATTGTCTATTTATCTGTTTTTGTGCCTGTACCATACTGTTTTAATTACTGGAATTTTACAGTATAACTTGAAATCAGGTATTGTGATGTCTCCTGCTTTGGTCTTTCTTAGGATTTCTTTGGCTATTCAGGGTCTTTTGAGGTTCCACATAAATTTTAGGAATCTTTTTTCTACTTATATAAAAAAATGCCACTGGATGGTGATAGGATTGCATTGAATTTATAGGTGGCTTTTAGTAGTATTGACATTTTAACAATATTAATTCTTCAATCCATGAACACAGGGTATCTCTCCATTTATTTATGTCTTCTCTGATTTCTTTCATCAATGTTTCATAGTTCTCAGAGTAGAGATCTTTTACCCCTTGCTTACCTAAGTATTTTATTGTTTTGAAGCTATTGTAAATGTGATCGATTGTTTATTTCTTTTTCAGAAAATTCATTACCAGTGTATAGAAATGCTATTGTTTTTTAGATGTTAATTTTGTATTCTGCAACTTGCCTGAATTCACTGATTAGTTCCAACAGGTTTTTTGTTGAGCCTTTAAAATATTTTGTATATACAATCATGTCATCTGCAAATAGAGACAATTTTACTTCTTCCTTCCCAATTTTGATGCTTTTAATTTTTTTCTTGCCTGAATGCTCTAGCTAGGACTTCAAGTACTATTTTCAACAGGAGTGGTGAGAATGGACACCCTTGTCTTATTCTTGATCTTACAGAAAAAGAGCTTTCAATCTTTTTTTTTAATGTTTATTTATTTTTGAGAGAGAGAGAGAGAGAGAGAGAGAGAGAGAGAGAGCACAAGCAGGGGAGGGGCAGAGAGGGAGGAAGACAGAGGACCCAAAGTGGGTTCTGCATTGACAGCAGTGAGCCTGATGTAGAGCTTGAACGCACGAACTTCAAGGTCATGACCTGAGCCAAAGTTGGATGCTCAACCGACTGAGCCACCCGGGTGCCCCAGAGCTTTCAGTCTTTCACCATTGAGTATGATGTTGGCTATGGGCTTGTCATCTGTGGCCTTTGTTATGCTGAAATACGTTTCTTCTGTGCCTAATTTATTAAGAGTTTTTATGGTGAATGGTTGTTAAATTTTGTTGATTGCTTTGTCTGTGCCTACTGAGATGATATGATTCTTTTATTCTATTAATATGATGGAACACATTAATTGATTTGCATATATTGAACTATCTTTGCATCCCAGAGATAAATCCCACTTGACTGTGGTGAATGAATCTTTTAATATGCTGCTGAATTTGGCTTGCTAGCGTTTTGTTGAGAAGGCTTTTTCTAATATGAGTATAAATTGAGCTTAACTTATAAAGAAGCTTTACAACTTGATCGGTGCTCTCCAAGGTTGAGAATCAGAGGCATATTAGGATTTTTCACAAGTTGTGAGAATAACAGAAACTTTGAATTGTAGTGTATTAATACCAGATAAATGTTCAAAGTATCCAGTAGAGATAAATTATTATTCATTTTAGAATTATTTCATAGCCTCAGTCACCCACTGAGTTTAGAATACTGAACAGACATGAGACTGGCTCCTGGAGAGGCAGTGAGGCACAGTAGAAAGGAGAGAGCTGCTTGTTTCACAATTCCAAAAGCACTGTGCACATGAACTATAATGTGAATGGTGTCCCTGGACTTGGTGATGCCATTGAAGCCAGAGAAAAAGCATAGTCTTTGAGGTCGGATAAACTGGGATTCAAGCCCAGCTCCAGATATGAACACAGGCAATGCACAGTGAGAAAAACTATTCCTATATGTTAGGTTACTGTAAGAATTAGGAATAACTTATGTAGGGCATAGTTGAACAGGTGCTCAATGCAGAAGGAACTATCGATATTACCATAAAATTACTTCTATCATTCTCTTAGTCCTAATATTCAATGTGGGACAAACATTAGTCTTCATCTAGATCAGTCATTTCCAAGTATTTTTTTTTTAATTTTTTTTTCAATATTTATTTTTGGGACAGAGAGAGACACAGCATGAACGGGGGAGGGGCAGAGAGAGAGGGAGACACAGAATCGGAAACAGGCTC
The DNA here is from genome assembly GCF_018350175.1 of Felis catus. Lineage (NCBI taxonomy): Eukaryota > Metazoa > Chordata > Mammalia > Carnivora > Felidae > Felis > Felis catus. The sequence goes on from NC_058378.1 coordinate 16,566,626, forward strand.
CAGGCTCTGAGCCATCAGCCCAGAGCCCGACGCGGGGCTCGAACTCACGGACCGCGAGATCGTGACCTGGCTGAAGTCGGACGCTTAACCGACTGCGCCACCCAGGCGCCCCTTTTTTTTTTTTTTTTAATTTTTTTTTCAATGTTTATTTATTTTTGGGACAGAGAGAGACAGAGCATGAACGGGGGAGGGGCAGAGAGAGAGGGAGACACAGAATGGGAAACAGGAAGTATTTTTAAATAATGGTATTTTCTATAAGTATCTTTCCTCTTACCATTTAATCAGATGGTACTGCCTGAATGTGCAGCCCTAAGAGAAGACAAGAGGCTCAATGTCATTCGGTAGTTATTTTGCAAGGTTATACTCCCAGGTCAGGCTACCATTCTGCACCGCTCTGAGGGCACCATTCTCATGGAAAGCCAGGCCATGGCACTACCACTGATTTAATAGGTACTGTGCTTGCAATTTAAGACACTGCCACCAGGTGTCAGTGCTGAGCAATAACCACAGGGTACAAACAATCTAGATTCCACAGCCAGGAGCAGTAATAGATATACAAGTCAATGCTGAAACTCAGCCATACAGCAGGTAGATTAATCGTGTGTCAGTATAGCACAGACATCCTATTGCTCTGGAAACACTTCTTAGCAGATTTGGTTCCCGCAGTCACTCACTCTTTCACTTAGTGAATCAACAGATATTTACTAACCTTCCCGGGAACTGCTGAGTCAAGTTAAAGTTTTGTAAGCAAACTTTCTCCTGGTCGCTACATCATAAGCAAGTCCCTAAGGCATCTGCTATACATCTTCACACCAACACAAACGCATCAGAATAGGGAGGAGCTGTTCGGACTCACTCACTCCTCCAACCCGACACTACAAGAATCATAACAAGGGTTCTGAACATCGTGAAGAGTCCAGGCTGGTTCTGGCTTCTCTCGTGTGAGGGACCACCAGGAAATCAGGACCACCTCCAAGCATGCAGGAGATGTCTGGCTCTACTCTGGGCGATGGAGAACTACCTTAACCTAGGGATCCTCCCAGGACAAAACATGAGCCCAGCACTCAGCAAAAGTAAGTCTCTGATATTCAGAGGGGGAACTGATATTCAGAAGTGGACCCAGAGCAGATAACTAACAGGGAAGCAACTTGCCCAGCCTTGATCTATCAAGTGAGAGGCAGAAGGGTGATGGCTGGCTGCTCAAGCAACATGTAGTAAATCTACTAGTAAATCTGAGTGGCGGCCAGGTTTCTGGACCTCTACCCAGACTTCTGCTCACGAGTGAGTGGACCCCTGGAACCAGACTTGTATCTGGCTTGCGATCTCCTCCATTTAGTTCCCAAGTCATCAGCTATCTACTTATTTTGTACATACAACATCATTCTGTTCTCCTTCCGCCAAACAGCTACAAGTGAATCCTCATGTCCCCTTGGTGCCCGCCTGTGTTCATGGGTGTCTTCTCTTTCATTACCTTCGAACACACCTTCCACTAGGGATACAATGTTCTCAACAGTGGTTAGCATCTCAGACTAGCCACCAAAACCTGTTTAAGGCTGAGCAAGTCACAGGCGGCAGTGGCTCAGAGCATCGCTCCGGAAGCTTACTGTCTGGTGGGACCCTGGCTGTCACTTCCTGGCTCTGGGCAGCAGGCTGAACCTCACCTTGCCTCGGGTTCATTGTGGATCAAAGTAATGACAGCAACCTCACACCATTATGGCAAAGATCAAATGTGTTTAACGTGTGTAAATCACTTAGAACCAGGCCTGGCACACCCAGCACTCAATGTTAGAGAGAAAGCACTGCGGGAGCAGCCAGAAGTAAACGGTTGGCCGTGCACTTCCCGTAAACTTGAACCTTAAGCTGCCACTGAACTTCTCTGACTTCACATCTCTTATCTGTAAATCAGAATTTAAATTACATGATCTTGGAGGTCCTCCCAATTCAAAAACCAAGGAAAAATAATGTTGGGGAAATTTGGCAATGTGTTTTCTAAAATTCCCTATTTAAAAAAAAAAAAAAAAACCTTTTTTTTTTTTTCTTTTCCAGTGATGTTGATAGTGAGAGCCTGGTTGATCTCAAATTCCCTGGCTTGTAACGAGTCCCAGAGGCTTCCAGGCAACCTCTCCCCCCGGCTCGATGCCCAGAGCCCACAGCTGGCCCACGGGCCCCTTTGTCGCCCAGACTCTGGCACCATATTAGCAGTCAGGTGTGAGTAGCCACTGCGTCCCACCCACTCCTCAAATGCCCCTTAAATTACAAGACCAGGGGGAAATCAGAAGTAGTTCTTGAAGAAAAAAAAAAGGTGGCGTTCATTTAGAACAACTTTCTCTTGGCTGTCTCCAGAGAAAACTAGCCTTACCCTTCATTGTTTTCTTTCTTCCCATCTGGGTTTTGAGCCACTGCAAGTCCCTTTTCTGCCCCCTGAACTCCTCCTGGAGCCACACTGGGCTTCATGAACCAGATGGGCTCCAGAAGGGTCTGTTGGCTTGTCCCAAGCAGCCTCCCTGCGGCGCACTCTGAGGAAGGCTGACGACCTGCACATTTGGAGAGCCGGCTTGCCTTTGCTTGAAGCCGGTGGTGTGCCCCCGATAGCGCGGTGCCGCGGGGGTTCATTAAGCCTGGGAAAAATAACAACACGGCGGCAGACTAACAGACGACAGCATGAATGATTTAAGCCATTTTCGAAGTCTCGGGGTTAAAAATACATTCTGTTGGCTGTGAGATCGTGTATTGTGATCAAGACTACTTGGGGACAGGATTTCCATACTTTGTCAGGAGTGGGGGAGGCGAGCAAGAGAGGAAGGATGAAGAGAACAATAAGGTTACTCGAGGCTGGCTCTGTGAAAGACTAGCGTGTCGCAAACAGGAGGGCACAGCCTTCCATGCAGAGGAAACAGAGTCATCTCCGAATGCCACCGTCCTTTATGTGTCCCCTGATACTGACTTCACCTGTATTCTGAGAAGCTTTGTGTACCCACATCATCCCTACCTTGGCTTGTGCCTGCTTCTCCAGTTTTAATATCCTAAGAGTGGGCATCTTCACTTAGTAGGCGCCTTCCCTGACTTAACTGAATAACCACGAGAATGCAATGTTAGACAGGTAGTAGAATAAATTTCCTCTCGTAAAAACAAGTTCCCTAAGCCAGAGCCCATGCTCCCGGGCAGGGTAGCTTAGATACAGACCCACGAGAGCACCACCCAGGTCCGAATCGGCCATGCGGGTCCCAGCATGGGGTTGTAAAGGATGGAGCAGCCTGGAAGGGGAAGGAATCTGGAACCACACTTTCAGATTTCAGCGAGACCACGATGGGGGACCCCCCCAGCTGCAGGCATTGAAGGAACTTGAGTCTGCTCGGCAGAGCCCATTACCAAAGGAGTCCAGCATTTGGAAACCAGCTCCTGGACCACTTGCCCATTTTCTCTGTTCCCACAAAAATCCACCTACAGAGTTGTCATCACATTTTATGAGAGCTATCCACTTATTTTGTATGTCCTCTCCATCACTTACCTCCTTTGTGTCCTAAACATTTGGCACAGTTCTTGGCACAGAATGCTTCCCCATGAGTGGGGCACCAGGAAGGGCAAGCTGGGGGCAGGGAACGTTGGCAATGCATGCAAGTGGGTGGGGAGTTTCCAGGAAGCCTGGTTCCCACAAACAGCCAGAGCGGTAAGTCAGGGGAGAGCGGTACAGCAAGAACGATCCAACTTTCCGAATTCTTGGGACACCGGACATGTTACCAAGACAGGATGTGTTAGCCAGCACATGACAGGCTCCCAACTACCTCAGCTACCAGGGGTAGAAAGCAGGTCTTAGGAAACTGAAGCACCAGATTATGCAGACATATGTCAATAGCAGAAAATGACCTGATTAGCATGACCTTTAATGTTCCTAACCTACAAGTGTACACATAGGCCTTATGCTTTGGATCAAGTATTGGTCTTGGACTTAAAGGCCAATAAAGGGCTGCCCATGGAGATCATGCGGCCCCAGCTACAGCGGGGGGAAATTCAGGCAGGGAATTAGAATGCTGACCTTCTCCATCCTATCTGTCTCAAAGCAAAGGAGATTCTCCTTCGTATCGGGAGAATATCAAGTTGGAAAGACAATCAGTACGCTATCACCATCCCCCAAAGGCTTTGTAATCAATCAGGTTACAGGAACACACTGCAACGAAAACATCTGCCATTCATTTTATTGGTAAAAACCATGGCCCTTGAAAACTTATTGTTGGACTATCTGGAATTCTAAGTAAAAATTCCAGGAAACCAATGGACTTCTGAGAAAAGTACATAAAGTGATGAAGACAATGTATCATCCCCTTGGGAAAGCCTCATTCCTCAAAGCTGGCCTTCCTTAAAGGAGGTCACGAAAGGAGCATGAGAATTGAATTCACATTTGAACCCTCCCTCCATCAGGCTTTCAGTCCTTAGATTTAGTGAAGGATAAATCTCTGCCCCTGCCTTCACATCCAAAGAGCTTCCTTTCTCTTTTGTTCCCCTTGGCTTTTCTCCTACTGTGCGTAAAAGTGCTGTTACTCCCTCAGTTCTCTGTTCGGCCTGATCTCTCAACATGCAGACTCAAAGGTAGCCACTGAAACTGGGTCAGGTACAGATAGGTGAGCCTGAGACTCATCACCAAGTTTATAAAAATTGTGATTGCAACAGCTAAACCTCCAGATCCAGCTGTCCTGAGCCATGAGCACAGAAGAAATGTGTAGCGAGGACAGATTTCCGGTAAGAGCCCTTGCCCCTGCCATAACAGACGTTGTGATACCTGGCCTGGCATTCTGAACGGGACTCTCCTGAATTTTATGTTCCACACTTCACGTAGAAAACACACTAGTGCTTTTTACGTAAACCTACTTCTCACATGGGTCTGGGCTGTCGAGACATGCCACTAATCCTAAAGGTCTTAATTTGCTACCCCTAAATAAGTACGTCCTGTCCTCTTAAGTCTATCGACAAGCAGGGTTTGTAGAAGAGCTTTTACTTCCAGGGAGTTAACCGACAACAACAATCCAGGGTTGGGAATGTTCTTGGAAGTGGAATAACTGATCTCTGCAGGAACACACAGACCTACTGCTGTTAGTCATAGCAGTGGTACCTGGAAGAGCTTGTCATCATGGAGCGCTTCTTAGGGGTCAGGTATTGCATCAGCTTCCTGAGGCTGCTATAGCATCATACCACAGTGGTCACTCAAAACAACAGGAATGTATCGTCCCGCAGTTCCGGCAGCCGGAAGTTCAAAATCATGGTGCGGTAGGGTTGGTTCCCATTGGAGGCTCTGAGGGAGAATCTGTTCCACGCCTCTCACCTGGCTGCTGGTGGTCGCCAGCAACCGTTGGTGTTCCTGGGCCTGCAGACGCATCTCTCCCATCTCTGCCTTCCCCTCTGGAGGTCTCAGTGCCTCAAGTCTCCCACTCCTTTCTCGTAAAAGAACACCAGTCACTGGACTCAGGGTCTGCCCCAAATCCAGGATGCTCTCATCTTGAGATACTTAAATTCATTATCTCTTCAAAGCCCCTATTTCCAAATAGGTTCACATTCACCGGTACCAGGGGTTAACACTTGGACATATCTTTGGGCAGGAGTCGGTGGGGGGGAACGATGTACCCCATCACAGGTATAAGAGGAGGCACTCTTCGTGTGTTATCTCACTGATGGAGGACACCTCTGAGGTCATCTTGTCCCTCCACCTGCGAACTTTCTCTGCAACATCCCCAACACCGACCATTCAGTAGCAGCTTGACCAGCTCCCGAGCAAGGGAGCTCTCAACTCCCTGATGGAAGCCATGCCAGCTTCAGACCGTTCTAGTGCTCGGAAGATCGTGCTAGGTGGGTAGCCTCACCGCAGAGTTGGTGATTCTGTTAGACAAGAAACTGAGGCCAGAGCAGTATGCAAACTAGTGAAGGTCCTGCAAATAGCGAGCTGGGATCTAGGCCCCACACATTCTTAACTGCATACCATTCTGACTCTGCAGAAGGACTACAGAGGAAGAGGCAGAGCTTCCAGATGAGCTCACCGTAAAGATGAACCTCCAAGTCCAATGACCTGGCCATATATAATGCCATCCCAACCTCGCCTTATCCGTAAGACAAATGTTGAACTGACTGGTGCCAGCCCAACAATCGGAGCAAAAGAATCATTAAAAAAAAAAAAAAATCCTGTTGCAAATGTTGTATTGACAGAAACGTTGCCTTTTTTCCTTCCGCCTGGCTGTGAGCACCTCCACGCGCGTCTCTCTAACGAAAATTAGGATTCCCAATATCACCCCTTCCCTTCTTCCCCCGGATTGTTCACATTATCCTCATTTTACCTACGCAGATATATTCACACCCACCCCACACACACTCTGCTGCACATCACACAAATGTTTCGATAGATGTTCCAGGAGAAATATTTTTGTCCCAAAACTCTGGTGCTCACACGCGCCTTCTTCGACAAGAATGCTCCTTACCCTTCCAGCTCCAACATGTGAGCAAGCACGCAGCCTCGCTTGTATGTTCAGCTGTGTCTGCTCTGCCACACCATGTGTGGGCTGTCCTCCCCGGGACAGGTGGTCCCAGGAGGGAGGGAGGCGTTCCCTCCGTTCCTTCTCCCGGTGCTTTCCTTTGATTGATTGCTGCCCTTACTCACCCGGGGGAAAAGTTCATCTTTTTCACTTTACATGTATTTATATGACAAGCTCCCTAAATTCTGTGATTAAATTCCCATTGAGCTTCCAGAGAAAATACAAAGATGTTGAAATAAGCCACCCTTAGGCTCATAATACGGGAGAGAACAGGTAAAGGGGCACACGCAGGACTTGTCAAGTGAATACAAAAGAACGCTCCGATCTGTGACTTTGGAAGCCAGACACATATCCCCTAACCTCCCATCGGGCCTCCTCTTGTGGGAACAGGGCGCTTGGTGAAAGACAAAGCCGCACAGAAGCAGAATTCTCGTTTCTCATTCCCGGGCTGCTCTGGTTTTCACCATCTGACACCCTATATAAAGTCTTAACAGGAAGATCTTGTAAGCCAGAGCTGACGGCTGACATCCTTTCAGCAATGATGCAACACTGGAAACTCATGATGACCGAATCCATACCCCCCTGAGAGATGCTGTCTCGGGAAGAAGCCCCAAGAAACAGCCTGAACGTGCACTCCACGGGGTGAGTCTGAAAGGGTGCAGGAGTTGGTGCAAAGTTTTTTTCAGTGGAGAAACACATACCAGGTGAGGTGATGTCTGTCTACAGCAGCCCAGGGACCAAAGGCTCCTTTCGAGGCCCCAAAGCCAAACATCGCCGAAGGAAAGAAAGATGAGGCAAAATTTTCAATCAAAAGTTTAACTGCCGACACCTCCGAACACCTGGTGGCAGGGGTGAGATGGAGGAGGGAGCCCTCAGGAGAGCAGATGTGGGGGGAGGGCCCCAGGAAACCGTGGTGCAGGAGAGCCACGTGGGCACCAGCTGACTTCTCCTCTGAGCCAGTGTAGGTAGATTAAAACCATTTTGGCTTTTGTGAAAAATAAATATTGCATTTCCTCAAGTTGGGGGTTGGTGGCTGGAGTCCTTGGTGCTGCTCAGATGATGTTTTGTAAGTTGGATTTTTCTGAGTAGGTTGGAAGCACAGAAGGCGTTCTGGAAAAAAGCATCCTTCCTGAGGGCTGGGCTCAAGGGGCTCTAAAGCACCTCTCCAGAAATTCTGAAGGAAGGTTACCTCCAGGGTTGTCCTGGCTGACCTCACATCACCTCCTGCCTCAGTTTCCCCCGCATGTGTCACTTCTACATCCTTCCAGAAGCATCGTCTCCCAGGCTGATGTGTCGCTGAGTGTCAGGATGGCTATTCACTCTGGAATCAGGATGCTTTGACACAAATTCCAGTTCTGCCACTCAGTAGACTCACCCTCAGGGAAGCTAAACGTCTCTGTGCTTCACATTCTTCACCTGGGAAAAGGAATCATGATGATGACACAAGCCTCCGGGGCTCAGTGTAAGGATTCAGTGCAACAATGCACCTAAGACCTTTAGGCTTGGTCACAGAACACAGCAAGCACTTAATAAATGCTAGTAATTATCGCTATCTTTGTGTCATCGAAACCTCACCCCAGCTCCACAGTTAAGCTTAGCTGAGCACCTGCCACCGGCCAGATATTCCCACAGAGGGAGCATTATCTGTATTATTTCCGTCATCTCTTAGGGTGACCCCACTGGAGAAGGCATTTGTGTCATCTGTTTATTACAGATAGGAAACTGAAGCTGAGTAAGCCCCTTGCCCAAAGTGGGTGGCGCAGCCAGGGTCCACCCAAGTCCCCGTGCCTCAGAGGCAAAGTTCTAGGTGGCCACACTCAACCGTCCTCAATCAGGTAAGAGTAATCTATTAAGTGGCTTTCTCTGGGTGGTAGACAATGCAAAACGGGAAGAAAGGGATCATTTGTAATGGAGACCAGTGGACAGTGAGGACCCCAACTTGTTTCTTTAGCTTGACTCTTTGAAGAATTCGATCGTGATATTATTCTCTTGATAAACACCTTAATAAACATTAATTTACCAGATAAAGTGGGTGAGAAGCAAATCAAAGTGAAAGGTCAGCAGCTGCATCACCTTTCCCCAGTTGTTGACTCACAAAGTTGAAGAAAGCAAATGCTACCATGCCCACCTTGCTCTGCATGTGCTGCACGGTGCTCAAAGTCTGGGAATACCCAGGATTTAACATGTAAGTTGTACATGGCAATCCTAAATTCAACTGCTGTCCATGCAGCCCCAAGCCAGGGCCTGAGGAAGGAAGGTAGTGCCTAGGGTCATGGTTCTTAACCAGGTATGATTACCTGATAAAATACAGGATGCCCAGTTCATTTGAATATCAGATGAACAATGAATAATTTTTAATGTAAGTATATCCCAAAAATACATGGGATATACTTATCCTTTAAAAATCAGCAGCAGCAACCATGTTCATAGCAGCATTATACACAAGAGGCAAAAGGTACAAACAACCCAAATGGCCATCAGTGGATAAATGGATAAACGAACGATGGTCTATCCACACAATGGAATATTATTCAGCGTTAAAAAAAAAAAAGTAAGTTCTGACACAGGCTACAGCCTGGATGAACCTTGAGGACATGACGCTAAGTGAAATAAGCCCGTCACAAAAGGACAAATACTGTACAATTTCACTTACATGAGGTACCCAGGATAGTCAAATCTGTGGAGACAGAAAGTGGGCTGGTGGTTGCCAAGGGCTGCGGAGGGAGGGATGGGAAGGAATGGGAATTTGCTGTTCCATGGGGACAGACTTTCAGTCTAAGGAGATGAAAATGTCCGGAGACAGATGGAGGTGATGGTTGCGCGACAAGTGAATGTACTCAATGCCACCAAGCTGTACCCCTGAAAATGGATAAAATAGCAAATTTTATGTTATGTGTATTTAACCACAATAAAAAAAAATTGCAGCTGACTTGAAATTCAAATTTAACTGGGTATCCCCTGATTTTGTTTGCTGACTCTGGCAGCCCCGTCCCCAGGGGACATTTGGCCAGGTCTGGAAACATCTTTGATCCATCATGACTGAGAAGGGGATGCTGCTGGCATTTACTAGGTAGAGGCCAGCGGCACTGCCCGACATCCTGCAGTGCACTAGACAGCCTCAAACACCAAGAACGATCTGGTCCGGAAGGTCAAAAGTGCCCAGGGGGAGAGCCTCTGCCCCTGAGGGAGCCAGCAGGGAAACCCTCACTGCTTTGGCCCCGGTGCCTGGCAATGTAAACTTCAGCCGCAATCACAAACAACAGATTCCCACAGGGAAATAAATCAAAGCACACAAATCCTATCTGTAGTCAGGCACACCTAAAAATTATTTGTAATCACTGTGCACATTGTTTTTATACACAAACGTCTGTTTGTGAGAGAAACCACAATTGCCATTATGCATTTTCCAAAATAGACGCCCTTAGAGAATTCATCTTGACTCATTCCGATGAAGATTAAGAGTTTATCAGAAAAGGTAGGGGTGCCTGGGTGGCTCAGTCAGTTAAGCGTCCAACTTCAGTTCAGGTCATGATCTCACAGTTCATGAGTTTGAGTCCCACGTCAGGCTCTGTGCTGACAGATCACAGCCTGGAGCCTGCTTCAGATTCTGTCTCTCTCTCTCTCTCTCTCTCTGTCCCTCCCCTGCTCCACACTCTCTCTCTCATTCTCTCTCTCAAAAATAAACATTTAAAAAGTTTTTAAAGAAGAAAGAGTTTACCAGAAAAGGTCTTTCTGTCCAGTCTCAGCATCAATATGTTTGGTGAGGACTTTAGCCACAAAATAAAATTAGGAGATTTTATTAGGAATAAAATTAGCCAAGGATGAACTTAGAGCAAACCCCCATAGCAAAGTTCCATGCACTAGCCAGAAGGCATACTCTTAGCCCATTGCGACAAAAACACCCAACCAGAAAGCCTTCGTGCCAGGGAGAAGCTTAGCTCTCCCCATTTGACCTTAAATTTACTTGCTAAACCTTTTAAGAGTAAGAAGAAAAGGAAATCTACCAAGAACTTGAAAACAACTATGGCGAAGTCTTAAGCACATTTTTCACTATTATCGAGGATAACACGAATCCATGGTGTTTTATTAATGCTGAATTAAGAATCAAAGAGAAAGTAGCAGCTCATTGTCAAAGCTGTCTTGAGAACAACAACAAAACAAGATTAGTACCGCTGAGATGTGTATAAATTATATAAATTACACTCATGTTCCATCAAGAAAATCAATCAGTGAGGAGGGGGAAAAAAAAGTATTTCCTGCTTCTTAAAAACCATCAAGATTCATCCATCAACAAAGACTTAGTGCAACACAAAGGGTAAAATCTAAAGGAAAATAAATGTCAAACAAAGTAGGCACTAGAGTGGAAGATGACAAATTCTTTAAAATTGAGGGGCTTTATGGAAAGTTAGACCAAGAAAAAAAAACAAAAAACAAAAACAACTCTGCCCAGGGAATGGAATGTAGAAAACATATAAATAATAAAGAAAAGCTATAACCAAAATTAGGTCACAATGGGACAGCTGCTACTGAGGTTTCCGGAGTAGGGAGTTGGTGCAGGCTGCCTCCTGGGTAAGGAACTAGGCATTTGTCTCCTTCTTGCCGTTCCTCTTTCCTTCCCTCCCCAAACGTCTCTTCCTTCCTGCTGACCTAGGGTCTCACAGACCTTGTAAGCATTCGAAGTGCATTTAAGAATACATACCAAGGAACCCTGAGAGCAAAAGAGACAGATGTCTCCGAACGGAGGGTCCCACAGGATAATTGTAGGTGACATACAAACTGGAAAACTGTCCTTGGATTTTGCAAATGTTGTATTCCAAGATAATACTAGCTCTGGACCAGTCACTTTCGAATACACATATAACACAGATAGGCGTGCACAGAGGCAGGTGATGGCTGTGATCTCACTTGATTGGAATGCAGCCATCAGCAAGCTCCCAGGACCTGGAACGCAACCCAGAACCAGGAACCGAATCTGAACAGTCACTTAGGAACCAACAAGGGAGGTCAGAGATCCCGTGAATGCTATTGGCAGGCCCCCACCCAGCCCAGTCCCTCCTCTCTTGCCTTGCATAAAGACGTAAACCATCTTGCTCCTCATTGCTAACGTCCTAACAGATGAAAACAAACAGATTAAAATGGGAAAGAGCTGAAATAGGAACGTTGCTAGCACAAATATAGCTCGTAGCCTGTATGGGGGAGAGAGGGGAGAAAAAGGAAAATGAGGAGGAGAACACAGGACTCAAAACACAGCAGTCCCCATGGCCATTTGACGAAGGGGCCTGCGGCCATGCACCATTCCACAGACCCTGAGGCTATCGCTGTGCGCACAGTCATGAACTTGGGGTCACATGTTCCAGTTCTAATTCTAATTTTGCTACAAGTATGAGCACAAATACTTTAGCCTCTTTGAATCATAAAATGAAGATAATCACCTTGACCTTCCTGATCTTTGTGTTCAGTAGGAACACAGCCTCAGAATTAAAGTGTGATTATGTATACAATTGAAGAATATTATTTAATTAGTATAATTAGTATACATAATATTCATCCTAAGTCATCAAGAAGAGGTCAAATTGCTGTCTGTGTGTGGAACACGGACGCTGTAATTTTTTACAGCCAAAGTGAATTCATCTTCTCAAGGAGAATAAATTCAATGGCCACGGTATTTACATCATTAACAAGACCCATGGATGAAACAAAGCTCTGGGAACTTTTCTAAACATGGGTAAAGATTGTGGATATCCGAAGGAAAGAAAACTGTAGCATCATATGAGAGGTCTCAGTTTAGACACAATGACCTTCTGTAAGTCACAGGAGGCATGCTGAGCTGTGTAAATACTATACAGGAGAAATGGCAGAGATTTGAGGTCTAAGAACTCAGCATCCTTCTTTTTTTTAATATTTACTTATTTTTGAAAGAGAGAGAGAGAGAGTGAGGGAGACAGAATGGGAAGCGGAGGGCAGAGAGAGAGAGAGAGAGAGAATCCTAAGCAGGCTCTGAGCTGTCAGCACAGAGATCATCACCGGGCTTGAATCCATGAACCATCAGATCATGACCTGAGCCGAGATCAAGCTTAACTGACTGAGCCACCCAGGCACCCTAACTCAGCATCCTTCTATGAAATTGCAACCTGTTGGTGCTACAATGCCCCCTTGGAGAATCCAGTTAGGTAACTTCCATTCGAAAACTGTCTACTTCTCTTTTCTACCTCAGCTAAAAACTAGTGTAACTTCCTATCACTGCAGAGATTCAAAATTGCTCTGTGGACAAGGGCTATTCTTTATAGCCTCACAAAAGCTACTGTTAAAGCTCCCTCAGGCCGCCTTCAGAGGCACAGTCCACCCTGTGAAGGAAGTGCCCATGGGCTGCTGAGAGGGGCAAGCACAGGTTCGTGGCTTGGCAATCCCTGAAGTGACCTTCAGATAGAGGGCTGTGCCCGGACAGAGACTGCTAAGTGCCCCCCAGCTTCCATTCTCCTCTCCATCCACAGAATAGGGCCTGGGGCTGGGCCTCCCTTGCAGCCAGATGTGGCCATGGGACTAAGACCTACACTAAGGGCCATAACTGGAAGTGTCATTGGGCAGCTTCTGGGAACCCTCCCCAAGGGACAGAATGCCTAGGCATGGTATGCTGTGTCTCCGCATCCAACCTTCTTCCTCAACCACCACATTTCTATAGGCCATGAGGTTGAAGTCACATGTGAAGAAGCTACATGGCAGCAGCTTGGGTCCCTGAGACCGTGAAGGCACCGTGACAGCCCTGGACTGCCTACCTGCACATTAATGTTGAGAACAACAACAAATCATGTCTATTGTAAGCAGCTATAATTAAGAATTATTTGGGATTTTCTGTCATAGCTGAGCCTAATGCTAACTAACATAAGGTCAAAAACATACAGGATAGAAGAGACAGCTTGAGGTGGGTATTTTGTCAAGGTAACAACATTCCTTCTTCAGAGAGAAGATTCTACAGAATCTTACTAGGCAGAACATAAATGTTTTTTTAACTACCAACCCTTGGTGCCCTACCTACTTCATTCTTCATTTCCCTTCTTTTGCAGCCAAGCTAGGTTCCCGACCACCACCAGAACCGCATACACAATTCTCACACACCCGCCATGAATGTTGTTTTCTCTCCCCTTGGACAGGCCTCTCTTTTTGTCTTTGCCCACATATACCGATCACTTCTTTTAATATCTGGGATAGAAATGTAGCGTGCCTGTAGCAGCAACCTGCTTTTATCTGTTGTCCCATCCTCAGGAAGCCACCCCTGCCCCAGGTGGTAAGGTGGAGATGACAAGAATGGCTCCTGTCCCCTGTCATCACAGGGATGGACGTGCCACCCAAGACAACCAGAGTCTTCCCGAGACTGACGTTCAGGAATTGAAAGAAAAGAGGTTCCTTTCTGTGGTGGGGACGACAAGGGGGGGATGCAAGCTGGCAGCAGCCAAAGGCCACCTGGCGGCCATTTTCCTTGTCACCTGCTGTTTCCAGCCAAGCAGAGCCATGACAAGACCACCAGTTTCCTACCCAAGAGCTATTCTCCCAACATAACCAACCTCTTATTGGGGATGGCAACATCCTTAGCTAAAAGTAAATAAACTCAAAACAAACAAACAAAAAACCACAACGCAACAACTGGATTTCAGGTTGTCTTGCAGACTGGGCGGCTGAAGGACACAGTAGTGACCAATGGGACATAAGCATGAGCCACTGGTTGGGCTTGTGAGAAAGCTATTTACTAGAGAAGTGGACTTATCAGTTATGCACCTCTTGGCCATGGTCTTGTCTCTGCCTAGAACATAAATGTGATGCCAGAAGAGGGGCAGCCATATTGTGAATACTGGGAGACAAGCAATGCTAAGGAGGACTGAGTGGAAACATGGAAGGATCCAGGCTCAGGACATCTCCCTGCTGACTCTGGGCTACCTGTCTCCAGGCTTCTTGTTGCAAGAGAAAAGCAAGTCCTCCGATTGATTTAAGCCACCACGCGGAGGCTGTTGTCGCCTACGGCTGTTTGAACTTTCTGATACAGAATTTATTACCCGGGAGTAAAATGGTACAAGAAACAGGACCCAAATGGGAAATTGGTGGAGAAGAAAAGATGGCGCCCTGGTACATGGCTGTAAATCTTGTGTCTTGAGGAGTGGCAGCAACATGGTGAAACCATCATCTACCGTCCCTTGGAAATGCTACTTGCCAAATTAGTGATACTGGGGAACATAGAGGAAAAACTCAGAGCACTGGCATCTGCTGGGTCCTTCGTGACACACAGAAGGGAGAAACACTCACATGACTGCAGCTGCCTACAACTCATTTAAGAAGGTGAAGACCCTCAGGCGCTGACCCTGCACCTGCACAACCCTGAGAGTGATGCCCCCTTAAATTCTACGTGCTAGGGGCCTCCAGGCCTCACACTAGTCCCAGCCCCGCCCTGCTGCAAGCAGAGGAGAAAGGAAGGAAAGGCGGCTCTTCTATAAAAAGTCCTCTGCCAAGACAAGATGATCAGGAGTCCCATAATTCGAAGCCTTTCATGGCTGAAAAGGCTGATTTCTTCTCTATCCCAAAGCAAAGCATTACTAAACATTAGCCATAGAATGACAGCCTTAGCCAGGGATAAAACTGGTGCCCCACCAGCCATAAGGGGCAAGCTTGTTGGGAAAAAATGGGATTATAGGTATCGCCTTGGGAGTGGGGGGGGGGGGGGGCAGGGTGACAAAGCACAGATGTAAGAGACAAGATTCTTCAGGCTTACAAAACCACATCCAGACAAAATGTTTAAATACAGTTGTTCACTCATGGGACTCTGGAAGGAAATAAAACAGAAGCCCACCACTTTTTTTTTTCTATTTGTGCTTCCTGTTTTCTTCCTTAATACATATGCAGCTCATGTTTTGCCTTCAGGGAGCCAAATAGAGTTAATAGACACGACCACAATATCTGCCAAATCATATCAGGGCGATGTCTAACCTGGCGAGCTTTAGAGAATCTGCTTCATCCGTCGGAAAGCTTGAGGAAGCACACCTCTATCAGAGCCGCTCCACTATGGCTACCTGCAGCCCAGAGTCAGTGCTTCTTTTGTTTTGCTTTGTCTTAGCCCTCGTTTTCACATACCGCCGCAATGTCGCCAGGAAGGGCCTGCATCCATCCAGAGCTCACGCCGTATCCCATGTAGAGGAAGCACCGGGACCCTTGGGGACCCTGGAGGTTTCCACACTCACACACACAGGAGAGAATTTAGTAGTGGTGAGGATACTAACCTCAAGAACAGACCAAATAATTTGGGCATCCTATACCGGCATCTCCTTTATGGATGCACGGTCCAAAATTCATGCCCTCATACAATTTATTTTAAACAAACACAAGTTTCAGGGAAGTTGCAAATATAGTATGATTTTTTTTTCTTTTTACTGAACCATCTGAGAGTTGTTAACCAGATGCCCCTAGATTCCTGGCTACTTTAGCGGTATTTTCCTCCAAACAAGGACATAACCTACATAACCACAAGACAACTACCAAAACTAGGAAATTAATACTGATAGATGAGGATCATCCATCCTCGGGCTCCAACAAAATTTTTCCAAGTGTCCCAGTAATGTTTTCTTGTGACAAAAGCTTTCCCCACGCCCCTCAAAACCTCAAAAACCACACACTGCACAGAGTTCTGATGTTTCTTCAGCCTCCTTCTGTATGAAATGGTTCTTCAGTCTCCCCTTGACTTTTCACGACCTTGGCACTTCTGAGGACTACAGGCCGGTTATTCTGCAAAATGTCACTCTGTTTGAGTTTGTCTGGTGTTTGCTCATGAGTAGAGTCAGCTTTGCATTTTTGGTGGGAATTACTGGTCATATTAACTGTGATCACTTGATCAAGATGGGGCCTGCCAGACTTTTCCACTGTAGAGCTACTCTTTTCATCTTTGTATTTTTTTAATGTTTATTTATTTTTGAAAGAGAGAGAGACAGAGCACAACCAGGGTAGGGGCGGTGGGGGGGGGGGGTGGACACAGAATCCGAAGCCGCTCCAGGCTCTGAGCCCAATACGGGGCTCGAACCCATGAACCGTGAGATCATGACCTGAGCCA
The DNA here is from genome assembly GCF_018350175.1 of Felis catus. NCBI lineage: Eukaryota > Metazoa > Chordata > Mammalia > Carnivora > Felidae > Felis > Felis catus. Next base: position 16,583,222 of record NC_058378.1, read on the forward strand.
AAGTCAGACACTTAACCGATTGAGCCACCCAGGCACCCCTCATCTTTGTATTTAATAAGTATTCAGAGGGAATGTAATCGAAGCTATGTAAATATCCCATTCCTCAAGAATCTCTTCAGGGTATTTATTTGTATATACATGGACTCATTATTTTCCATTTTATTCTTGGGTTATAATCCCCTAGTATCATCTTCATTTATTTTGATGCTCAAATTATGTCCAGTTTGGCCAGATGGCATGGGGGTGGAGAGCATTCAAGGTGAATTCTGGGTCCTTTTGTCCCACAATTCTGTGAACACATCCTTGCTTTCCAGGCCCAGCTTGTTCTAGCCCCATCTTGTACTGTTTCTGCTTGCACTCATCAGTGGCTCCCAACAGCCCTGGTTCCTCTCAGTATAAAGTAGTATTTAGAAGCCAAGAACTGGACTCTGGGTGTGTTTACCGCTGCTGGGGTGTCACTGTTCCCAGGGTCTCTCAGTGGCAGAGCTGGAAGATACACGTACGAATGCATATGTACACACACACTTGTACATTGGTATTTCTCTATTTATACATATTGAAAACTTTGAGTTCACGGTAGTACCTCTGGTTTTACTCTGATACCACAGGGTCCCTTCCAGTTTTCTCCCTTTCCTCAACGGTAACCCCCATCCTCGACAGTAAGAAACTGAGCTTGTTAGGAGGGACACCACAGAAGAGACACTGCAGCTCCCCCATCATGGATGCCTACCTACCTCACTCACCTAATGTCTAAGTTGTTCAAGAAGGGAAGGGATGGGAAAAGAAACAGGAGAAAGACTTCCAATGAATTTTTGAGGAAAATGTAATGTGAAAGAAAGCCTGGCCTGCGGCAGCTTGTGACTATTAATTCCTAAAATGATTTTTGGGCCCCCAAATTTGTACCCACAGGATGAGCAAAGCCTCCAATCCAATACCTACCTCAAAGATGCCATAGATGATAAAGGACCAGGGAAGAACTCAGGGTTGAGGAGAAGAGAGGGCTGGGCTTCTGGATCGGTTAGCCTGGGCATGTGATTCCTGCAGGGTCAGAGTTCTCACTCCACACAGCTTGCACACCCAGTAGCTCTTGTCTACACCACTACACTAAGTGTGAGTAGAGCCCCTCTGTGTCCAGCCTGACTCGCTATAGTCTATCCACTATGGCAACAGAGCTATCCTTTAAAATGTGAATCAGATTATGTCCTCTTCTGCTGAAAACCCTGAGATGGCTTCCCATCTTAATCAGAAAGGTCGTAACATCCTATTATTCACCGTCCTATATGATCTGTCCCCGCTTTCCTCCCTGTCCTCACCTCCTACTGCCCTCCCCCTCAGTCTCTCCCAAACAGGCCTCCTGGCAGCTTCTCTGATGCTCAGCATGCTGGCTGTTTCCTCTGCCTGGAAAATCCCTCCCCAGAATCCAGACTGCTGGCCTACTCCTTTAATTCGGGTCTCTGCTCAACTGTCACCTTATCAGTAAGGCCTTCCTTAACCCAACAATCTAAAATAGAAATACACACACACACACACACACACACACACACACACACACCACTCCTGTGCCCTGAGGCTGGATTTTCTTCTTAGCACTTAATATCACTCACATATTATATAATTATTGTTCCTTTATTTGTCTGCCGTCCTCCATCTCCAGGTATAATCATATAGGCTCCATGACTGTAACTGGCTGAATCCCTCAAAAAGATGTGCTGAAGTCCTAACCCCGGGATCTGTGAGGATGACCTCACGTGGAAACAAGGTCTTTGCACATGTAATTAGTTAAGTTACTTACTAGACCAGGGTGGGCCCTAAATCCAATGATTGGCATCCTGATAAGAAGAAGAAAAGATACACAAAGACACGCAGATACACAGGGAAGAAGGCCACGTGGAAACAGAGACAGAGATTAACGTGGTGTCTACAAGGCAAAGAAAGAATGCCAAGGATTGTCTGCAACCACCAGGAACCAGGACAAGGCAGGGAGAGGTTCTACCTGGAGCCTTCAGAGAGAGCATGGCCATCCTGACACCTTGATTTCAGATTTCCAGCCTCCACAACTGTGAGAGAGCACATTTCTGTTTGTGCTGATTTAAGGCAACTCTAGGAAACTAGTGTAACTGTATGTTATCACCATGGTATCTCTAACTGCTGCAAATAGTGCCTGGTACATACGAGGCACCAAAAAAATGATCACTGCATGAAGAGGTGAACGGCTTCCAAAACGCTCTGTCATTGGTTGATATCATTAACTTATCCAGGGCTGGGACACCTGGGTGGCTCAGTTGGTTAAACGTCTGACTTTGGCTCAGGTCATGATCTCACTGTTCGTGAGTTCGAGCCTCGCGTGGGGCTCTGTGCTGACGTCTCAGAGCCTGGAGCCTGCTTCAGATTCTGTGTCTCCTTTTCTCTCTCTGCCCCTCCCCCACTCACACTGTCTGTCTCTTTCTCTCTCTCTCTCTCTCTCTCTCTCTCTCACACACACACACACACACAAGTAAATAAACATTAAAAAAAAATTTTTTTAACTTATCCAGGCCCACTGCCAGCCTATGTGGTGCCTACATCTTCCATTTGTGCAAAACAGAAGGAGGTGCCCTTCTTCAAGACATGCCACTTCTTTTTGTTGAAAAGTTTCCATATCATCTTGACATTATCAGGACAAGACCTACTACACGTAAGTGTAATATGATTAATTATTAAAATATACATGATGAGGGTAATGAATACTCAGTGTGACTGGTATTCAATGAGATGTGGGGCTCTTGCTCAGTGTACAGCCTGTGCAGCCATTCACAGCAGCTCTGATCTAGTCAATCACACTTCTTTCAGTTACTTAGGGAGGAAGTAGGATTCAGAGAGAAGATATAGGGCAAAATAACAAGAAGCCACACCCTCTCTTCTCCAGTCACTAACCGGGAGACAACGTAAACATGGGATAACCTGAGAACAATATTAAAGCAATAAACTGTGTGATTAAATACATGATACATATTGGAAAATAAATACACAGGTAGACCAGAATGAAAGGATCAGATGATGGCATCATCGCACCATGGTCAGAAGAAGGAAAAACTACTATTCATCAGTGTCTGCCATGTGCCAGACAAACCTGACCCCACTTAAGTTACACAGAGCTCAACGGGCTAAAGGCTTCTAACACCGGCACCAGTGTTCTCGCCAGCGAAAAGCGGTAAGGCTTAGCAACTTGCCCCAAATCACGTAGCTCAGTAAGTAGCAACACTGAGATATGAATCTGGATCCAACTGGGTACAATGCCTGCCCTTGTCATGCATCACGCTGCCATCTTTGAGCAAGTTTAAAGGAAATTATAGGCATGCAAATTCAGTGAAATGGGAGTTTCTCCAAATTAGGTATACACAACTTTCAGTTCTAAATAAGAATCATAGCACATGCCTAGGCTTTTCTGTGTACTAATCGTCTTCATATACTATACGTAAATTCGGAAATTAGTTTTCATCTGATAGCCAGTGTAAAGCCAGGCCGGTCGGTCATTTGCAAGGGGAGTGGATTCACAGCATGACTTCATACACACCATGGTAAGTAATAAAATTTGAGAACAAGTTGTGGCATTTTCTGCCAGTTGGTTCGTTCAAAACCACTCTGGTCCCGCCAAACACATTTTCCTCCACAGTAGAGAGTTAAAGTGAAAGACGACAACTCCCACATCCCCTTGTCATTAAGGTTCTGTCTGTGGTTGACCTGCCCTGCTGTCACACCCACGTGAGACCAGGAAGCCATGATGGGTATCCTGAAGCAGCAGCCAGGGGCTCTTCCAGAAGCATGGTCAGAGGCGTCTAGCGTTTCTGAAGCTGCTTGGGCATAATATCCTCTGTCCAGTGCCTAGCTCTGCAAGGTTCAAGCAGTGGAGGGCAGTCGCACCTTCCACTGCCCCAGTTGCATGGTGAGGTTGGACATTTCTCCTGGCTATTTCACTTCTGGGTGTAAAGCATCCACGTTTGGTTCTCTGGACCTCATAGAAATTTTACAGCAAATTAACATCATCCAAGCAATCTTTCTTAATGAGCCGGAGAACACTGTGTTGCCTGCATCTAAGAAAATGTACCTATATTTAAAATCCGTCCACTTACATTCTTGGATAAATGAAGAGAGAATAGCTCTGGATATAGTCAGGAATTACTGTAGGCATAGAAAACTACTGTGCCCAGGGTGCCTGGGTGGTTCGGTTGGTTGAGCATCCGACCCTTGATTTCTGCTCAGGTCCTGATCTCACAGTTTGGGTTCGAGCCTGGTGTTGGGCTCTGGGCTGACAGCACAGAGCCTGCTTGAGATTCTCCCTCTCTCTCTCTGCCCCTCCCCTGTCTGCACGCTCTCTGTCTCTCTCAAAATAAATACATAAACTTCAAAAAAAAGAAGAAAATCAGCATCTCCTTGTCTGGAGTCACCACCTCCATGCCCTCCAACTCTTACTCCAAGAGACCAGCAATAAAATCCAAGAGCTTTTTTTTTTCTTTTAATTTTTAAAATTTAAATCCAAGTTAGTTAACATATAGTGTAATAATGGTTTCAGGAGTAGAATTTAGTGATTCATCGCTTACATATAATACCCGGTGCTCACCGCAACAAGTGCCCTCCTTAATGCCCATCACTCATTTAGCCCACCCCTCGCCCACCTCCCCTCCAGCAGCCCTGTTTGTTCTCTGTATTCAAGAGTCTCTTACGGTTTGCTTCCCTCTCTGTTTTTATCTTATTTTTCCTTCCAAGAACTCTTTTCAAATGAACTGAATAAACTCATCTGGCACGCACGATCTTCCATTTTTTCCGAAGTGCCTCTCTGCAAGTGTCTGTGTATAAGCCATGGAGTCTGTTCTTCAGAAAGGAACAGAAGGATGTGGCTGCAGAGGGAAAGAATGGATCACAAAGCCATAATTCTTTACCCGGTCATTTTACCGGGTGACCTTGGGCAAGTTATTTAGCAAACTACTGCCTCCCAGGAACCCCCCTCGTCTTATTTCAGGAGGACATAAATGCAAGGGCTTCTAATACGGAAGCACGTAGGTCAATTACATGTATTATTTGTAGCTCTCTCTCACTTATCTGACTGCATCCCACCGGTGCTTGAGATAAGACTCGTCTCCAGTAGACCAGCAGCATTATTTTTCCCTGATTGGGGAATGTGTGCCGGCCTGCCTGTGGACAAAATAAACGCGAGCTAGCATTTTTCGGAGCTTCGGTGTTAGCTGCTAATAACCATCTCCTGCTGCAGGGCAAGGAAGAAGATTAAGCCATAGTCCCTGATGAAAACAGACACGAAAGGCAGCAGGGGCAAGAGAAAGTTAAATCCCAGACACAGGCTGGACTTTTTGAAAGAATGCATCTTAAGTTAATGCCGTAATGAATAAAATCATTTTATTCTCAATACATGGCTTCAGAAGCTTTTACTCTGGGAACGAGATCTTTATTCTGGAGACAACTAAAATCACTTATACATTCCTTGTATAAATCATGAAGATCCAATAAATCTAGTCTTATATAGACTGTGTCTATTTGGGGAAGCAGGAGAGGAGTAGGAAGTATAAAATAACACAGAATGGGAAGTCTCTACATTTGGCCACTGGTAGGCAAACCTATTTGGTACAAAAAGTACTTCTGTATTGGAAATTACTGGAACATATGACAAACTCAACAGAAAACAATAATCAAATGTTCATGCTTAGATGCTAAAAATACACTGGGGTGATTGTGATTTTTTATCTCTAATTTCAGCACTAATGATGATGATTATTAAAATACATGTGTAAAGAAATCAAACCTCAGGCTTTGATAGGGAAGGGAGCGAAGCTCTAAACAAATACATATTGCTGTTCAGGGTAATTCCATCCTCAAAATTAATCAGACCGTCCAAAACCAGATGCAGCATTTTAATTAGGTAAAACTAACAGCCACGCCGAATAACAAGAGGAAAGGCATAGATCAAGTAGTAGACAAGATCCTCATATAGGGTTCGATTTTTCCAAAATTATATCATTACTGATGAGAGTCAAGGAGGTCAATGCAAGAAACCCGGAAGTAGGTCATAGGCCACGTCTCCCCAAAGCAGTGGTTCTCCAAATGTGGCCCCCAGACCAGCAACGTCAACATCTCCTGGGAATTTCTTAGAGACACACATTCTCAGGCCTTACACTTATGGAATCCGAAGCACTAAGGGTCCAACAATCTGTGTCTAACAAGCCCACCAGGTGATTCTAACACACAGTACAGTCAGAACCACTGCCAAAGGCATAAAGTAAAATTCTATCCTTTTCCTGACTCCTTGGAAGTAGTCTGAAAATCCACAGGACACAAGCAGTTTGTGGCTGAACGGTGGGGAAAATTCCCACTGCTTAGCCAGTGTTAGGAGAATTTTCTGGTAATATTTGTCACCTGGTTCTTCCATCTGCTCTAGTTATTTATTGATATGGAACAGTCGGCGACTATTTCCAACTTGTTGACTTTCAATATCAGTTCCAAATTACATTTTGTTTTGCCGTGTTCCATTTACTCCAAAACTTTCCGTGGTGAAGGAGTGAAAGGCCAGGTTTTTCTCCCTTTTTCCTTCCTCACAATTGCGTTAAAGAAAACCTGTGTTCGGTCAAAATGTCCTTTACCCTGCCCAGCATAGACGCCGACCCTTCCTGGCCAACCATGCCTTGTCTTCTGGACAATCTGTCCAGCTGGGAGACTGAAATTTCCCCTCAACACGAAAACATCGGAAAAACAAGAAAATGCAAATCTTTCTTTCTTTAAAGTCAGTGTGTGTGCATGTTGTGTGTGTGTGTGTGTGGTTTTTTTTTTTTAGATCCTAAGAACATAGACAGATACATAGTTAGATTATGACATGTGATTGTAAGCAATTTTTATTATTACCACTATTTCATTTGCTGCGGGTCGAAGTCATGACTGACCTAAATTGAGTATATATAGCTTCAACCTTTTCTCTGCTCATGCTTCTGTGTATATTCCATACTGCTTTAATTCACTTGATGGCATCTTGCTATTTTATCTAATGTGTATGTGTATTTCTCCATGATTCTATTATAAGTTCCTGGAGGGCAACAACCACACCTCCTACTTCTCATGAAGTAGAAAACTGTTGTACAGAGATTCAAAAGACATTCACTGTATGTATTTAATAGAGTGTCCCCTCTGCCCCTTGTCCCAGGAACAAGCTGCTAAAATTCTACTTTGGTGGTTTACCCCTTGAAACAAATCATCTCTGATTTTTAGGAAAAATGCAAAGCAATAAATAAAACACCCCTGGCTTAACGTAGCCCTAAAGAAGTAACTTAAAGATAAAGCTCTATCCATTCCCAAGATCAGGTGTGAGGTACATGGGGTGTCACGATGCACCAGGGGCCTGGTTACACCAGGATATGGTGACCAGCTTCCAATCAGCCACACAGCTTTGCTTCCAAACACTGACAGCAGCCCAACAGGCAGCAGACTCTACAACAAATGACTGCAAACATGTCACCGCAAGGAAGTTTTTCAAATGTTACAAATAGGCTGAAAGTTGTCGCAGAAAGAGGAAAGGAAGGGACAATTTAGTCAGCACTGTATAAATGAAAGAAATATACTGGCCTTGTTCCATAAATGGTAACTGAAATACTATTCGGACCAGTCACTTATCAGGGGAAAATAAAACAACCTGCCACTGTACCTCAGAGAGGAGAAAACTAAGGACAAAAGACAAAAAAAAGCTCTATTCGTTCCAAAGAAAAGGCAGAGTGACAAAGAAACCATAGCAGGGTTGACTATTGATCTGAGACCTCTCGCTAGTCCAGCGGAAGCATGCCCGAGTCAGTTCACCGAGGTCTGGCTGCAATAGCTCCTTGACTCCATCGCAAGTGCTGTGCCCCACATCCTCCGTCTGAAGAAACTCCACTCAGCCTTCAAGATTTACCTCCAGTGTCACTTCCTCTCTGAAGTCTCTTGCAAAATGCTGCCCGGTAAAATCAGTCACCTCCCTGCCACCCTGCTCCCACTGCTCTCCCGGGGTAGCGCTGTGGTTCTGGGTCCCCCCCCCCAGTCGGGGATGCCAGAAGGGTGCAGAGCACTGCTCAATCCCCTCTGTTTCACCCACAGGACCTAACAGAAGGCCTGGCACCTCGCAAGGCAGTGCTCTAAAAATCTACTGAGTTGTGCAGGGATAATAAACAGTACTTCAGTTCTCTGGGGTGGGAACTTTATTTGATGTGTCTTGCAGGTATGATAATGTACAAGACGACCCAGGACAGGACACTATGCTGGTGCTTCCCATACCACCGTCTTCAATCCCTCGCATCAATCCTATGAGGAAAGCAGTGCTCAGGGGGATAAGGAAACCAGGACACCGAGATCCCAACCAAGTCTTATTTTGCACCCCTGTTCTATTGCATGGTACATGTGTCCTGGACCAGTGACATAACCTCTAAGTGAGCCTTGAAGTCCTCCTCTACGAAACTGGGATGATTATATTTTAGTGCTTTGGCCTACTTTCTACAAGGGCATCGGGAAAACAAATGAAATCCCACCACGTATTGAAGAAGGGAGAACAGTAAAGAAGATAACCTAAAATGGAAAAAATGTGCACTGAACATAATTTTTACTAAATGTTTCAGAAACGGCACCTAATGTGCCTCTCCTGAAGGGACAGCTCCCAATAGAAGCTATACCTTAGACGTAGAGCTGCCTCTAAGAAGACACAGCTTTCAAATGGGCAGATTTTGACGCCAATTATTTAAACACTGTATCACTCTTGTAAAAGTCTGCCCTGGCCCCCACACCGAGGGGAAATGCAGAGAATTTTTGGTCACTGCATCCACAATGTCATGCTCATGACCATTCCCTAAATGTTTCCCATCTAACTAGACTCCAGATCACACCACACAGGTAACCGCATGAAAAATGACAGCTGTTAACAGGCACTGTTGTCAAAATCGAAACACCATAGGAAGTGGGAATATGTTAGGTAGAAAAGCTGCCGTGAGCCTGTACTGGACGATACCAGTGGTCACATGACAACACTTCAGCATGTATGATGCCAGAGGAACTCCAGAAAACAAATGATTACTGAGTTGCTAAGATGAGCTACGAACCATTTCATGTTTTAGGCAAGGGACGTGTATTTTAGCAGAATCACCACATTGTGCCGAATGGACTTGGAGGCAGAGGTATATGATAAGACACGACTGAATGGGTAAAGAACGGCTCTCAGGCTACTGCAACCGTCTAGGCACAGGAGGATGGTGCTCAGAGAATATAAAAGACGGACATCTTCCCAGTCGTGTTATGAGACTGGTATAATCTTGATACCAAGTTTGGAAAAACTTAATATGAGGATATAAAATTACAGTTAATTTCACTTATTAACATAATGCAAAAATGCTTTAAAAACTAGCAAAACTCCAGGAGTGCCTGGCTGGCTCAGTTGGTGGAACATATGACTCTTGTTCTTGGGGCTGTGAGTTCGAGCCCCCATGCTAGGGGTGGAGATTAGTGAAAATAATAATAATAATAATAATAATACAAAAAAATTAGTAAGACCCCAACACAGTATAAAAAGTAAGAGTTTATCCCAGGAAAGTTAACAAAAATTTAATTTTAAAAACCTTATTAATTTGGGTTTATAACATATATAGAAGTAAAAGAATAGTAATAGCAATATGCGGTATAAATAATAAATAAATATATAGATACCATGTTGTATAATATTGTTTGAATTAAGAGTGTTAAAGTCGCAGAGTGTAAACCCTAGAGCAACCCATGGAGGAAACAAAACAAAGTGCAATAGTGATAATCTAAGGGAAGAGATCGAATGGAATACTGAAAAATACTCAAGTCTAATGGAAAACAGAAAAAGAATAAAAAAGAAAAAAATACACATGGGAAAAATAGAAAACAATAGCATGACAGTAGACTTATGCTCAAACATATTAATAACTATACTAAATATAAATGAATTAAAGATTCCCGTTAAAGGAGGAAATTATCAGTCTGGATAAAGAAGCGAGATCAAACGCTAGTATGTTTCCAGGAGACCCACTTGAACTGTAAAGACATAGGTTAAAATGAATGAAAAAAGATACATCATGCTAACACTAGTCATAAAAAAGCTGAAGTAACTATATTCCTACCAGACAGACCTCAGGAAAAAAAAAGTATTATAAGTAAAGAGGAATAGTTCATAATAATAAAGTGGGTACGTAAGCAATCTTAAATGTATATGCTTCTGCTAGAGGATGAAAATACTTGAAGTATCAAAGTACTTAAATAATGAAGCACTGAAATATATAATTTGATAGAACTGAGAAGAGAAACAGACATAGCCAACATACTCGTTAGAGATTCCAACAAACTTCTCTCAATAACTGATAGGTCAAGTAGACATTAAATCAGTAAGGATAATGATTTGAACACTATCAACCAGAATCACTTAATCAACATTTATAGAACACTATACCCAATAATTGAAGAATTTACATTCTTCTCATGTGCACATAGAATTATAGATAAACTATATGTTGGTCCATAAAGTAAGTCTCAAAAATTTCAAAGAAGATTAAATCATACCAGGAATGTTTTTGAAACACAACAAAATTAAATTAGAAAGCAGTAACATAAAGATATCTGGGAAATGGGGCGCCTGGGTGGCTCAGTCGATTAAGCGGCCGACTTCGGCTCAGGTCATGATCTCGCGGTCCGTGAGTTCAAGCCCTGCATCGGGCTCTGTGCTGACAGCTCGGAACCTGGAGCCTGTTTCAGATTCTGTGTCTCCCTCTCTCTGACCCTCCCCTGTTCATGCTCTGTCTCTCCCTGTCTCAAAAATAAATTAAAAAAAAACGTTAAAAAAAAAAAAAGATATCTGGGAAATACTCAAACACTTGGAAAGTAAGCAATCTATGTCCAAGTAACTCACAGAGCAAGAATAAATTGCAAGGAAAATTAGAAATTTGAATGATAATGAAGACTTAATAAATTTGCGAGCCTGACTGAAGTCATGCTTAGAGGGAAATTTATAGTTTTAGAATAGAAGATTTAAAATCATTGATGTAAGTGTCAACCTTATGAAGGTAAAAATAAAACCCAAAGTAACTAGAAATAAGGAATAATAAAGCTAGGAATGGAAATCAATGAGATATAAAATGGAGAAACAGTAGAGAAAATTAATAAAAGCAAAAAATTGTTTTTTTTATTTTTTTTAATGTTTATTATTGAGACACAGAGAGAGACAGAGCATGAGCAGGGGAGGGGCAGAGAGAGAGGGAGACACAAAATCTGAAGCAGGCTTCAGGCTCTGAGCTGTCAGCACAGAGCCCGACGCAGGGCTCGAACTCACAAACTGCGAGATCATGACCTGAGCCGAAGTCAGACGTTTAACCAACTGAGCCACCCAGGCGCCCCCCAAAAATTGTTTTTTTATAAGATCAGTAAAACTGTTAAAACTCTAGACTGATAGAGCATAAATTAAAGCAAACACAAGTTACCAGGTATGCCATCAAGGAAAAAAAAAAAAAAGTAGACACATTACTATAGATCCTAGAGATATTAAAAGAATAATAAGGATATATTATGAACATCTTTTTATGCCAACAAATTCAACAGTTTAGATGAAATAGAAAATTTCCTCAAAGGTGCAAATTATCAAAATTATATATACACATATATCTATTAAAGAAAGTGAATTTATAATTTAAAGCATTCTTTCAAGAACTCCAAAGTCAAGTGACTTTACTCTTAAATATTATCAAACATTTAAGGAAGAAAAAAATACCACTTTCACACATACTTTCAGAAAATTTCAGGAGAAAGGAATGCATCTCAAATAATTTTATGAGGGCAGCATAACACTGATCTAACACTCATTATTAATGTAGTCAAATAGTAAGCAAACCACATCCAGCAATTTGTAAAAAGTATAATATTTCATGATCAACTATGGTTTAGGCAGGAAAAAAGTGTCATTTAAACATTTGAAAATCATCAGTGTAATTAACCACATTAACATAATAAAGGAAGAAAACAGATGAAATGGACTTCATCAAAATTAGAAACTTCAACTCATCAAAAGACACATTATGAAAATGAGTAGGAGAAAATTCCTGATGCAGTCAGCGGGTGCCTGTGTGTGCAAGGGAAGATGGCTGAGCAGATGCCCAACTCAGTGCTGTTCCTGTGTCTGGGTAACATCTGTCAATCACTCATCACAAGAGCAGTTTTGAGAAAACTTGTAACTGATCAAAACATTTAAAATAATTGGAGGGTAGACAGCGCAACAACATCCACGCATGAAACAGAAAACCCTCCCGATTATCAGGGGCAGAATTGCATGAAGGAGCATGGTACTCCCACGAATCACATTGTCCAGGTGGGTTACCAAGAAGACTTTGCCACATTAGATTATACACTACGTACGGATGAAAGCAATCTGAGAGATTTGACTAGAAAAAGTAAACAAACTAAAACCTGCAAAGCTAAAATTAAACCATTTGGGAGCTATTATCCAAGAAAGCAACTTATTATTGGAGATCCCTATTATGGGAGTGACTCCGGCCTCGGGATATCTCCCAGCAGCATGGAAGGTGCTGCAGGGCCTGTTTAGAGGAGGTTCAATGACACTGCATCCATTCCTGGTTGCAGCCAGCGGGACTAGTCCCCACAGCCTCGGCATCTCTCAGTCAATGTGTCAAAGTGCAGTAACATTCCATAGTTCGAGGCCACCGCTGTTTCTTTGGTTGACTTGCTCCTTCTTAACTTAAAAAATAATTATAGACGAAAATCAGTTGTTGTGTTTGGCAGAAGAATGAATGAAGAGTTTTGATTCACATGGTTTATGGGGTAAAGTGTCCTTAGGTTAGTTGAACCTACCACTTTCCTCCAGTTACAAAAATTATGGAACAAACAAAATAGAACAGGATGAAATAAGCATTACTTTCAGACCCAGATCAAAATCCGAGCCCACTGAGGCTTGTAAGTCATCTGCCCTACCTCTTCCCTAAGTGTGGACGGCTTGATGAGGATAAAAACCCCCTGTTCTCCCACACTGCCTCCTTATACCAGAGCCCTTCACCATCCACAGGAGCGCACAACCTAGATGAAAAGTGTTAATTTACACACGCTCATTATACACACTTGAGTACTTAAAAGAAAAGAAGGGCGCCTGGGTGGCTCAGTCAGCTAAGCGTCGGACTTCGGCTGAGGTCACAATCTCGTGTTTAGGGAGTTCGGGCCCCATGTCAGGCTCTGTGCTAACAGCTCAGAGCCTAGGGCCTGCTTCAGATTCTAGGTCTCCCTCTCCGTCTCTACCCCTCCCCCGCTCACACTCTGTTTCTCTCTCTCTCTCAAAAATAAACATTAAAAAAATTTTTAAAGAAAACAGAAAAATATTTATGGAATTAATCTTAAGCACCTTTAATACTTCCTAGGTTTTGTTTATTTAGTTTATTTTATAAGGAAGTAGGCTTATTTGCTCCCATTTGAACCACTTTGTCCCTGGAAATTTAATCTGATCCAGAAAGACACTTATACGCTGGTTTATCTCACGGTCAGTGTGCAAAACGTGTCATTTTCTTATGTGCATGTGCAACCCAAATGTCAAAAATAAATTAGCTTAGGAGGGAAGAAAGTAATTACAAAGTTAGAAAAAGCTCTTTTATGTTGGAATACTTAAATATTGATATGTTAATAAGCATTCATCAGTGCTTAATTTACAGGCAAATATAGGTCATTTCTGTGCACTGTGAGATAATTAATCTAAAACTCACAAAGATACATGTCAGAAAAGATTGTTTTCAAAATAAACCGGAGAAATTATGAAAATACAGATTTTTTTAAAAAAAAAGCAACGAACAAGAAAGCTCTCCAAATAGGAGAAAATATCCGTAGTAAATATACCTGGCAAAAGACTTGACTGCAAAATACTTAATAGGTCCTCTACAACTTAATAGCTGCAAGAGAACCCAACAAAAAACTGGCCAAAATATTTGAACAGGAACTTCACAAAGAAAAATATGTGAATGGATGGGGCACCTGGGTGGCTCAGTCGGTTACACATCTGACTTCAGCCGAGATCATGATCTTCACGGTCTGTGGGTTTGAGCCCCACGTCGGGCTCTGTGCTGTCAGCTCAGAGCCTGGAGCCTGCTCAGGATTCTGTGTCTCCCTCTCTCTCTCTGCCCCTCACCTGCTCATACTCTTTCTCTCAAAAATGAATAAACATTAAAAAAAGTTTTTTTAAAAAAAATATGTGAATGGTTAATACACACATGAAAAAAATCCTTAACCATTAGTTACCAGTACATAGCCACTAAAATGGCTAAAACAAACAGGACAGACAACATTTAATGTTGATAATAATATAGGACACTCTACAACAGTGTTCGAAGAGATATAAAATGGTACAATTTCGGAAGTTTCTTGTAAAGTTGAATGTATGCTTACACTACAACCCAGTAATTACACTTTCGGTATTAACCCAAAGTAAAATGAAAACACAGAAAGACTTATGACAATGTTCATAGAAGCTTAAGTCATATTAGTCAAAAACTAGAAATAACCCCAATGTCCATTAGCAGGAAAGGGAATAAACAAATTGTAGTGCATTTATATAATGAAATACTACTTAGTAATAAAAATGAAATAAACTACTGACACCACAACACCACGGATGAATGTCAACCACATGCTGAATAAAAGGTGACAGACAGAAAAGAATGTACACAGTACCATTCCATTTTTCTAGAGTTTCTAGAATAGGCAATATTCACCTATAGTGACAGAAATGAGACTGATATTTGTCTGACCAGAGACTGGGAGGCGTTAAGTACAAAGGATACTTTGGGTGGGGGAGACTCTATAGCTTTACAGGGTGTAAATTATATGGATATATACATTTCTCAAAACTCATCACACCGCACACTTCAGATTTGTGCATTTCACTGCGTGTAGATTATATATAAAGCAAAATTACACATAATATATATTTACAATTATATATACATATTATATAATATATATGTGCTAATAATTTGCTTATATAAAGCAAAATTTTAATTATGGCTTTAATTCACCATTTCAATATGTTAAATGAAATACATATATAAAGGAATTAAAGAAAATAGCCTTAATCATTTTTTTAATGTTTATTTATTTTTGAGAGAGAGACAGACAGACAGACAGAGCATGAGTGGGGAAAAGGCAGAGAGAAAGGGAGAGAGAAAGGGAGACACAGAATTCAAAGCAGGCTCCAGGCTCTGAGCTGTCAGCACAGAGTCTGATGCAGGGCTTGAACTCACGAACTGGGAGATCATGACCTGAGTCAGATGCTCAACTGACTGAGCCACCCAGTCACCTCAACAGCCTTAATCTAATAGCATCTCTATCATAATTACAAACATCACACGTAATAGTCTAACCTTATAATTCTACCTTCTAATATCAGATAAAACACAAGGACATTAGGTATCACTGCATCTATACAAAATAAGACAAGTGAGGGAATCAATGAAAAGAATAAAGAATGGAAAGAAAAGAACAAAATGCTATTACCTACAAAGGATATGATTCCTCCATAGAAAATCAAAGAGAATCTATAAAAAAACAAAACAATTCCAATAAAGTTGCTGGAAACAAGATCATATGAAACACAGTGTAAAACAACAAAAACTGATGAGAGAGGGGTTTTTTTGTTTTTTAATTTAAAAAAAAATTTTTTAGTAGGCTCCACACCCAATGTGGGGCTTGAACTCATGACCTGAAAGAGTCGCACGCTCTACTAACTGAGTCAGCCAAATGCCCTTGGTTTTGTTTTGTTTCGTTTTAGTTAGCATTTGTGATAGAAAAAAAATCTTAACTGTACATAGGATAAATTTAATAACAACAACCAAACTGTATAAATAAGGAACACTATAATTGTAGTCGTGAAATGTTCATGAATGGGAAGGTCAATAATATACATCTGGCCCTCCTCTCAAACACTTACTATACAAGTTCAATGCAATCCAATTAAAATCTGACAAGTTGATCCTAAAGGGCCATGAATAACAATGACAACTTTGAAGACAAAGGACGACTAGTCCTATATGGGCAGAGATGGAGGGGGCCAAGAGGTGGAGGGAGTTATGTCCTATCACATATCAAAACATACAATAAACCATAAAGCCATAGCAATTAAACAGTGTGGTGTTAGTGAAGGGAAGGACAAACAGATCAATCGAATAGTATAATGACCTATAAGTAGACGCAGGCACACACAAGCGGCACATACATCAATGGAGATCATGATGCCACTGAGTATTCAAATGTAAAAAGGCAAGATTAGGTCCCTACTTCATGCCAAACACAACAATAAATCCCACATGTAAATAAAAAACTATATTTAAAAAAAAGTAAAGGTATAGAGCAAAACTTTAAAAATCGGAAGAAAATAGGGAAGATACTGACACAAATTGGCAAGAACTTCTTAAACAAGAAATGGGATGGGGCGCCTGGGTGGCTCAGTCGGTTAACAGTCTGACTTCGGCTCAGGTCATGATCTCACGGTTCGTGAGTTTAAGCCCCGCGTCAGGCTCTGTGCTGACATCTCAGAGCTTAGAGCCTGCTTCAGACTGTGTGTCTCCCTCTCTCTCTGCCCCTTCCTTGTTCACACTCTGTCTCTCTTTCTCTCTCTCTCAAAAATAAATAAACATTTTTAAAAAATAAAAAAAGAAATAGGAAGAACGGACAATAAAGGAAAAGTTAGAGTCATCTAATTTAAAATTTAAAACTCTGTATGGCAAAGACACAGAGGGGGACAAAAACAAAACAAAACAAAACAGACCATCCACAGTGTAGGATACGGGGCATTAGTGGATTTGTCATTTTTTCTTCATTTAAAAAAACTGAAAAAATTAAAACAGAGGTTGATGTGAACCAAAGGCGGTAACATTTTGACACAAATGGGTGCCCGCTACACGTGTGAAATCTCTATGGACGAGACAGAGGTTCACAGTTTCCCATTCTCCCTCCGCATCCTGACTGACCCTGGAGCCTCCCTGGGGGGTCCCAAGCCATGTCATGGCCTCCAGATCCGTGAGTCACAAACTACCGTTTCAATGGCAGTTGCCTCCCAAATCTGGTGCCCTGACCCCACCTCAACTTTTCTATTAATGCACTCTATTTTAAGACTGTGGAAGGACAGGTTTCCCCGAGCCAGTGGACAGGGAAAGGCAGCTGAGAGATGCCATGTGAGCGTCCCCGCCCTTCAGCTTCCAGAAGGCTTCAGAGGAGCTGTCAAACAGATGGTGGGGGCTGAATGCACCACACTTAATCCCTCTCTTTGTCACGGGAGGAAATGTGACATAGCTTCAGCTATTAAAAAAAATTAAGAATGCTGAACACAACACCCAAAGGAAAAGAATAAAAAACACATTCAGTGTGGAGAGAGGACGTGCTCGCAGGTGGAATTATCAGTAAATAGGAGATTCGTCTGAAATCGCCAGGATATAGTGTCGTTTTTAAACTTTTTTTTTATTATGGTAAAGTGTGTAGCATAAAATGGACCATTTTGCCCATTTCCAAGTGTACAGTTCAGTGGCATTAAGTACATTTACGATGTTGTGCAACCATCACCCCCATCTGTCCCCAAACTTTTCATCTTCCCAAATCGAAATTCTGCCCCATTAAACACGAACTCCTTATTGCCCCCTCTCCAGCCCCTGGGAACTGCCATTCTACCTCCTGTCTGTATGAATTTGACTATTCTAGTTATGGCATAAAAGTGGAATTGTACAGAGTGTCATTTTTAAGGAGTTCCACATGCTCCATGTTATTGTTTAAAAAATTAAAAAAAAGCACAATTGATGTGGCTTCTTCTCTCCTTGGCTTTTGCTTTGTGAAGGTGGACTGATTTGTGCCTGATGAACGCTGTATAGACAATGCCCTATTCTGTGTACCCTTTGTACCGAATTTCATGAGGACTTTGTGGAAAAAGAACTTGCCCTTGCTATGTTGCAGCTCACCCAAGATCAGAGCCATCAGAGGTACAGCCATCACCCCGTGTGCAGAGTTAAAATATGCCTGGTTTGTATTAAAGCTCTGTACCATTAAGAGCAACCCATACAATGTAATGGTACTCCTTAAAAATTCTATGAGAGGAAATCAAATTTTTAGCAAAGCAGTCCCTAAGCAAATTCTGGAGTCTAGGAGAAACAATTCCTCATAACAACAGTTCCGAAAACCAAAAGCACTAGAATAATAAATATGGAACAAGCCACAGCTCCCTTTAGCATTAGCCAACTTCAGTCTTGTGAACACAACCTGAATTATGGACGATGTGTAATATACTCTTCTAAAAAGGTTTCAGGGAGGTAATTTTCAGAAGGCGCTCCCGGTAACATCTTCTAGTATAACCCCTACTGGCTTTACAGACTTACTAAGGGCAGTAGACGGGAAGAAAGACGGATGAAAGAGGTAAAATGGCACAGAATGAAACAGGTTTGTGTGTGGTGAGAGAATCTCCAGGCAGAGCACTAGAAATCCAGTGCTGTAGCTCTGTTACCTCCTCCGTGTGCTCAGCCACGCCCTTCACCTCGAAGGGCCTCCATACCCTCACCTGTAAAGCAGGGAAGGGTGCCCCTTAAGATATCAGAGACAGGTGACCTTTCTACCTAAAAGGAAAACTCACCACTCCTGCACCAACACATTGCCTACCATTCTTTAACAAGCAGGGACTTGTGACGTTTTACCACACGAACAACGATTTGCAAATGGTACCCTACATACAAAATGGTTTTGCTCTCTGGCTTTGGGTTCACATCTGCCTCTTTCTTCCCCTCAATTTGGTATGTTTCTCTGTACTTATAAATATTCCCAAGCGTTGCCCAGGTTTCCGCCCCAC
Source organism: Felis catus (assembly GCF_018350175.1). Taxonomy (NCBI): domain Eukaryota; kingdom Metazoa; phylum Chordata; class Mammalia; order Carnivora; family Felidae; genus Felis; species Felis catus. Next base: position 16,602,093 of record NC_058378.1, read on the forward strand.
TCTTGATGGCAGGTACCCCACACTCCAAACAAGGATGGCTTGTCCTGCCCAGGCACCCATGCCGTCCCACGTGGCACATGAGGACACAGAGCCTGAGAAAAGCAAAACAGCCACCACGGGCAGATCCAGAACTCTGAACCCTTGCAGACAACTCAGGTGCTTTCCAGCTGGAGCCTGGAGGCCTCTACTTACTGAAGTCCACAAAATCTGCCAGCTGACAGTTCCTACTTCTGCAGGGAGAGTACTCAGGATACCAGGAACATGGCCCTGGGACTCTGAGAGCCAGGGTGAAGACGGCTCTCATGTCCAGAAATATGGGGCTGCCCGGCCTCCTCAGAGGATTCCATACCGGGATGCAACGCTACAGGGTTGCAGCAAGCTGGTCCTGGCTGGAGTTCTGTTTTCCAAACCACAACTCATCACACAGGCGGACCAGGGAAGAAGAGAACAATCTCAAGGCCCTGGAGTGAGCCGCCCAGGGTCAGGGTGCACAGCAGCTCAGTAGAGTTGGGGGAGTCGGGAGGACACTCTTCTCCAGGCTCCCTGGGCCAAGGCAAGGCTGCCTCTGTGTGGACCGTCACGTCCCCATGAGAGAGACTTCTGGGTTTCTCTCATCTCCTTCTTCCGCTGGGGATCTGCTCTTGCTGCCACTTGCCTCACCTGTTCGAGCACCCACGCTTTCCCCATCCATGGCCACCTCCCACGTGCCTGGGAGCCGAGGGACGGCACACCTAGCCTCTGCAGGTGCTTTTCTCTAGGTGCTCCTAGACCCATCCCCGTCCACTCTCAGACCTTGTCCGTTGCCACAGTTCCTCTCCTTTTTGGCAATATACTCTCCTATCCTGACAATATACAAAGGATGAAGACTGTAAAATCACCACCACGGGCCGATCACCCAGTTTATAAAGGAAAATTTTACCGAAACTGTTAAAGACCCTCAAATTACATTGTACACACTGCCTGCCCCAGAGGTGATGATTTTTAAGTGTTTATCGTTCCCATGCATGGATTTATCCTTTCCCTTGGTATGTATGTATCCTTAAAACATAGAATGTTGTTTTCCATCTTTTCAAGTAAATAGTTGGTATTGTACTATATGCATTCTTCTGGAACTTGCTTGTCTGGCCGAGATGATGTATATGAGATCTGTCCACATTGATATGCATAGCTATAGCCCACTCACTTTCACCACTGTCTAGCATTTGGTCATGTATGTAAGTCACTTATTCATGAAAGAAATACTCCAACTATAGAGCAAGAAGCAGTCCACCTTTACGCATAACGGATCCCAAAATGAAAATGGAACAGATGACAGTTGTCAAGCCCTGATTTGTTTTCCCTACTCCTTCACGTTGATTTGATATCCATGATTAATTTAAATGCTGACGAAATTCAATTATGTTCATTTCTAGAGAGATTACTTCCACATAATCCCATGTTTTAAATAATAGCAATAGGTATTTCTATTACCACACAGAAACACCAGAGTAATGGCCAGGTCCCAACTAGCTGATCCTGTAGATTTAATGGCATAACTCCTAACAGACACATTTGAGAGAGAAGCTTGGTGAGAAGGATTACATATCCAGCTAAAGATGCACCAGGACTCAGAGAGTCTACAGAACTCTTTACATGAATGGAGCAAATCCATCTGTCAATGAATGCAATAACCGAGTCTGGGACCTTATGTTCATCTTTCCATCATCAAATGGAAAAGAAACAGTGAACCCTAGATAATCTCCTCGGTGCCAGAGAGAACTTGGGTTGGCAAGTGACGAAAAGGAGGTACTAAGAAAAATGGGGAAAATGGCAGCCACGGGAGAAGCCAACACTTTGAAGAAACGGTTGGTCCATCTGTCTTCAAGAGTTGCTTCAAGAAGGAACCAGCTGTCTGAGTCTGGGGAAAGTCGAATGAGAACTTGCATTTAAAATAAGATCGTATTCGAAAGCAGACAGGTCTGTTCTGTTTTGCTTGTTTCCAAATCACGACCGAAGTCTTCATCCTGTTTTATTGGCTTCTCGGGCTGAGTGCTGGGTATTTTAGATCATTTTGCAAAATTTAGCTGAGAGGAATAAATTGCCAAAAAAAAAAAAAAAAAAAACTTGAGAAATCTATATTATTTGTATTCCATAAGACACATGTCTGGAAATAATACACGCAAACTTGGACGGACCCAACTGCCGTATTTAGCGCCTGGAGAAGAAAGAGAAAGAAAAGGACATTTTGGTTGTCTTCGTGTTTGTATTCTTTTCTTGAAAACTCAGACACACCTTTCCTTTACGAAGGTTCTTTCCTTGACAACTAATGTCACCTGGAACCTTAAGCTCACAGAAACCACCCAAGGATTTTGAAGGCTAACCACAAGTCAACTCTAAAGAGGGAGTCTTGCCAGTGTTGTTTGATGAGAAAAATCACCGTGAGGGGATTGCTCATTGCGCTGAGGGAGTAATAGTCCTTTGACATTACTGTCTTGCTTCCTCTGATTTCACACAAGATCCCTACAGTTCCTGCCCCCGCTCTTTCCTCCACCTTACCCACCGCCGCCTCAGACTGGGTCAGAAAGAGAAGTCCTCAGAGACTCATTCATTTGTATATCAACTTACTCAAGAAAGATCCAGAAAATGGTGAAACAGCCCACATACCAGACCAGCCACATGCAGTAGCATGAGAAGGCACTCGTTCGGGTTTTGAAAGAAGGGAGCCTAGAAAAATCCTGTCTTCAGCTGTTTCTCTTCCCCGCCAGCTTGCTCTGGACAGGCTGTATCAGGCTTGGGTATTTGGCCTCCATTTTCAAACAAAAATTATACCAGGAGACTGCAGACATGTACTCTCCTTCCCTCGGTTTTGTCTCAAAAGTTCAAAGTGTTAAAAATGTAAACTATGATTCAGCTTTTAAAACTTCTGTGCTCCTGTCATAATAACGGCGGGCCAGACGTGAGGGGGCAAGAGAGAAAATCCAATTAATCTTACCCCCGTGGGCAAACAACCTTATCAGACATTTTCCTTCAGCCCCAGCAGAAGTTTTGCATGAAAGATCCCACCTGTCAGTTTTTCGTTTGATTCAGCACAAAATCTCTGAGGCAGCGTTTTTACTTTAACTCGGAGGTAAGTTTTATTAAAAATGCCTGTTACAGCCAGCTGGTGTCAAACCGTTGGTTTGCTAACTAGGCATCAGTGGAAGAGCCTGCAATTCTCTCTGTTTGATGAAGATGAGAGCTTCAAACTATTAATGCCACCCCTAAAGCTGGTCTGCCATGGGCCAGGTGAGCCACAGGAGGCGGGGGATTCGGAGAGAGATGGGGGGGAGCCTCCCTTTCACTTCCCTGTCCAGTCACAGATTTGTGTCTTAAGTGCACTCTTTCCCCCATCCTGCACTGGTTGCTTTTGTAAAACTGGATCACGCAAAGACACATCCCAGATTCACATTCCGGTTTTCCTGATATCATATTTGTGACATTAGCATAACATATGCTATCAAACACCAACAACGTACGTGTCAGACAAAAACGCCCCGGAAAAGACTCAGGTTCTCCACACCGGGAGGGTATTTGCACACAGCCGGACCATCGGACCCAGAGAACCCGTCAACCCAGACATCAGCGTGCTCAGTGGGTGGCGGGGGGAACGGTGGGTGTGAGACGCAGCTCCCCAACCCCAGAGGGCAGTGTATTCCTCACCTGTCGAAGCTCAGATGCTGAGCCCAGGGCTGTCCTTCCCCTGCCACCCGCCCTAGACCAGGGACCCTTAGAATGTTACATGTTAGGTCGCCTAGTGTTGTCATTTATTGGTCCAACCCTCCACCTTTGGCATTCCTGAAGCTGTTTCGTGACAGGAGGGCCAGGAGCTGGTATCAGCAACAGTTTCAGTCCCTGGGCTCGGACAGCGTGGTAAAGACCAGATGGATCTTAATGGAAGAGCATTAGATCCAGAGCCATTAACCTCAGATTCATGTTCCGGCTTTCCATACACTTTTTCTTTTAATGTATATTTATTTATTTTGAGAGAGAGAGAGATAGCAGGAGCCAGGCAGCAGCAGCAGAGAGAGGGGGACACAGAATCCCAAGCAGGCTCTGGGCTGTCAGTGCAGAGCCCGATGTGGGGTTCATACCCATGAACCATGAGATCATGATCTAAGCTGAAATCAAGAGTTGGATGCTTAGCCGACTGAGCCACCCAGGTGCCCCACCACACACTCTTCTTTTTAACAAGTGTGAGCCTTGCTTTCCTCTCCTTACAGTGCAGGTGTTAATAGTGAGCATCTCGTCTGCTGAAGGCATCTGATGTTTTTGACTAGACACTTTGAGAGCAAGCTTCCCCAAACACCCGACGCCCTCTGGTTTGGGTTCATATTTCCTCTGTAGTAAGAACACCCTCCTATTTCTGGTGCTCTCAGGTGAAGCCTGTGGAATTCTGCAATTCACAAGCAAAGTCACCAAACTTGAACTTGTCACATTTCCTGCGAACTGGCGCTCTTCCTCTATCCTTCCCCTCGGTCAGTGGCACCATCACTGACTGGAAGGCTAGAAAGTGGGACTCATCGTGCAGTCCTTACCCTGTCCGCTCCCAGGAATCCATCATACAGCCTGCTGATTGTCCTTCCCTGGTGTCCACACTTGCCTCTCTCCTGCCCCTAGGGCTTGCGTCCAGAGGGCATTCTCTGCCTGCACCCTTGGCCGCTCTACCCTGCACACGGCTGCCGAGCGCTCTAAGTCCGAGGACGTGACCCCCTTAAAATCAGTAGTGGCTCTGCATGGCCTCCAGCAGAAAGTTCCAGCTCTTTAGCTTGGCACTCCTCTTTCGGGACCTGGCCCCCGGCCCCCGGCCCCCGCATGCCTCCCCTCTGACCCACCCCGTATCTACTCACACCATGCTCACCATGGGCTCTGCGTGATGGCCCATGCTACCACTGACCTACAACGATGTGAGCTCCCCAGGGGCAGGGGGTACAGCGGGGATGTGGGGGGGTTTTTGTTGTTGTTCGTTGTGCTGGTTCCTGAACCTAGCACGGTGTCTAGAGCAGAACCCTAATGAACACTTGAAAGAATGCATGAATGGTCACTCGAGACTCCGAGTAAGCAGCCTCTTGTCTTGGGAGCATCTCTTGGTTCCTCTTCTTAATCTCAACAACCAAATGTGTAATCCTTCATCTGAGTGTCTCTTTCTGCCCCGTTGTCCTGCAGACACCTGTCTTACAGCATCTGCCGCTCAGCTCTGATTGCCCAGTTCGCTGCATATGCTGAGCACTATGTTAGAGGCCTCGTGAGAGAAGAACTGTCTTATGTTTGCTCTTGTGTTCTCTCTCTGTCTCTCCCTCTCCCTCTCTCCCCCTCTCTTTCTCCCCCTTACCTGGTTCTCTCTTCTCCTGCACATCTGATACAAGCAACCAGGTGGCGGGCCCTGTACCCCGTGTGTTATGAGCATCTCAGAAGGCAGGCCCATCGTTGGGCTCAGTGACAAATACATAATATGGTAGCCATACATTTTAGGCCGTTTCACACCCACACCGAGATAAGGAATCATTTTTCCTGGCTAACCCACGGGCCTGGCGTTACCAAGGACATGCGCAGATGCACCCCATCCGTTCAGTTCCATGGTGGAAATCTGATGGGGGACGATGACTCTGGCTTCCTCTCCCAGAAACATAAAATCACCTCACTGTGTAGACGACAAATAAGTACAACTTACAACATGCGGACACTATAATGAGATAGGACATGACAGACCACATTTCCCATTCAACGTGTTTGTTTGTTCGAGCGACGTCTGAAGGGTTTGTGCCAGAAGAGAGACAGACTGACCGCTGAGGGCAAGGGGAAACAGCTACTCCAAGGTAAAGACCAGGAAAATCAAACACATTTTCTCTGTAAGATCCAAATCCGGTTCCACTCGAGTTCACCTCTCTCCGTTTCGTGGACAAATGGGGGGATTCTGGGGATCGCTCAGTTTGAGAGGGTGGGACCATCACCATGTGCTTATTTATCTGGTCCTTTCTCATGGCCCCAGGAGTATTTAGAGACCGTCTCTTTCCCAGCTGTCGGGACCCTAACTTACGAGCTCTGCAAATAAGTCAGCAGGAATAGTACGTTCACCCAAAAGGCAGCAATTACAAATCCCTGTGCCAATATTTGCTCTGTCCCGCTGAATTGTATTTGTAGAACCTGAGAGAAGAGCAAAGTCTCCTGTGTCTGCTGTGGCCTGAGCTGGCAGTGGGAAGGAGAAGAAGGAGCCACGGGTGTGGGGGGCAGGCGCTGAGTCTCCACTGGCCTAGCATGTGACCTCCAGCTTCCTCAACATCTCAGTGAGACCTCATTTGAAAAACCACCCTGAAACTAAGATATCATAGAATTGAATTGGCTCTTCTCACTATTCTCATCCCAGGCACCTTTCCTCCCCGATGCTGCTGTGAGGACACAGTATTACCTGTCCACTGGACTCCCGAGTCCGGGCCTCCATGTCTAATTGCCTCCTTGATTCCCACTCGGATGCCCCTAATGCACCTCAAATCAACATGTCCCAAACCAGAACTAAGACCCACACCTGCCTATCCCTGGTCCCTTGTTCAGAAAACACTGGCCATCTAACCAGTTACACAAGGCAACAAGTTCAGGTCCTTCTTGGTGCCTCTCCTTACTCCTTTGCCCAACGCAAGAGATGCCCCCTTATCCACAGGGGTTCCTAGACCCCTGCTGGATGCCTGAAACCACAGATGGTCCCGAACCCAATACATATATACGTGTATGATAAAGTTTACTTATAAATTAGGCACAGTAACAGGTGAACAATAACTAATAATAAAATAAGAACTATAACAATATACCATAATAAAAGTTTCGTGAATGCGGTCTCACTATCAAAATACCTTATTGTTCTGCACTCACTCTTCTTGTGATGATGCGAGGAGATAAAATGCCTACGTGATGGGATGAAGTGAGGTGAATGACATAGCATTGTGACACAGCATTAGGCTACTACTGATCTTTTTTTTTTAATGTTTATTTATTTTTGAGAGAGAGCAGTCTCCAGGCTCTGAGATGTCAGCACAGAGCCTGATGTGGGGCTCGAACTTCTTAACCAGGAGATCATGACCTGAGCTGAAGTCAGACACTTAACCAACTGAGCCACTCAGGCGCCCCCTGACCTTCTGATGATAAGCCAGGAAGAGGATCTTCTGCATCTGGTTGACCACAGGTAACTGGAAACCATGGAAAGCTAACCATGGATAAGGGGTAGACTACTGTACAACTCCTGGAACCATCAACGTTTACCCCACTAGTCTCTCCAGAATCCACATTATTTCTCTCCATCCCAGCTAACTTCACCCTCTCCCCAACTGCCCCCTGACCCACCACTAACAGCCCCCCACCACAGGTCTTCCCAGGAACCCCTGCCTCTCCAGTCTCCTCACGGCAGCCCCTGTGGTCTTTAAAAAGCACAGATCTGGTCATGTCACAGTCTACAGAAAATCTGTGAGAACCTTCACGCACTCCTGGTGGGGGTGTGAATCAGAATGGCCACATTAGAGAACTGCTCAGCACAATCCATTAAAGCTAGACATACGTATATGTATCTGAGGTCCCAGAAATCCCACTGTTAGGAAAACACCCAATGGAAAGGGTAAACAGAATCACCAAGTAGTGCATGGTAGGATATTCTAAACAGCAAAACACAGGAAACTATCCAAATGTCCGTCAACATCACAACTGATAAATAAATTATGTTATGTTCACACAGTACACTATTGCTACAAGCAGCAAATGGAGGGGTCTCATGTTGTTGAGTGAAGGAAGTCGAACAAAAAATACAATTGTAAACTTTACATTTATGTAAAGTTCAGAAATGGTCAAAACTGATCAATGGTCTTACAAGTTATAAAAGGGGGTTCCTTTGGGAGCATACTGGTGGCTGGAAAGGGATCCAGAGAAGCTTCTGGAGTGTTAATGATGTTCTGTCTATCGAGCTGGGTGCTGGTCACATGATGAGTTTGCTGTGAAAAGTCATAAGCTGACCCACCCGGGCACTGTTCTGTATGCACCTGCTTGAACTAAGTGTTTGTTTCCCTTCCAAATGCTTATGCCGAAATTCTACCCCCCGATATGATGGCATTAGGAGGTCGGGACATTAAGATTAGATGAGAGCATGAGGCTGTAGCCTCGGGAATGGAACTAGTGTCCTCGTAAGAGTCGAGAGAGCACTTGCTGAAGACACGCACGGACTTGACAGGAAGTCGGTCATCTACAAACAGAAAAAGGGCTCTCATCAGAACTCAACCATGCTGTCACCCTGATCTCGTACTTCCAGCCTCAAGGACTGTGAGGGATACATTTCTGTTGCTTATAAGCCACCCAGTCTGCAGCTTTTCGTTACAGTAGCCTGAATGCACTAAGGCAGCATGTAAAACTAATAAACAACACTGACAACTTTTGACCCCTCCTTACATAAAGATCAGAGTCCTAACTTGCTTCAAGAACCTCCTTACTTTGGTTCCTGCCTACATTTTGAACCCAAGACACCCACTCCTTTCTCCCTGTCTCTGGGCTGCAGCTGTACTGGTCTCATGGATCTCTCTGTCCCGGGAAGCCACCAGCTCCCTCCGGCTTTGGGGTCTTTGCATAGGCTGCTTGCTCAGCCCCTCCCCTCACCTGTAACTTTCTACATATCCTTCAAATCTCAACTCAAACCTCCCTTTCTTAAAGAGATCTCCCCTGGCCCCCAAACCACGGTGCACATGTTGCACTCTTGTACATCCCTTCATGGCACTTGTCCCGGTTTACAGCTACATATTTGTGCCTTTGATCACTGTCTGTCTCCCCGACTAGACTTAAGGTCCGTGCAGTCAGGGTGTGTATCTGTCTGTTCATTCTGTATCTGCAGCACCAAGCCCAGCACCCGCCTGGCAGTATATATATGCTCAATAAATATTTATGGGCTGAAAGAGTGAGCCAGCCTAAGGCCCAAGATGGCAGTGTCATTTCTTGGCATCAGACATCTCAAAAGACTAGCCCTTCCAACTTCTGAAGTTTCCTTCCTCATGTCTAATTCCTTTCTGCTGCAATTTGAGCTCATTTATGTTCATCTTGCCCTCAGCGAATATAAATTGAGATACTTACCACTGAATCTCCATTCTCCATACACGTTTTCTGACATCTTTGAAGTTAGCTGTGAAGTCACTTTGGATTTTCATCTGTTCAGTCAAAATAAGCTGATCCATGCAGATTAGGGGTTCCTATTCTCTAACACAGCTTTTGCTTGACTGTAAACTCAGCCGGGCAAACTTACGTGGAGGGAAAAACAGATCTGAACATATATGTTTCACCAAGGATAGAGGACATTTGCATCACACGAGCTCATACAGCATACCTAAAATAATATTAATACCTATCATCCATTGAACACCAACTGGATGAAGATGAGACTCAGAGCACTCAAGTAATGCATGGCAAGTGACCCAGCTACAGAGATCCGGAGGTAGGACTAGAAAACAATCAGCCTAGCTTGAGCATCTTAACCTTTACTCAGTGAGAATACAGTAATGCTTACTATTTCCCCATCCACCAGTAAACGAGCTATATAAATACAACACTTTGGATCACTGTATCTTGACTTTTCTTTAAACAGTAATGGAGGTAAGTTGTAGTCCCAGAGGGCATCAAATTTAGCCATTAAATTCATGATGACCCACGAAGTAGAACATGATCTTATCCCCTTAGTGCTCTGAGCCATAACATAGCTTGTCCATAAGCTGGATCAGGAATACTGTAAATGAAAAAAGACATCTGGCACCACCCAATGAATCCTCCTCTGCCATCAAACCTGTTTTAGTCATCCACCAGAATGGCAGATGTTATAGATCTCTTTTGATTTTGATTTTATTTTAATTCCAGCACAGTGGTATATAAGTTTGAGATGTAGAATATAGTGATTCATCAATTCCATACATTACTCAGTGCTCATCAAGGTGAGTGTCACAGATCTCTTGATGAGGAAGGGCACTCTCATAGTAAACTAAATGCTCCCCTTCTCATTTTTAGTTCTTCACCTATAGGGGAGATTTCCTTGTGACTGTTGACTTTCCCTTTGATCATGTAGCCCCTAGTCTGCTCTCCCTCCAGAGTGGCCCTTTAGCTGGGTATAAAATTAGTACCTGTTCCATGGCCCCCACTGGCACTATTCTCCATCCAGATAGGACTCCCTAAGCTGTGGGTACAAGTACACTGGCCCCAATCCTCCAAGGCTTCACACTTCACCATTAACAATGGTGGGGGAGAGGGTGAGAAACAAAGGCAGGTGAGAGAGATAAAAGAAGTCCACACCCTAGCTCCTGAGGTAGCATCAGGCAGAAAAGAATCCCAGAGTCATGACTCACCAACAGCTATCTGTGTATTTCTGTTTGGCTTCAGAAACAACCTGTTAGGCCCCCTGAAAACCATAAGCCCTCTAAACACTCATTTGCTGCACATAATTCTAGATTCTAGAATGCTGAAACCAGTACAGATGTTCAGGCACAAAGCCTTCAAACCCAGACAACAGCTGCTCTGGGTCAATGACACTCATACCATTTCTGCAAAAGGCACGGTTGCTTTTCATGACTGCTAGGACAGTTAAGTGTCACAACTATTGCTACATATAGTTAGGAACCTAAGATGCTAAAAGATTTACGAAGTGAAAAGAGGTCCTTCAGGGCATCTGCAACACACCGGGCGGGGGGGGGGGGGTGCTCTCAGGGCAGCTGGAAAGCAGTGACCCAGCCATTTACATATCTTCCAGTGTTCTTTGCTGTATTCTTTCTCCCCTTTGGTTCTCTTTATTTGTGGTCCCACCTCCAAAGCCAGACTATATTGGATACTCATGAACTGTCTAAGCCCTCCATCACAGACCTTAAGAGGAAGGCAAAGCCAAGCAGCACTTACTCTTTGCAAAGAAGTGAGAAAAAATGAGCATGAAGTCCTCACCTTTGTGACTGGAGTGAAAACAGTTTAGTTACATCCAAAGAATATGCTTAGATGACAGACCCAGAGGAGCTAGAGAAGAATTAATGGGTTATCTCAGCTATTCTGCTTATTACCAACGAGAAAACAGTAAGGTCAAGACCATGAAATTGCCTAAGACCCCTCAAGTGGTCAGTTCCGTTGCAGTCTTGGTAGGCAGCTGTCACCTTGGTAGGCAGGCACTGGCTGTCACCAAACACACAGACATTCAGCCAGCGCCCCCAGGCTCCAGTACAGGAGTCTCAGCGTGGCCAACAATCGATGGCAGGTGGCCTTCAGTCACCAAGACCCACATCTGCCTGGTGGCTTGCTTCCGCACAGACTCAGCTGCAGCGACTTCTCTCATTACCACTAACAGCATCCTACACCACCTCCTCCGAACATTATTGCCATATGGCTGTGTCACAGCCTTAATGAAAATTCAGCTTGCCACCAGACAGGGCAGATTGATTTCTCTATCGGTGTTTATACCCAGGTATTAGACAAGTTTGAGGTCAAAGTGAGGCCAGAGAGAGCCAGTCTCCTGTGGTCACAGCAGAGGTTGCTTTGAATGGGCCCTGGGAGTGCTGACACCTTAGATTCTGATGGAAACCATTTTAGGGCCTTCTTTAGTATATAATTTAAAACAATATCCTTAGGGACACCTGGCTGGCTCAGTCAATGGAACACGTGACTCTTGAGCTCAGGGTCATGAGTTCAAGCCCTGCGTTGGGTGTAGAGTTTACTTAAAAATTAAAAGTAAGAAAATAAAAAAAACACTTAAAACTGTATTCTTAACAAATCAGATGGTTACTAAAGGGATGAACTGTGGTTTTTCTGAATTGGAGGGCTATGGGGAAAAAAAAGGTTTGGAGTGGGAGAGAGAAAACCAAGTGAGTTATTTACTACGTGAGTTATTCACTAAGTCTTTGGTGGGGCCCTAGAAAATGATACTCAAAGCATCATTTAAGATGCCCTCTTCCAGTTGTAGAAATTGGAATTTGGGCATTTCAATTACAGTTTCCCCACAGAGCCCTCCTGTGACATTCTTTTCCAGGAGTCCATATCCCATTTAGAGAGGACGTATGCCTTTTCCATTCTGGCTCTGCAGAAAAGATCTGATTGCGAGGTTGAACCAATTTTCCTTGACAGCTTGAATTTTATTATTTGAATTTTCCTTAATGGGTTTCCTAACATACTTTGGTAAAACTTGTCCTTATAATTCCAAACACTTTCAGTTCTGTTCCTTACATGGACGCTCCACTGAATTCCATGAGTCTCTACCCCCTTTAGTTTTCAAACCGCTAATGACTGTTGCATAAGACCTGACCTAAGGGGCTGCAGAGAGACCAGGGTGGGACGCTGGGCAAGGACACCACAGGAAGGTGCTGAGACACCAGCCCTTGGACGGGCTCATCAGGCAAAGTTCAGCTTTGCTTCCAATCTGTAGCCCTATTGTAAGCTGCTAACCTGTTCTTGGATTTAAAATCACAATCAGGGGTGCCCAGATGGCTCAGTTGGTTAAGTGTCCAAATCTTGATTTTGGCTCAGGTCATGATCTCACAGTTTATGAGATTGAGCCCTGTGTCAAGCTCTATGCTGACAGTGTGGAGCCTGCTTGGGATTCTCTCTCTCCCTCTCTCTCTGCCCCTCCTCTGCTCTCTTTCTCTCTCTCTCAAGAACAAACATTTTTTAAAAATCCTAATCAGTAGCCATAGTGGATCATTCTTCCTGCTCTCTCTCTTCAGGCCCTGATGAGAAAGGACACCCAAATCCCAAATCTTTCCTGGTGACTTGATATTAGATAATGAGTTTTGCTCCTAGGGGCTTCTTAAAAAGGCAATTTACGGCAAGAGATCTGTTCAGGATCTGGAGTAGAGAGGGTACCTGTGGGATTGGGCTCTGGGTATGAAGTCCCTTCCATAGCCACACGTGAAAGATGTCAGGGCCCCTCTAACAATCTTCTTCCTTAACCATCTCTATACGAAATAAACGGGAGCTCTTGAGGGACAGCCTGGAATGCATCTGTATATGTGGTACTGGGAAATTACATGTAACAAGAGATTATTTTAGAATGTAAAAGGAAATATTAAAACCGAAAGCACATGTCAAAACCAATTTCTCCAGTAATTGCTTATCTGGGGTACAAGGACCCTGCCTCAGAAATGTGCACTTATCTTGAAATATGCAGCAACCCCAACAATAGATTGTATATGGAAAACGAGTTGAGTAGATGAGTAATTTAACAAGAATTTTCTTCTACTGGTTTCCAAAGCATCGTCAAGATTGTGCTCCTGTCATCTGGATTGGTTTAAAATAAAACTCTGTTGGGTTTTTTTTTCAAGAACAGATGGAAAGAGGGACACAAAGGCGAACAGTATGCAAACAACAGCAGAATTTCAAACAGTAGTGGGTAAAGAAATGGGAAATAAACACAAGTCTAGGAAACAGCTATAACTTCAGTCCTAGGAAGGTTTTCTGACCTATTACGTAGACGCTTTCAAGATGAACAATCTCCATCATTCCGTCTCCAGTCGACGCATCAGACCGTGGGCCTGTCAGGAGCCAGGGTCCTCAGGGCCCGACACATGGAACCACGAGACCAGAGCCAGACTTTCAGGAGCTTTTCATATAGTTAAATCAATAAAGGGAGCTGAGAGTAATAAGGAAGTGTTTTCAAGCAAATGGAGAGAAATAACCTTACAACAAGAACCCGTATGACACGTACATTTTTTTTCATTACGGGGATGAGAAATTGTTTTTAAAGAACGAAAGCAAGCCGATGTTAAAGGGAGTGAAATGCCTACATAACTCAATAGAGTAGATGATCAACTACCAAAGCGAAATTCTCATTTTTGAGACATCAGGATTGATCTGCCCAGACAATAACATCTGCATGTATGGCATCAATCAGGCTGTCTTCACAGTGCTGATCTGGGGTCCGGAGAAGGCTTCCCACACGCCACCGCAGAGCTGCCCCACTATCCGGGGGCGGGGGGTGTGGGGGAGGGGGCGGTGCTCGCGTGGCACAATCCCACAGGAAAACCAGAGGAAGCCTGGGTTTCCCCTGTCGCAGTGCATCTATTTCAAACAATCAGTGGCTCTCCTTTCGTGTGGCAGGAGAAGAGGAAGGCAGCAAAGAGCATCCAGCAGGCACTGTGTGGGCCGAGGTGCCCCCAAGGGCCCCCGAGGAGATTCGGGATCGCTCACGCACCAGACACGTGCACCAGGCACCCGCGCATCACACACACGCCCACACCACCCACATACACACGTGTGCCACACGTGCCACATACTGCACGTGCACACGTGCACACCATACACACGGCACACACATACCCGCACACACATGCACGCGTGCACACACCACACCACACACACACGTGCCCACGGCACACACGCAAACGCACGCGCACACGCATACACTTCACGTGTGTGCGCGCAGACGCCATACACACGTCGCACACGTGCACACACACCACGCGCATGCACCCGTGTTTACACACACACTACACACACACCATCCACATACACATATATACATACACATCACGTGCACATGCCACATACACACCACACGTCCCACACGTATGCACACGCATCGCATGCACGTACCCCACACCTGCGTGTGTGCATGCCGCACACATGCATGTATACAGATCACATGCACATGCCACACACAGACACACGTGCACCACACATGTGCACACACACATACACACACCACACACGTGCAACCGCACATGCGACCACCACCCCACATGCGCACCACACACGTATACGACACACGTGTATACGACACACGTGCACACCACATGCATGTGTACCACACGCATGCACACACCGCATGCACACCACACATGTGCCCACCACACACGTATGCATGCATGCACCACACACTTCACCTCCTCTTCCAGCCCTATCTTCTCACTGCCTCTACTGTCTGTCTCTCTCTTGTTGCCACCTCTTGTCCGCACCCAGCCCGCGTGGACCTGCACCTGTGGGCTACCTCACAGGCACCAGGTGGGCCTGCAGCCGTCACTCAGGTTCGAAGATGAACGGAGTCCTACTCTCAGTACACTGGAGTGGGTCTGGAGAAAGCCGGTGTGGGCAGAGGAGACAGAGCCCGGCGAACATCAATGTTGGGCCCCTCAAGACACCACTGCCGCCATGACAAATGACATGCCAAGGTCCCCTCCCCTGTGCAGTGTCCAGACGCCCTGCTCTGCGGGAAGACAAAACTCCCCAGGGTCAATCCGGCGACATTAATAAGATGAAATTTAAATTAGCTATGAAGTAAAGATTCATTAAGACCAGGCTGGTTGTTAGGATACATGGAAGGTGGTCATGAATGATACAGAAATCTTGTAAAGAATTTTTCAAATGTTCTTTGTTCATAGAGTTGATATTTTTAAAAGCTGCCTTTTAGGGAGAAGGTGGCGTAGGAGGGACATCTTGTCCAACCCCACTAGCTATTAATACCAAAAGTCTTCGTGACTATGTCATAATTGGTACTTCTCGACTGAACGCTGTACTTGAGGCCGGGGGTGGGGGGGCGCGAAGGCTGACGGCAGGTGCAGATTCAGATTTCAAGTCCAGGAAGCCACACTGACTTGATTATTCAGAGCCAGCAAAGCTGGTTATCAACCTGGATGGTATTTGACCACACAAGAGCAGGGCTGGCCACGGTGGCACAGATGCGTTCCAGACATGTTGCTTAGGGTAAAGAGGTCAAATAGGTCCGGGCAACTGATACAGAAGAGGCTGGGAACTGGGGGGAGTGAGTCCCTGGAGAAAGGGTCTGGCATGAACCGTGTGAGGAACTGCGTTCAGGGCAGGACAAATTAGGACTCAGGCTCCCTATCTTGAGCCTGGATGCCGCCCTGAGGGTGGAGACTTACAGAGCCCATGGCAAAGTTGAGCAGAGGCAGCCCTGAGGCAGAACGCAGGCTGCCTTTAGTCCTCACTCAACGGGACCCAGCCAGCACCACGGTAGGTGACATTCCTTGTTCAGGAGACGCAGCCATAGTTGGAAGTCTTGCCCGCTCCCTGTAGACACACAGTTGGACCCCCAAAGCAAGAGAAGTTGATAGAAAAACCATCCTATCAGACACATTCTATCAGACACAGCAAAAGATGGCTGGTTTAGGCACGGGGGGTTAGTGCAAGCACATGACCCCAGAAATAAGCCTATCTCAAATGTTACCCAAAAACAGGGAAGAAAAAGTGCCAGGCCACTTCTCATGGCCTCAGAGGTTGGGCCAGCACAAAAGTGCAAGAGTTAGGCAGATGTGGGCAGGTGGGGACCAACTCATCACCAAGGGAACACCAGCTTCATCAGTTGCCAAGTGAGTCTTCAACTCCAAGAACAAAGCATTCAGAAATGAAACAAGAAAGCCGGAGCATCAGTAAGGAGACCACCAGGAGGAGGAAGGGGCGGCCCTGGTGAGCCAACCACATGTGCTATCATCCAACTGCTGTACAAATGTTGGCTACAGACCTTCAGTCTGGACGCAGGATGCTGTGCCCATGTTACCTAAAAACAAACCTTATCGTCAAAAAGATGGGGCACCTGGCGGCTTAGATGGTTTAGCATCCGACTCTTCATTTCGGCTCAGGTCGTGACCTCACGGTTCATGACTTCAAGCCTTGAGTCAGACTGTATGCTGACAGCGTGGAGCCGGCTTGGGACTCTCTCTCCCTCCTTCTCTGCTCTCCCACACACTCTCTTGCTCTCTCTCTCTCAAAATAAATAGATAAACTTCAAAAAAAAACCCTGATTCATAAAAAAAAAATAAAAGGAAGAAAGAAAAAAAATGTAAGAGATGAACTGCAATTACGTAGGTCTTGAAATACAGTCAGCCCCACCACCCAGAAGCAGGAGCCTGTTAAGCACAACCTGGCAAGAGAAAGAGACCATCAACCACCAGAAATCAAAATGAAGTCTGATGGTGAGGCTTACACTGGACATGAAAAAGATGTGAAGGACACACTGAAACCAAACTCAAACCTTATGACAGACCCCGAGACTATGGAATTGACCCCCGCGGCAGGCAGGTAAACCTACAAAGGCTTCAGTTTGGGGTGGACCATCAGGCAGTTCATCAGGCAAAGAGGGGAGATTAAAGCACCGTTGGCTAACCACAGTAGACAACCCCCCAACAGGAAGGGACCACCAGCCACAAATCATCTAGATTCAACAACAGTTGACCCTTGAACAACACAAAGTGGAGGGGCATCAAGCCCCCGTGCAGTTGAAAATCCACGTGTAACTTTTGACTTTCCAAAAACTTCCTACTGTTGACCAGAAGCCTTACCAATAACACAGTCAATTAACACGTGTCTTGTGTGTTATATGTATTCCATACTGTATTCTTACAATAAAGCTATAGAAAATATTAAGAAAATCATAAGAGGGGCACCTGGGTGGCTCAGTTGGTTAAGTGTCCAACTTCAGCTCAGGTCATGATCTCAAGGTTTGTGAGTTCAAGCCCCACATGGGGATCTGTGCTGACAGCTCAGAGTCTGGAGCCTACTTCTGTATCTCCCTCTTTCTCTGCCCCTCCACCACTCAAGTGCGCTCTCTCTCTCTCTCTCAAAAATAAACATTAAAAATAAAAGAACTCTGAGGAGAAAATGACAACTAATCAGCAACACTCTACAAAGCAATTACATCCCAATCCAAAGGGAACCCATGACTCTAGACTCTGAAGGAAGACAGCAAGGCCCTGGGCTCACTGCATCAATGGGAGAAGTCAGTTCTGAAGCTCCCCCTAAGGAGGCAGACCCAGCCCTCGCCTCACCCCCAACAGCCTGCCTCCCTAATAGCAATAAGGAGAAAATTTCTGGATACACATCACAAAACGTGAGATTCAGGTTTATTCTCAGAAACTGGATTACTGGAGCAAAATTAAATCCACAGTATGCTAAAAATAACATAACTGAGAAAAACAGTTATTCTTTGAAATATAATCCAAATCAATTTTTACTGATCATAAAGACCCACCAGGCATATCTTGGTTTATGGAGGAAAGACAATGGCATATTAAGCTGGGGGGGGGGGGCATTAATTGCCAATCTTTAGAATCAGAGTTTGTCCTAAACGAGTATGATAGCAAAAGTGAAAACATGTCCACCATTCTTGTTTTTCCTCCTTTTTGGTAGCCCTTTTGGGTGATGCCAATTTCCCCAGCTTCTAACATGCAATGAGTCCATGCCCCCACTGAGCAATCTGGAACTTTGTGGGGACTGAGGGAGCCACAGCTGGCCAACACCCACCCTGGTCCAGCAGTGTTCGAACCATGGGTTCAGGGTAACATCAACAGATGGCTCGGGCCCTCAGAGTGGCAGGTCACAGAAGACCAGCACAGGTTGGCCAACTGCTGAACACAAGCTAGTTAGATCAGTTAGATACAGGGCAGCACCATTGCCTGGGAGATCATCAGGTGCATTATGGGGAAAAGAAGGAAAGATGGGTGTCTATAATTAGAATTTTCTGCCTAGCTGGTCTAAGAAAGGACTTTCTCCTTTTTTTAAAATTTTTTTAAATGTTTATTTATTTTTGAGAGAGGGAAACAGAGTTCGAGCAGAGGAGGGGTAGAGAGAAAGGGAGATACAGAATCCGAAGCAGGCTCCAGGCTCCAAGCTGTCAGCACAGAGCCCGATGTGGGGCTCGAACTCACAAACTGTGAGATCATGACCTGAGCTGAAGTCGGATACTCAACGGACTGAGCCACCCAGGCACCCCAGAAAGGACTTTCAAATTGCAATAGTGTATCAATGTTTTATTCTGACCATGACATTGGATGTCTATGGAGCCCCACGTATGTTTCATACTGGCTCTTGCCACTGGGAGGAGGAAGGATGGTCCTGCCCCTTTAGGGAAAACACCTTGGAGTCCCACCCTGGGAATGATGTTTCCACAGCAAAATGGTAGCCAGATGCTCAAAGCTCATCTTCTGTGCCTTCCCCACATTCCTTCTCTTCTTCCCACCTCCTCGCAGAAACACACCCGACCCAGACTCCCAGAATCTTTGGGCCTCCTACACCCACTGTTTACGGCTTGTGTAGTGCCCCCTAGAGGTGGTTCCTTTTCTAACTTTTTCCTATGTGAAAGTCAGCCTTGTGTTCAGCTTGTGAGAGGCCAGCTCTCCTCCAGAAACCAAGGACGAGAGAGCTTTTACCCAGGAAAAAATGGTGATGGCTGAGCAAGGCAAGACCGTCCTCAGGAATGAAGGCCACACCATTTCATCTCGAGATATTTATGAAGAGACTCTTAACACTGAAAATGTCCAGGCCTGTGGTTTACATCGTTCTTGTCAGGGGCACCTGGACCTTTTTCACTCCACGCTGGAAACACTAGCAATTCTGCTTCTGGGTTAAAAAGTGTCCATGAAGACGAGATATTCGCTCGTGCCCACATACCTTGCAGACAGATGCTCCTCTCAGGTCCAACCATCTGCTTCCTTGTCAATCACTCCCTCCCTCCCCCATTCATTCATTCCACCAAACTGATACCTGTGAGTAGTCTGTGAACATCCCAGACTATGTCTTCAAGGACTTCCCGTCAGGAATCCAACACTATCCCTTCCTCCTTCCGTTCAAAGAAGGGGGGTGGGGGGAGGCAGTACATACCTCTGCCCTTGCCCTAATTATTACCGGCCCCATGACTGGCTTCGAAAATATACAACTGCTGGCCCTTTCTAAAGGCCCCGGATTTGATTTCTCATTATTATCTTCTTCCCCGCTCTTGCAAAGGGAACAACAACAACAAAATGAAAATCTGATTAGGCTAATAGCTGCTGTGAGGATGCTTGGCGAGAGGCTGACCTAAGCCCAGCTGAGGGGCCGGGGACATCCAGGAGCGCTGGCCTTGAAGCTCGGTGCTGCCCCATGTGACCACGGCACCCCTGAGAAGGAAGAGAGGGATGGCAAGGAAAATAAAAGGAGGAGAAAAGAGAAAAGAGGGAAAGAGGAATAAAAGGAGAGGAAAAGGAGGAGAAAAGAGGGAAAATGAAGGAAACAGGGCAGGGAAGCGAAGTAGCAGAGAGGAGAGTGACGTTCATTCGGGTGCCAGATGTTAATCAGGGCTCCTCTGTGCTCGCCCGAGTCCCAGGCTATGTATACATGGCTTTTTTCAAAAGCAGAAGTAACTGTTTTTTATTCCTCTGGAGACGAGTGTCCTCTGAGGGTTTTTTCCCCCGTCTGCCAGCCAGTAAGCAGGAGCTTTAAAGTTCAGTCAGTACCAAGACATGCTCACTGCAGAACAAATGGAATATTAACATAATGAGCACCAGCACGCTAAGGAGCAGGTGGGGGCTTTCCTCCCTCCCTTCCCCGTAGTGGGGCTTCCAGTGTTCATCTCACTTTCTAGAGATGGCCCTCACCCCAGAAATGACTCAAGGCTCAGTGGATTAAAAAGAGTGTGTCCTTGTATTAAGCCAAACACAGTGCTCTGAGTGTTTCCCGACCAGGGTCGCCAGTTCATCAGTTTATAATCATTTACAAGGACGTCCCTTTTTTTTTTTTCCTAAACAAATAGAAGTGTATGGAAAGATCCGTCCTCTGTATTGGCCCAGCAGGAGCCAAAAGCTGCTGACCGACGGGGAACACGACAATCCCATACGGGCCATGGGGCTCTGTGATGGAGTCTCTTCTTGTCTTAAGCCTTGAAAATGATTCCTTCTGTCTTGCACACTCCAGAGGGTTTGCTAGCAGCCTGACTAATCGAAAGCATCTCTCTATCTGACGGGGACTCTCCCACGGCTAGGACAGGCGCTCGCTGCTTCTCCTGCCTACCTTGCTATTCCCTCTATTATTATTCTTTTAAACACAGTTCCAGCATCGAGCTGCGGGAGCCTTATACAAAGCAGCCCCAGCCATTCTGTGCTGCCTAATCTTATCTGAAGCAAAATAGGTATATCAGTCGAACATTAGACAATTACTTTCTTTAAACCTGTCTCACTCCCCATCACACGGAATGGCAGTGTGATAGCTGACCGTACATATGAATGAGTAATGAAAGATGAAAAAGCGGATTTAAATAAAATATCCTTCATTACCGTGCTGAATTCTATCCACTGCGAAGAAGACAGCCATCTGGAGCATTATAGCAAGGTGGGTTTGGAGAAGGCACACGTACTCCATAATTTAATGCAGGGCCCAAGATTTGAAGGCAGGCCGGGAGACTGGTGATATTATCAAAGAGGAGCGTGATTGTGTTGATTTATCTGTTATTTTCATTCTGAGTTTTACAGGAATAATGACCGGTTAACTCAAGTTGATAAATGATGTCTTAGAAATGCCATATTTCTTCTCAAGTTTGTCGCAGGAAGCTGTGCCCTCCTCAGGCACAGAGGATGCGCAGACAGTAAGCTTTGCCACAGCGCCCTCTTGTGTCCACAGAAGCGCAATGACACTCTTCCCTAACCCCCTCCCTAAGAAACCCTATTATTACTTTAATTACAGATTAATTACACCCTTTCATCAAGGTTAGGAGAAGATTCCATACAAAGCATGACGGCTAGAGAGTAGAAGACATGCTTTGTGCTCTTTTCTTCTTATTGTGACATCATTTCTTTTCAATGCTCTTTCAATTTAGTGGTTGAGAACCGGGCTCTGGAATCAGACACTCAACGTTGAAGTCACCTTTCTCTGGCTTGCAGTCTGTCCTGAAGCGAGTTACCAATGCCTCTGTGTCCAGTACCTACCTCCTAAGGTGCTGTAACAAGTAAAAGCAAAGCACTTTGAGGGGTGCCTGGGTGCCTCAGTTGGTTGAGCGTTTGACTCCTGATTTCGACTCAGGTCTTGATCCCGGGGTCGTGGGATTGAGCTCCACCCCGGGTTCTGTGCCGAGTGTGGAGTTTGCTTGAGATTTTTCCCCCCTCCCTCCCTCTGCCCCCTCTCCCAGTCACGCTCAATCTCTAAAAAATAAAATAAAATAATTAATTACTTTTAAAAAGGACTTTGAAAGTGCCTGGAACCTTAGAAAAACTGTTAGCTATTGGTTATTGTGATTATTTATAAATAAATCCGCGAATTGTCACATTTGTGCTTGAAGTAACTTTGGAGATAATGAAGTCCGATGTCAGTTTACAGGCGAGAAACCTCCAGTTCACTCCAGGAGCAAAGTGACCTGCCCCAGTTGCCTACCCATTTTATGGGAGAACTGCAATAAGAACTCAGTCTTCTGACTCTAGAAGGTCTGAGCCCTTGGCCTCCCTGCAGAATGGCTCCTTAAAAAGTGCTCCTTTGGGGCGCCTGGGTGGCGCAGTCGGTTAAGCGTCCGACTTCAGCCAGGTCACGATCTCGCGGTCCGTGAGTTCGAGCCCCGAGTCAGGCTCTGGGCTGATGGCTCAGAGCCTGGAGCCTGTTTCCGATTCTGTGTCTCCCTCTCTCTCTGCCCCTCCCCCATTCATGCTCTGTCTCTCTCTGTCCCAAAAATAAAATAAACGTTGAAAAAAAAAATTAAAAAAAAAAAAGTGTTCCTTTGGCTCTGAGTGTGCAGGGTGTGTATTGCTGGAGCAGGGCCCTGGGGGCACAGGGGACACTGGAGGATCAGTACCGAGCCTCACTCAAATACCAGTTAGAAGTCTGGGCACCAGAGTGATGGGTAATCTCTGTCCACCTTTTATGAGGATAGTGTCCGGGTGACGAGACCTATAATCCAAGATGGAGAGAGAAGAGGGCGATGTGCAGTACGGTCTATCTTGAAGTACTGGCTTCACGTATTTTCAGGAAGCCTAACATGACCACACACACAAAAATTAAAGTCTGATGCCTGTAAATCTGTTTCCAGAGTACTAGATTCCCAACCCCCCACGTCTGCGAAGATCGTATCTGACTCCAATGGCCAGGGTTCCAGAGAGCCTGGCACAAATGAGGAACGAAGAGGTATGTTGGCTCTGGAACTAACTTCTGATCATTTTGTTCGTAAAGATACCATACCACGAAAGGACAAATGTATGATTTCATTTATATGGGGTGCCCAGAGTAGGTAACTTCACAGAGACAGAGAACGGGACAGAGGTTGCCAGAGGTTGGGGACAGGGGAATGGGGAGCTGATGTTTAACATGTATGGCGAATATTGCCGAGGAGATCATGCCAATCGTGCAGACTGCTTAGTTCTTACATTTTTAATGTTTATCTTATTGGAGTAAAGATTACCGTATCTTGGATTAAGACTCATAATACAACAAAGACCTAATGAAGTAACACAACCTCCCCTCGAGTAAACCTCTGGGATTTCTTAACCCCCTTTGGATTTCCTAAGAGCACCTAATGCCAATGTGGAAACAAACAGGTGTAAACACAGTTACGGGTCAATGTCTTTTGCAGTTTTTGACAAACATGAAGGGTGACCATTAATGAAAGGTACTAGAAAACTTTCTTCCAAAGGAAAGTTGTGTGAAACTTCAGATTTCAAATATCAGCATATGGCAATCACCAGATGCACCCAGCCGGCATGTGTGTATGAAAAGACCAGAATCCAGGTGAGAAGACCGGGCTGTTGACACAGCTCACCCCCTCACTAGCTGTAGGGACTTGGCAAAGAGCATGACTTCCGGGGCCCGGCTTGCTCCTCGGCTTGCTCACCAAGCTCCTTGCTAGGTGAGGTCTAAAGGCTTTCAGGCCAAAAACTGGTCTTGAGTCTACCATGGCCATGGCGCAGGGTACTATCCACAGCTACATAACTGGAAAACTGCTGAAAAAGATCCCACTGTCCTAAAGTTCCAGTATCGTGCACCAAAACAAAACAAAACAAAACAAAAACAAAAAACAAAAAATCTTTCTTCTCTTTATGGAATAATCTGCAGAGTGGAAGACTGAATATAGGATTGCACATATCAAAACAAAAAGAAAGCAGGGCGCCTGGGTCGCTCGGTCAGTTGAAGGTCTGACTTAGGCTCAGGTCATGATCTCACAGCTCATGGGTTCCAGCCCCGCGTCGGGCTCTGGGCTGATGGCTCAGAGCCTGGAGCCTGCTTCAGATTCTGTGTCTCCCTCTCTCTCTGCCCCTCCTCCACTTGTGTTATCTCTCTCTCTCTCTCTCTCAATCTGTCTCGCTCAAAAATAAATTTAAAATTAATCTTAAATAAATTTTAAATTTTAAATAAATTTTAAATAAATTTAAACTAAAAAAAATGTTTTTAATTTCCACAGTACAAGACATTGCAGCCCTTTGGCACGAACAGGCACAAAAGCAGATTTCCCCTATGCAAGAGCAAGGGGTGTGGCTTTCTCTTTGGGGGTGCAGTGATTTCCTCAAGGAAAGGAAGAACTGAATCCCCTCTTTGATTCTGAGTTTCCTCCCATGGACTTCTGCTCCAGAGCACGTCCTTCCCTCCCCACCGAGCCTCCGGGGATTGGAAGTACGCTAGTCATTGGCGGCAGCCTCCTTCTATTCTCACAGAGAGTAGAAACAAGGGACTCATTACCCTACTTTCTTAAAAAGTTCAGGACAAAGAAACAAACGAACGAGTCTAAGGATTCCGGTATTAGAAAGAAGTTGTGATCCGCGTCTTGACAGCTTTATGAGTTTAATCTACACAAAGTGTCTGAAAGAAACCATATTGTCTTATTAAACGTAATGGTTCAAATTTATCTGAATTCGACAGGAAGCTATACTTTTGCAAAAAGAACGTTTTATAAACTATGTCAATCATAACTGAATTTTATTCTAACTGAATTTTTATTAGTCCAATATTTTTGTGTCAATGAAGCAGCAGGCACCGAGGAGACATCGTTATCAACTCCGTATGTGCCATTACTTGATGCTTATCTACAAGCTGATGAAGATGTGTTTGTCGTTTATTATCCCTTATCAAGATGGGGTGACCAACTCTGTCGTATGGAAACAGTAAGTGTCCTTTGGAGTCAGGCAATACTGGTTCAAATGCTGGCTTTGTCATCATTTGCTGTGGGAACGTGGGCACATTTTACCTACACGGTTTCAGCAAACTGAATACATTAGTGTCTATCTTCAAGGAGGAGCAAAGAAAGTAATGTGTATAAAGTACTCCCAACTGGGCTTGGCACACAAGAAGTCTCCAGTAAGTAAATGGCTTTTGCTGCCATCACTGTTCCACATTCCGAGTCATTTTGAGATGATCACATTCGTGTTATGACAATATTGCCAAACTAGATGCTTTTCCAAATGCAACAAAAACGTCCAAATGTTTCCTGGGTCACTTGAAGTGGTTCAGACACATTTATTAGATCCTCTGTAAGAAAACAGGAATGAAAGAGTCCCTCTGGCTCTGCTACTATAACATTAACTAAGGGTTGCCTGAATACCGCCCTCGAGTAATAAAATGTTACCAAGCAATCATACCCAAAACACTTGATTTGAAGACAAAAATGATGTCCAAAGATCAGAGAGGAAAAAAATTCACCAAGCTTTTTTATAAGCAGGCTAATTTTTTTTTTAAGATTTTATCTTTTAAAGTAATCTGTACTCCCAATGTGGGGCACAAACCCACAACCCCAGGATCAAGGATCACATGCTCCACCGACTGAGCCAGCCAGGCGTCGCGGCAGGCTATTATCCTTGAAAGATATTCTCAAATAACAAAAATGAATAATCTGCTAAAACAATGGAACACTAATAGTCATTTCTTGAGGAGGCCTCTCTAGTGTTCAAGTACGAGACCATGAAGGAGTCTTCACAGTGGGAAGCAGTTGCCATGAGTGACAAAAGCACCAAGGATGCTTGGTTCAAAGGCAGAACTCCATCCCTGCTCTGTCTACTAACCACTGGTAGAGCTCTCCTTCCAGTTCTCCGGCTGTCAGAATCGTCCCACATACTATATTTACACTACAGGCTCATCTTGTAAGTTATCAGATGTGAATCAGAATGAAATCACGGTCGGGGCGCCTGGGTGGCTCCGTCGGTTAAGTGTCTGACTTCGGTTCAGGTCATGATCTCACGGTTCATGGGTTCAAGCCCTACGTCGGGCTCTGTGTTGACAGCTGGAGCGTGGAGCCTGCTTCGGATTCTGTGTCTCCCTCTCTCTCTGCCCCTCCCCTGCTTGTGCTTGCTCTCTCTCTCTCTCAAAAATAAATAAACATTTGAAAAAATTTAAAGCTAGTTGTTAAACCACGGGTAGCCTGTAATCAACTATGATGAGAGTATTTACACCATGGAAATTGGCAGATATTGCAAACCGGTGGTCTTTTCATTTTGGGGGGGAGAGCTGGTTATTAAACATTTATCAACACGCCACTGGTTTGGGTTAATGTTATAAACATATGAAGTTTCCTAAGCCTACAGATGAGTGAACAAAAGTTCAGGGAAAAGGAATCTATTGTGAGGCGGTAAATGTCAATCAGATTCTTAAAAAAGCATTGTCTTCAGAGAGAATGACATAGGGTAGCACACAATCAGATACGCTAAATCAAAAGGTGAGAGAACATCCACTTTATGACCAGTGCAAGTAATATGAGAACATGCTACAAGACAAAAAATGGGAAAATAACACAAGCCACTGTGATCTTTTGTACCTTCTGTGCTCTGAATTTGATTTCTTTTAAGATTTTATTTTTTTAAGTAATCTCTACAACCAACATGGGGCTTGAGTCTATGACTCCAAGGTCAAGAGTCACATGCTTTACACACTGAGCCCACCAGGAGCCCTGGTTTGAAGCTGATTTTGAGTGGCGTCATTAGGCTACATAATCATTAAAGATCTACCAAAATGTAAGAAAAGTTTTAAAAAAATAGGTAAATGCTACACAAGATATAAAAGCTGTTGTTGTGAAACCAGAGGGGAGAAATACAAAGAATAGTAGGGCTCTGATAACAGCTCAGTAGGGATGCCTTCTCTGGGAAAGAAGCTTCCAAAGCAACAACAAAAAACTTGCCAAAAATAATGTCAGGAAGGGCTCTTAAAGAACCCAAAAATGTAAGAAGCATTCTACCTGAAGGACAATCTCATCGTGGATAACCAGTCTGCACCCTGAAGGATCTCGATTCAAACTGGGGCTTCCCCAGAGAGCCTGAATAAAATCCCTGTTGCCGATGTTGGGGTTTCGCATTTACATGTGCTGACATGAATAGGAACAGAAGACATGCAGGAAAAAGATTGTTTTCACTAATATCATTCGAAGGTAAAAATGCCCTTCGGAAAATGTTGATGAGGTACAGACCATTTTCAGATGCTCAGTCCAAGAATGCCATCTGGATTTCTGCCAGACTCATCCTGAATCCTGCCATCTGCCCTGTCACAGGAGCCGGACTTTGGTCCCACCAACCCTGCACCAAGCACAGGAGACTCCAGCATCTATGTCATATGGAAGGAAACTGTCTGTGACTGGAAAGATTTGCCCAAATCAAGGAATGAATGCATGGAAGATAAGAGGTAGAGAAATGACTCTCATTCAAGTCAAAATTTCAGTCTCCATAAGAACACATGAAGACAACAACAATGATCAATCAGAGGGATAGAAAATTCCTGGTAGTGTTAAATCTGAGTTTACTGTCCTTGGTGGGCAACAATGTAATGACTTTGGAGCAAAGACAGGAAGAATGTTGGCCCTTTCTCTTAATTTTTGTCCTGAGAATGTGAACTTTTCATATCTGCTTGACTCTTATGAGGTTCTAAAGATGCCCCTACCTCTCTCTCTCTCTCTCTCTCTCTCTCTCTCTCTCACCATAGAGACATTACTCCCTCCAAAAAAATCTTTGATATATTATTATGTTGAGTGTGTCTTTGGCTTTGAGTACTATCCATTTTTCATTATAGAAAAATCAATCAGATGCAGAGTGCTTAAAGCTTTAGTAGCCTTATGGATTAATTTGTAATAAAATCTTAAACTATTTAAAACCAGTTTAGTTTGTAAACATGAATTATTCTGGAAGGGGGGGGGAAATCCACTACCTTTCTTAATGTAAGCACTTATATTTGGGTTCTCTAAGAATCTTTTCTGTCATCGTTTTTGATAATTTCTTAAAGACACCAGTGCATTTCACCCTTGATTTCCAAATTTCTGTGGCACAGATATAAGATGTCTACTAAATCCGGGTGAAAGCACTTAACAGAATTTCCTTCATCACCAAGGCTTTTACAGGTGATAAAAGTAGGAGGTCAGCTTGCCGTTATGATCCCACATGCGCTCTGACAGAAATACCACTTACTGTTGGGGCACTAGATGGACAGAAGGATGGGGGAGTCCCCACGGGGATCTCAGCTCATGGCCCCTCTGGATCCCCAGGCTTGACTAGCTCATAATGGGCAGGAGAGCCCCTACTTCCTGACTTCTGGGTACTCAGAGGGCCCCACCATCCGATGGTGCTTTTGTTTTCTTAAAACAAAACAAAACAAAACAAAACAAAACAAAAACTCCAACAAAGTGCAAAAGGAAAGAGAAATCAGAGGCACGCAGAGATCTGCTTTTAGAACAAGATTTTGAAGTCGGCATAAAATGGAGAAAAACTGAAAAGAAATAATAGACAGACTTAGGTAACTGAAGAAGAAACAAGTGAAAATACATGAGAGACACAGGGAACTGTGCAAAAGCCTTAGACGAAAGAACTGTAAACAGAAGGTTGTTTTCAAGTTGAAATCTCTGAAGGATGCTGGTTTCCAAAATGTGTCTGGTAAAGAGATAATGGCTTCCATAGATGAGACAGTGAGTTCAGACACCATTCCCTGGGGCCACTCAGTGGTGGGTGAGTGTTCACGATTATAGGATGGGTTTTAAAATAGAAAGTGACTTCTGGACTTTGAAGGCTTTTCCTGAAAACCACTGACCGATCAATGCCATTTGTCAAGGTCACCCTGCAGCCCATCGATGTCTTATGTCCAGGACTCCCTTACTGACATTTCTACTTTCCCCAGATGTCCAGCACAAGAACATCCGAGGAACCACACAGGAGACATTAAAATACCAACAAGGCCAGGAGCCTGAGTAAGGTAGCACCTGCATTATTCCCCAGAGAAAGTGAGCATGAGGAGGAAACTTGGCCTTTGAAGCACTTTTTTGAAAATAAATAGAAAAAAGGAAGCGACAGGAATCGGCCCCGAATTATAACCTCCAGTTGAACAACAACAAAAAAGCCACCTGAAACGGCGAGTGAGTGGGAGAGTAAGTAGCCAGGCTGGGAAGGACAGGACAGGACGCTGGCCATAACCAGAGGCCACCACCCACGCTGAAATCCGTCCTCTGCCCTCTTACCAAGGCTTAATATTCAAGAAGAGCCCTAAGGAAATTAACCAGCCATAAATTAATTGTGAACCAGCTAGACATCAGAGTCTCCTGGAGAGCTCTGAAAAAATGTGCTGAGTCTCACCACCACCCCGGACCTACAGCCCAGAAGGCAGTTCTGACGTGCAGCCAGGCGAGAGCCACCGTTACAGAGCATACTGCCCTGATGTCCCCCAGAACAAGACGGGAACCTCAGTTAGGCTCGCTGTTCCCGGGCAACTGAATAATTGATTGGGAGTAAAATGTCTTATTTTACTTTCCTGTTGAAACAACTGAATGGCACAAACGGTTGTTTGTTTTGATGTTCGGCAGGCTCGATCTAAAATTGCCGTGCGCCACGGGAGGCCGCCACGGGAGTGAGTTTCTCCCCCGGGAACTGACCTGGGCAAGCAGCTGAGCGAGCGGCTGACATTCTCTCTCTGCTCGACTATGGTAGGAGGAATCTGACATCAAGGTGGGTGGTGGCAAGGGCAGGGCACTGAGGCTCCTCTCCGTCCACCTTCTAAAGAGTGCTTGGCGAGCCCAGAAACTAAGCAGCGTTCTTGGACATGAGGGCCACCTGCCGAGCAGCCCCGTGTCTGCCTCAGTGTGGCGCGCTAGCTCTCTGACAACGGGAGGTCGCTGCTGTGTTTTGGGCTGTGCCCATTCCAGAAGAAAGTAAACAGACTGCAGCTCACTTCAAGCTTCTAGCTAACAATTCTAGGTTACTGCACGCCCACGGAAGCCATAAATCCACAGCATCACTGAAGACCACCGCCAAGGTCCGTGGGGAAGATCCAGTACAAATCATTACTTTTGCTGTGAGAAGACCCAAGCTCAGGGGTTTAACCCACAGGGCCAAAGCTACTCAGCTGGTTAGAGTCCTGGCACAAGACCCACATGTCATGATTGCCCCGAGGGTGGCCACTCCCCACCTCAGGGGAATTGACAGCATGCGTTCAGTTGGAACATTGAACATTCCCCAGTAGTGAATTCGATGACAATAATCCGGGTCATCAAATATAAAATTTTAAAATCAATTAAATAAATCATAGTTTTTCCCGAGCGAGACCGGCCATGAGTCTAGCATGACTCATTTATTCAGCAAAGGACTGTTTGAAAACTGTAACATAGTAAGTGCAGCATTTTCATTTCTGAGGTGGGCTGCACTTGAAAAGCTGGGGGCTGACAGTGGACTGAGTCCCTGGGTCACGGCACACAGCTCAGAGTGGACACATGAAGGGAAACACCCTGTCTTCAGCTCCCCACCGAGCGGAACTGGGAATCTTCCCCATAATCTGCTCAGCAGGGTTGGGAGACTACTGGGGGTCACATCTACTTAAAGACCCTGCCGCCTTTGTGGGCAGGTTTCCAACCAGAAGGTCATGCCTCTGAGCACGAGAGAATGAGCCCGCAGCAGGAACACGGGAGAAAATCGATGCGGGAGGAACTAACTGGGCTTGCACTGGCTCAAAGAACATGTAAGTAGATTCATTGTTAAAATAATGAAGACACATTCCCACAAAGTTGTTTGAAAAACTGATTTGGAAACAGGATCTGCTTTATCATCCACGCTTGAATCGGTAACCCGGAGCAGCAGAGGGGAAGGCACAGAAGGAAAGGGATGTTGAATTGTTCCCATGCTCTCAGTCTTGCCACCGTCTTCCTCCCTCTTCATTGCCCTGAGTGTCCCTCCTGCCTTCTACCCTCCCACGTGACAGGACTCACCGCATTTCAATACACTACGACACAAAAATATGCGATCCAGCTAAGAGTGCAGAAAGGTCACCATCCAAATTGAGCAACCCATCTCCCATCCAATAATTCTAGCAGCCAGTGAACCGTTTAGGCCCACACAGCTCCACAAACATTTGCATGGATTTATGTTCTGTGGAGCCTTCAACGTGCACATCAAGCCAAAAAAAAATGAAGCTTTAAGTACATTAGTTGGATAATCACAAGGAGAGTAACAGCCTTGGTTCATGACACCCACGTGCTAAAGGCAATTTTAGGATTTGAATTTAAACAGTAGGGTGGCTGTTTAATTTGGATATTACATCAAACTAATGGCTGACCTTGCAAGGAGAATCTTTTTTAAGAATGTGCATATGGGGGTGCCTGGGCAGCTCAGTCAGTTGGGCGTCAGGCTCTTGGTTTCAGCTCAGGTCATGTCTCACGGTTTATGGGATCAAGCCCTATGTAGGGCTCTGCACTGACAGCACGGAGCCTGCTTGGAATTCTCTCTCTCTCTCTCTCTCTCTCTCTCTCTCTCTCTCCCTCCCTGCCCCTCCCCCACTTGCTCATACACACTCTCTCTCTCAATAATAAATATTTAAAAAATAAAAAAATAAGAGGCGCCTGGGTGGCTCAGTCAGTTGAGCGTCCAACTTCAGATCAGGTCATGATCTCATAGTTCATGGGTTCAAGCCCCACATCAGGCTAGCTGTTTTCAGTATGGAGCCTGCTTTGGACTCTCTGCTCCCCCCTCTCTCTACCCCCTCCTCCCCCCAAATAAAATAAAATTTTAAATAATAAATAATTAAAAAAAAAAGAATGTACATATGAACATAATCAGATGTATCCAAGGCTTTTCAGACTTTGAATCACGTTCCAAATTAGTAGTCTCACTTTTGTGGGCTGTGAAATGGATCAATAAAAGAAAAAGAAGGAAAAGGGCACTTTTCCCTTCGGATACAATCATCCATAAAGTAATTTCACAGTTAGCAAAATAAATCCTAGTTAGGAAATAGGGCGCATACAAGAGTTTTGGTTTAAGGGTAGGAGTAACACCTCAATTTTACTCATATCCCTAACCCCTGCCCTCTAGTCCATGTGGCTTAAGTTTTACACTGTGAATACAAGAGGGGCTGCTTAATGAAAGAGAGCAAAAACTCACGTGGAACTAAAAGTTTGGGAGGGAAGACTGTTTTGATGGAAATTAAGTTTAATTGCTTGTATCAAATGAGGAACATTTTATCACTATGTGAAACAAATCCTTTATAGAAAGGTACTATTTAAATATGAGACATTTCTTCTATGATTCTTTACCCTATAGCACCAAATTAATGAAGAAGCCTAGAATAAGGTATAAGTTTTCAGAAGTGTCATTCACCAATTTAAGAATTTGTGAAGGAAACTGCCTTGACACTGAACACCATAATTATCCCCAACATTTTAAGAAAAAAAAAAACGCACTCAGGAAACGCCTTTTCCTTATCTAGAAAATTTCCTTAGAGTCTTATATCTCATACACCAAGTATATGGCGATATATACCTCACAGCACATGGAATTATGGGAACAACATTGGAAGTCTAGGATGCAAAGTTGAACACAGGAAAATATAAGACACTCCTGCAAAGTTTCTCAGAAGGATAAAAAGCTGAGAGCAGGAGGGGCTCATGAAAATTCATAATTACAGCCAGATATGTTACTAGTCTGCATATAACATAAGAGATTTATATGTAGTAGGATATGTAATATTTACAACACGTGTATGTAGTAGTATATGCAATAGGAGTTATTAGCGGGCATATATACTAGGTATATAGGATATATATAGGGTCATATATATATAAATATATATTATGTATAATAAATATAAATAATATAAATAAATAAATATATAGGGTCATATATATATAAATATATATTTATTATATATGGCAGG
This sequence comes from Felis catus, assembly GCF_018350175.1. Lineage (NCBI taxonomy): Eukaryota > Metazoa > Chordata > Mammalia > Carnivora > Felidae > Felis > Felis catus. Next base: position 16,634,910 of record NC_058378.1, read on the forward strand.
TATATATACTAGGTAGGGTATATATACATGTATTTCACAATCTGACAGGCAATTTCCCAAAACTGTTACATAGTTTATGTTTCACATCTATTATATTCTGTATTATCACATACATTAGCTCAAGTGTCCCTCTCAACGATTATAACAAGACTCGTTCTCATTTTACAGGTGAGGAATCTGACGCTCAGAGAGAAGTTAGGTGATTGACATACCATCGACCAACCAATGGGAGGCCAGCCAGGATCAAAACTTACTGGGGCCCACCAAGCAACAAAGCTCACGCGGAGGCTGGCCTCATTTAGTGCCTTTCTTTTTTTTCTTTTTTAAGTTCATTTATTTGTTTTGAGAGCTAGAGCGTGCACAAGTGGGGAGAGAAAGAGAGAGAGAGGAGAGCGAGAATCCCAAGCAGGCCCCGCACTGGCAGCACGCAGCCCAACACAGGGTTCAAACCCACGAACCACGAGATCGTGACCTGAGCTGAAGTCAGACACTTTACTGACTGTGCCACTCATTTAGTGTCTTTCTTTCTTGATTCACGGGCTGGTTGTCAGCCCGGGGAAACTATCTCCTGGAGGCTTTGGGGACTTGACGTCGAGCATCACCACCATGAGGCTTGACACCCCGGACACGTGGCTGGGTGGCTTGGCTCCTTTTCTGGGGTGTGGCCACACTCCTCCCAACCCTTTGCAATAGACAGCATGTTATTATTGTCAACTTCGCTGTAAAGGAGGTTGTGAAGGGAGGGCCTCTCTAGTTTCATCAGGGTACTAGGTTCCCCAAACCTCAAGCTCTACCATGAAATCAGGGACCCAGGCAAGGGAGACAACAGCCATCACAGAGCCAGGACAGGACGCTGCTGCACCCGCCCCGCATGCAGCCCCCTTTAGCCCACCGGCTCTTTACGACCCGGGCCTCATCATTCAACCACCTTTTTTTTTAAGAATTTTTTTTAAGTTCATTTATTTATTTTGAGAGAGACAGAGACAGCACAAGCGGGGGAGGGGCAAAGAGAGAGGGAGAGAGAGAATCCCAGGCAGGCCCTGCACCTTCAGCACAGAGCCCGATGTAGGGCTCCAACCCACAAACCGTGAGATCACGGCCTGAGCCAAAAGCAAGAGTCTGCTGCTTAACCGACCGAGCCACCCAGGCACCCCTCAACCATTTTTAAAATAAGAAGTTTGTGTCTGTTACGCTCCACCCTCTCAGCTCAGAAGCCTTTCAATAACACTGTTTGACTACTTTGTCTCTGACAAATATTTTTTGCACCCGTCCTTTTTCCAAGGACGGTAGCATCTTATTAGAGAAGTCTAAATACCTCCAGAAAGAATGCTGAAGGCAAATATCAGCAAAGATGTCTAACACAGCCTCCATGCATCCCCAAACAGCATTACTCTTAAAAGCAGAAAAGAGTGGAATTAATTTGGCTCTGTTTAAAGATCAAATCTAGAGGGTATTCTCCACCGAACTACAGTCTGATCTCTCAGAGTTGCTATAAGGTCAAATATTGGGCCCAAATCCAAAACTATCTGGTATAATCCCTTGTCATTTAAGATGGGATTTGCACAGTGGAGAAACTTAAATTTAGTTACAATTCAATTTCCCTTTCACATTAAAAAAAAAAAAAAAGTCTCTGACTTCTTTTCACTCATTGTCATCTGTAGTCTGACCAATGCAGGCTCCTTGCTCCTCCCGACCATCCCAGATGGGAGATGCCAGAAGCAGAAGGTGTCTTCATTACTACTGAGCTAACAGGTGAAATGCTAATGCCAAATTGGGCCAAGAGCAACCTATGTTGAAAAACAAATATGACTGGTTCAAGTCTGAGGCCTGAGGACTGAGAATCAGCCCCTCTTGGCACCTGGTGACTCAGTCGGTTAAGCGTCTGACTTCTGCTCAGATCATGATCTTGTGGTTCGTGAGTTTGAGCCCCACATTGGGTTCTGTGCTGACAGCTCAGGGCCTGGAGCCTGCTTCGGATTCTGGGTCCCCCTCTCTTTCTGCCCCTCCCTCCACTCACACTCTGTCTCTCTCAAAAATAAAGATTTAAAAAATTAAAAAAAAAAAAGAAAGAAAAACACTATTCAGAAATATACTCAGAGGCTCTTGTAATCCGAAATACCTAAGAGACGTAGAATGTTTAAGTAACAACTACAAAATGTATATTCCAAACTACACAGAGAGTGAAAAATCAGAAAAAGCAGGGCTCCTTGGAGAGTCGGGGGACACGCAGACCTCACCAGACACGTTCCCTTGGGAAGCATTTTTTTTTGCCCTTGCTGTGACCTTCGCACGCCACGCATGCTGGTTCCCCTGAAAGGGTGTCTGACAGCAAGAGCCTGAGGAAATCTAAAATTAAAACAATAAGCAATTTGTGGTTCTCCCTTCTACTAATGACTGACTGAAATGGAGCAAAAGGCCAGGGCCTCAGGTTTTCACAAAAGGAAAAAGACATCAGAACAGTTCAAAATAAAAAATAAACCAAACATGCTCCCTACAGAGGCAAACAAACAGAGGCTCCAAACAGAGGCTTCCCTACTTTTACCGTGTTTAGAACAATTCTGGTATATTCCTCTTTTACAACTTCATTAAAACAAAAAACAAAAACAGAGAAAGCTCCCTTTTTTCTTTATTTTTTTTTCTTTTTTAAATGAGTGCCAATGTACTTTGTGTAGTACTGATATCTCTACCACTTAATTTTTTTCCACCTATCGCGACCCACACAGTTATGTCAGCATATTCCCCGCTAGGGCCCAAGCAGGGATTTCTATTTTGTTTTTGCACAACTCTGGAAGATTTTCATCACCCCAAAGACACAGGAGAGAAACGTATGGTTTACTGGCATTTTCAACGACTCAAGTCCAAACTTGTTTGGGACATGCATTTATTTCACAGACAGGCAAGTTTTTCAAAAGGCAACAGATTTATTTGATGGCAAAGTCTGGCATCATGCCTGACTCCCTAAGGTCTGTCTGCCACAGGATCATACCGAATGCCTCCGTCTGTCCCTTGATTTAGCCATCAGTGATGCCAGTGGGGACAGAATAAACACAGCGGCAGGGAAGGCCCTCCACTGCCTTGAGCACCTGACGGTTACCCCTGGATTCTTCCACTTCCTTCTGTGCCTTGCCTGGAGCACACAGCAAGCACCAATCTGGCTCTAGCTGACTCTTGCTCTTAGCAAACTGCCAGAGTCCTCTCTGTGTGGGGCCTGGCCCTCCCGCGGACTTTTGTTCTATCATAGAAAATACCATAAATCAAAATTAATCAAGATAGAGAAACCTCCAGCGTCCGGAGTTTCAGTGACCTAGAGCACTGGGGAAGGCCTTTTGGCATAGAGGCTGCTCCCATGCTTCCCAAATTCTATATCATTCAAACCGCACCAAAGCAATAATGAGTGAGCGCCGCAGGGAATAAAATGGAAAATAAAACCCAGGTCTTGCTCTTAAATAGCCTACAGCCTATTAGGAGAAAACTGCATAGGAGCCTATGAGAATGTGAACTTAGTACCTGGAGAGAAGATGGATGGGCTGCAGTGGTTAAAAGGTAACATTATATTAAGGATCAAAGAAGGATCTGGAGCCCTGTGCAGGCTAGTAGTTAGCTACATACCTGGTCTTTAAAAGGGTGCTCCTGGAGGGGCGCCTGGGTGGCTCAGTCAATTAAGCATCTGACTCCGGCTCAGGTCATGATCTCACAGTTTGTGGGTTCGAGCACCAGGTCGGGCTCTGTGCTGATGGCTCAGAGCCTGGAGGCTGCTCTGGATTCTGTCTCCCTTTCCCTCTGCCCCTCCCCTGCTCACACTCTGTTTCTGTCTCTCTCAAAAATAAAGAAACATCAAAAAAAAATTTTTAAAGATAAATAAAAATAAAAGGGTACTCCTGGAAAGGACTTCAGTGATTGTTTGACAAGCAAAGTGCCATGAGGGACGCGCACACACACAGCATCACTACGACCACCACCATCATCGTCATCATCGTCATCATTGTCATCATCATCAGAGCCCTGCAGGATGCTGACAGAGCCAGGGCCTGGCTAACTTCTCTGAGCATGTTTCCTCTCCTGCAAAAGGAGGACATGACTCCATCTTGCAGGTTGTTGTGAGAAGCAGGTATAACACGTATCAAGAGCCCAGCAAGCTGTATGCACTCAATAAGTTGCATCTATTGATATCTAGACTAGATTCCTCAGAAATGGTCACCAAAGATCAAGAGAGGTTAAGTAAGCTGTTGGAAGCGGCATACGTCATTTGGGGACAAACTAGGATATAAACCCGGGTCTTTTGACAACAGGGCAGTTCGCAAGATTATCTCTGAACCTGCAGGCAGACCACCTCGCACACCTACCAGAGCCCTGCTAGAGAAGGAAAGGTACAAGGACCACAACAGCAGGATCACTGAAAGCTTCTCGAAATGCAGCCGGTCAGGCCTCCTACACCCTCCTGAATCAGAATCAGCATTTTAACAAGCTCCCTAGGTGAGTGACACACATTAAAGTTTGAGGAGCACTGCCCTAGGGGACCTTCAAAAGACCGTCTGCTCTTAACATTTAAATATTCACTCATTTATTCATCATTTCACTCTGCAAACATTTGCAGTGAGCCCTCTATGTGCAAGACACTGCGGAATATGAAAACACCATATTCCCTGCATCACAGATTACAGTCTGGGGCCTGTAGTATCTTCTGGGGACAGCGTAAGTGCTGGGAACACATCGGTGACAAGGTAAAGGTCCTATAAGCCAACAGTAAGTGCGGTGGCAAGAACGGAAACAGGTAACGAGATCCTGTGCTGCTGCTGGGTGGCTGGTCCCAGGTGGTCAGGGAGGTCTCTTGGAGGCGCAGGATTTAACCAGAGACCCAAAGTGGCAAAAACACAGACCTGTGTACAACTGAGGGGGAAACCATTTCAGGACAACGGAACAAATCCTGAAGCTGTGCACAGGCTGGGTGCATCCGGGCTTGTAAGATTAACAAGGTTCTGGGAGCGGAGGGCAGAGGAGGGCGAAATCTGGGGTGCGGCCCATCAGCCAGGAGGGCCCCCCGGCTGCACGAGGCTGGGCAGCCAAGGTAAGGAGCAGGATTATTTCCATTGAGTGTGGGCCGTGGTCTGATTTTAAATTCTCTTACTCTGAAATGTAATACGGAGTAACCTGCTATCGCCTGAATCGTGCAGCTCCTTTCCTCAAGTTCATATGTTGAAGTCCGAACCTCCCATACCTCAGAATGAGACTGGATCTGGAGACAGGGTCTTTAGAGCGGTCATAATGATTAAATAAGGTCATTGGGTGGGCCCTGGCCCAATAGGACTACCGTCCGTATGAGAAGAGGAAGACGCACTCGCAGAAGGATGAGTATATGGAGACACAACACACAGAGAAGACAGCCATCTGCACAGCATCTGCTCAGGAGCGAACTCTGCCCACACCTTGATCTCAGACCTCCAGCCTCCAGAACTGCGAGAAAATAAACTTCTGTGGTTTAAGCCGCCGGGTCCGTGGTACTCTGCTCCAGCAGCCCCAGCAGACCAACACGTACCCAGTGTAAACAGAAGAACAGCCATCTTTACAATGACACGAGTCATTGTAAAGTGCTCCCGCTGTGAGTGCTCCCGCCAAACTCCGTGACTCTCAAGTTGGCCTCAAAGTCCTCAGACCATTGATCTAAACGCCTGGTGCTAATTCCCAGGGCCCTTTTCCAGCAGCTCCTGAGCTAATCACAGGGAGGGCGTGAATTTTCTTCTCAGGTTTTCCTACCTCAGTTTCTCCGAGCCAAACAAAAACAAAACACAAAACAACAAAAACAAAAACAAAAAAACCCCACAGACTCCGTTAAAATTGTCTCTTCATTTTAGTTACCATTGCCTAAATTCTAACTTCTGTTATACACTTTTTTCCCCCAAAAACCCAAGAGGCAATCTAGTATGAAAGTGGACTTCAGCCTCTATGTCTGTCCCCCTGAAAGCCACCATCAAATCCGCGGGGCATCTTAACAACTGCCGGCATCGTAGACAGGAGAGAATGCGCTGACGCTCTATTGCTCTCGCAAAGGTCAGTGAAAAGCCAGGACAGGGGCCCTTTTCCTTTCTGAACTCCAGGAGCAACGGAGCGGCAGGGATCACGGCAAAGGGGCAGATTTCAATTCAGAAGGCCGGGGCAGACACTGCGGGGGGGCTGGGCGGTGCTCCCGCAGCCTTCCTGTCACATGGACCCCTGTCTCCTGTACTCTGCGATGCTGTCTGGAACCTTCAGTCCTTGGTAACTGAATTTTGCATCCTCAGCGTCTTCCTGAGGCTGCCTCTCCCTCTTTGCCCTAACAGTGACCTTCTGCTCTCCTTCTCCTTGCTGTCATCCTCGATGGTCCCCTTCTGCCCTACCAAAGCCCTGATGTCATCCACCAATAAACAGGACAGCACCCTGGCTTCTCAGTTCCCTGGCCTCACCTGCAGTGACCTTTGCCTTCACCCAAAATGAGCTACCCGGCCCCCAGCCACTCTGGGGACTCTGCCACTCATGAGCCTAATCCTTCCTGCCCCTCCCTCTCCACCTGTTATTCTGTCCCCGTTCTGTGGCCACGTTAGGCCATCTGTCCCTTGACCCCTTCACTTTCCCTTTTTCATCAGCCTCCAACCTAGGCTCCACCGTCCATCACTTTCCCCACCTTCCTGCCACCATCTTCCTCTCCCAAATCCAGCTGCCCTTCTCCTCTGCTTATCTGGGAAAACCCAAGCCTGGCATGTCTACTGGGGACATACTCACTCCCTAAAGCCAGGCTGCTGAGCATGGACAAGATGACACAATCCCAGAGGCAAGTGCCACTAGAAGCCATTGGGTCAAATCCCAAATGGGTGCCCTGACCACACCTGGCAATTCTTCCGTTTTCCTGCTGTGGGTCTCCCCCATCTCCAAAGCGACTGCTACAAACCTTCTCCACTCATCTCGACCCTCCACCCCATGGCCCTTCTCCTCATTCATTCACTGGTTCACGTATTTATTCCAAAATGTCCATGGAGAATGGATGCTGAGCCCAGCCAGCTATCTCCTTTCTCTGCCTTCTCCCCATCCTCTCCACTGGCTCTCCATCACTAGTATTTGAAAGTTCCCCATCTACAATGACTGACAGAAAGAGAGAAAGAGAAAGAAAGGCAGAGAGATAGACAGAGAAGGAAGGGATGGAGGGAGGGAGGGAAACAGAAGAAATTCCTTAACTCATTTCCTCTTCCCCATTCCCTTTTGCTTTCCCTTCACAATTAACTCATAAAATGAGCTCTCCACACACTGCCTCCTCTGCCTTTTGTCCCCACGCACCCGCCAGTGGACAGGATTCTATCCTGTGGGTCTCCCTGGACCTGCGTGCTCCTGCAGCCAGCGGACACACCCAGGCCCCCTGCACCTCCTTCCTCTGTGGCATCTGCCACCACCACCGTCTCCTTTTCTGAGATAATATCATCCCTACTCTACTAGTCAGAATGCTCTCGTTGCCATGTGGAAGGCTGAAAAGGAAATATCACAGCCCAGCTCAAACCTGCTGAAGCAAAAATGGATCTACGGGCATTTTATACTGGGAAGGATAATCGGGTCAGTCCAGGACCAGAGGCAGGAAAAGGTTAGGGGCCCAGATTCTTGGATAAAAGGAGCCAGAGCTTTGCAGCTGCAAGGCCTCTCCACCTCCCCTCTCCATCCATCTCTCGTCCCTGCTTCTCCCTTCATGGCTTCACTTTGCAGGTGACCTTTCCATGTGGCAGGAAAATGACCCCCTATCAGCCCCGGTTTCTCATCCTCCGAGTTTTCCTTTCCCTGGATGGGGGAGGGAGGCTAGGTTCTCATGGACCCTGCTCAGGTCACATTTCCACCACCGGAACAATCCTTGCTGCTTGTAAGTGTTCTATGATCGCCCATGCTGGGCGACCGCCACATCAGTGGCCACAGGGTTGATCACTAAGGTCACGTTCACAGTGACTGCAGGAAATGGGAGGAGTGAATCCTTAATGGAAGGGAGCCAGACAAATAAAAGCAACCTGTGCTCCTCACAGCTTCTGGGACTTCCCACTCTTGCCTCTCCTGTCTCTTCTCTGGCCACAGTCCTTCATGCTTCCTCGTGCTCCCCTTCCTCTGCCTGTCCCCTAAATGTTAGTGCTCTTTAGCGTCCTCCCGTGTGCTTCTTCTTCTCTGCACTTGCTTCTCCTGTGCCCTCTCCTCATCCCCGTGGCTGTATCAGCCACATGCCGATAACAGCCCAAACCCACATGGTCAGCCCAGCTCTTCAGAACCAGCTGTCTGCTGCCCATTTCCACCTGGATGTCACATAAGAACTGCAAAGTCAACTGGCTAAAAGGAAATGTATGAGCTCTTCCCAATCTATTGTTCTTTTGGTCTTGATTCCAATGAACACAGCCCACCCAGGAGACAGGCCAGGAACCTGACCTTCAAGGCCAAACCCCCTTGTCGTCACCCTGCCACTCTCATCTCTAAATACCCAATAGCAAGCCCTGTTAGTTCTAACTGCTAAACATCTCTACCCTCTATCTACTCCTCACGGCCCTCACGGCCATTGTCTTGTTTCCAGCCACCTCCCCTCAACCCCTCTCCATGTTAAAGCCCCCCACTTGTCTCCTTGAAGAGGAGGGCCCTCATGCCCAGTGAGGGGTGCCAGTCTGCAGCCAGACCCACTGTAGGCTTTGTTTTTTGTTGCTTTTGTTTCAAGGCAGCTCTGATGAAATCACCCCCTGCTTAAATCTGTTCAATGCTCTATCTTGCTCTTCTGGTCATCTCCAAGCTCCTTAAACGGCACAGGAGCCCACCCGGCCCGCCCTCATTCTGAAACTTAAGCCCTCCCCACTCTTCCATCTTATTAAATAACCAGCCACACTGAACTTCCTATAGTCCCTAAAGGAAATACATTTTTTCTTACCGCCAAGCCTTGCTCTTTCTTCTGCCTCAAATGTGCTTTCCATATTTTTCTCTGTTTTAACCTTTCCGTGCCCTAAGTCACAGCTCAGATAACATTTATTCCAGCCACCTTGCCCTGGCAATGCAAGCACCCCTGCCACAGCACTTGTCACACTGCAGTGCAGCTGTCTGTTTTCTGCTGGTGCCTCCCAGCAGCTCTTACATCTCTGGGGCTGGACACAGAGTAGCCCACAGTAAAAACCAGTTGAAAGCAAGGACAGAGTGCCTGGGTGGCTCAGTCAGTTGAGCATCCGACTTTGGCTCAGGTCATGATTTCGTGGTTCGTGGGTTCAAGCCCACGTCAGGCTCTGTGCTGACAGCACAGAGCCTGGAGCCTGCTTCAGATTCTGTGTTTCCCTCTCTCCTTCTGCCATTCCCCTGCTCTCTCTCTCTCTCTAAAAAATAAATATAAATAAACGTAAAAGAAAGAAAGAAAGAAAGAAAGAAAGAAAGAAAGAAAGAAAGAACAGATTTACCATAAATTTAATGAGACATACATGTCAAGGCAACTTAACTTTATGGGTCCCTTCCAAGCCATATAACCAATTCTGATTCATAATTTTATGTGCTTTATCTTCAGTAAGACCTACCTCCCAATTATAAAAGCTTCAGGGCCTACAAACCACAGATCCACTGCTGGTTACGTGAGTAAATCAGTCAGAAAATGAGGCTCACAGAAGTTAAACAACTACCCCGTCCCATGTCCCACTTCATGACATGACTATCTGGCTCTGAATTTGCATGCATCTGACCACACAGTTCACACTCTTGTCTGGTGTGTGTACTGAGAAGGTCAGCTCATCCCTCCTGGCTTCAGTTTCCTCCTTCCTGAAGGAGGATATATGCTTCATAGGATTTCATGAGGAATAATTCACATTATATCTCTAAAAGCACCTACATAGTACTTGACACACAGATGATTCTGAATAGAGGACAGTTGGAAGAATAATACTTTGAAATACTGCACATCACAAATTCCATTCAGCTCTCCAATTCAGGATCCATCTAATTCAGCCAGACTTTAACTAAGCCCCTACTCTACATGCAAAGCACAGACAGGGGTTGGGGGGGGGGGTACAAAAGATTAATGATCTCAAAAAGCTGTCACAGATGTTGGGGAAATAGATATTTAAACAAATAAGTATAAAATATGTAAAAAGACTTAAATTTCTTCATCTTTTTTACTGTTTCTCTTTGTTTAATATCTTGCTCTTTTCTTCTCTAAGGAGATATCTCCTACCCTCTGGTCTAAGGTTTATTAGTTAATTAACAGCTCTACTCAGCCACAGAGCTGCCTTGGGTTACAACCTGACCCATACTTAAGGAGACTAAGTTGAAGCTGTGAAGTGAACAAAAATTGAACATGATTTTCAGTAATATTTTCACCATTAAAAAGCCCTCTGGGGAGATAGTAGTTTCTTGAAAAGAAGCCAAATTTAACTTAGCCAACAGTACAAGTTAAGAAGTTAGAGATAAAATATTCAATAGCCAACTCCCTTTCTGAGACTAAGCATTTCGGAAAGTCATTCAAAACCTTCGACCATTTGTAAAATTTGAACCACATGATAGGCAGAGCCACGGACACTGACCATTCAGCTGGGTAACTGGGTCACTGGGGAGCAGCCTGGACCACAGCCCAAGAGAACTGACTCCCACCCTCTCTCTCCAACTCCTGGAGGCATGGCGTGCAATCCTGGGGGCTTAAAGACAGACACAAACTTGGCTTTGCCTTCTGGAAGGTATGTGACCTTGGGCTGAACCCTGAAAACCATCAATGTAGTCAATAATAACAACAGTGGATAATATAATAGATAAAATAGTAACATCAACCTTTAGGGCTGTTGGAGGCTTAAATGAGATCAAACAGCTAATACATGCAAGAAATGAGCTATAAATTTAAGAGTTTTTTAAACTTTTTTTTCATGTAATGCAGTAAAATTTACTTTTTTAAAAAAGTTTATTTATTTATTTTGAGAGAGATAGTGAACATGAGCAGGGGAGGGGCAGAGGGGCAAAGAGAGAATCCCAAGCAGGCTCTGCACTGTCAGAGCAGAGCCTGATGCAGGGCTGGGTCTCAGGAAGCATGCAATCATGACCTGAGCCAAAACCAAGAGTTGGGTGCTTAATCAACTGAGCCACTCACATGCCCCTACTTTTTTTTTTTTCCCCTGGTATATAGCTGTATGGGTTTTAATACCATGGATGGGTTTTGTAACCAGCACCACAAACAGGATACAGAAATCCCAATACTCCCGAGGAATTCCTTCAAGCTGCCTTTTGTAGTCAGACTCTCCCCAACTCTGCAACCCCATCCCTAGGGGTCTGCCTTTTGTACAGTGTTAAATAAATTGAGTCATGCAGGATAAAGTTTTGTCTCTGTCTTCTTTGACTCAGCATAATGCATTTGAGATGCATCCAAGTTGTGCATAGTATTAAATAATTGATCCTTTTTATTGCTGAGTAGTATTCTACCATGTGGATGCACAACAGCTTGCTATTTCATCCAGTCACTGAAGGACACTGGGCTTTTCCAGTTATGGGTGATTATTAATCATGGTGCCATAAACTCTCATGACACATTTTTGTGCACACATAACTATTTCTATAGGATAAATAAATATCCAGACATGGAATTGCTGGGTCACCATGGCAAGTGCAATGTTTAAGTTTATAAGAAACTGCCAAACTGTTCTGCCAGAATGACTCTACATTTATATCCCACCAGCAAGCTATGAGAAACCTAGCTGTTTCACCTTCACATCAACACTAGACATTATCAGTATTTTTTTTTTTTTGAGAAAGAGAGAGAACGTGAGCAGGGGAGAGGGGCACAGGGAGAGAGAGAGAGAGAGAGAGAGAGAGAGAGAGAGAGAGAATACCAAGCAGGCTCCACACCAGCATGAAGTCCGATGCAGGGCTCTATTCTACCTCCCTTGTGATGGGGTTTTGGGGTAATGGTGGGGGGGTCCAGAACCGACGGCCAAGAAAGAATTCTTGAAGATGTCTTTGGTGCAAAAAGGTGACTTTATTAAAGCACTGGGACAGGACCCTTGGGCACAAAGAGCTGCACAGGGCTTGTGAAGAACGGTTGGATTTATACTATGGAGTTGGGGACATAAAGTCAAAAGAGAGGCCTCCAGAGGGACTTTGATATGCTAAAGAGGACTGCTAAATTATCTGAGGCCTGCTATCTTCAAGCTGAGGTTGTTTTTCCCTCTAGCAAAACAATTAAGACAGTAGGGAGTTCCCAGAGAAAGTTTTACTCTGTCTGCCTCAAATATCTGTTAACGGGCTACAGGTTATAAGGAAATTGAATTTTACCTACCATTTCCTTCTTGCCTTTGTTCCCCGTATCACTATGGAGGGGTGATGTTGGGGTTACAGGAAACGGAGTCCACAGGTTTCTGGAGATTAGGCTATTGATAAGACTGCCTTTTTCTTGTAATTTACTAAGATATTTACAAACTGATGAAGACACTCATCCTGCAGGACTATGATCTCTATCAGTTAGCCATTTGTTTTCTTTTCTTTCCTTTCCTTTGCCCTCGGGCAGCCAGGAGTGCCTGAGGATTATCACACACATCCCACCCGGGATGGGGAGGGTGTGCTAGCTTGTATTTTGCCCTCAGCCTCCCTTATGCTCCCTCATCACTTGGATCATGACCTGAGCTGAAATCAAGTCAGATGCTCAACCAACTGAGCCACCCAGGCACCCCACATTATCAGTATTGTTTTAATCTAGCCATAATAGGCGTGTAACGTTACATTTTTAAGAGTACATGTGTATAAGATTGTACCTAGTCATCTATTTTATAAGATAAGAATGTTCAGGGGAAGTTAAGGTCACAAGCACCAAGTTTCTTCAATGACTAACCACCACCTTCAGAAAACCTTGACAACTCCAGCATGGCAAAAAGACATCTCAGGGTCTGGCTCTTCCCCACTTCTTCAGCCTCACCCTCTATCCTTTCCACTCTGGGACCCTTATCATTGGACCCATTATCAGACCGGATCAATAATAGTGCTAAGTGAGTTTAGCTGAGTCCTTATTATAAGCCAGGGGTCCAAGCTAAGTCTGTCCCGTGTGTTACCTCATTTCATCCTCTGACAGCTCTGTGTAATCACAGAAAGGTGGTCACATTTCTGTTACAGAGGAGGAAACCAGTGCTCAGAGAGATCGGGAAACTTACCCAAAGTCACACAGAAGCTATGTGGCAGGGCTGGGGCCAGGTCCCTGGTCCCGTCATGCCCCAAACGTGCCATGCGCCCCTGA